>NC_056442.1:38928810-39262879 GCF_018296145.1 Oncorhynchus tshawytscha
AAATGTGCTTAACAAGTCACATAATAGTTTCCATGGACTCACTCTGTGTGCAATAATAGTGTTTAACATGATTTTTGAATGACTACCTCATCTATATACCCACACATACAATTCTCTGTAAAAGATATTCCAAAACAGTCATCCTGTTTGCAACAATACACAAAAGTAAAACTGCAAAAGCATTACCTTTTTGTCCTGAATACAAAGTGTTATGTTTGGGTTAAATCCAATGCAACACATTACTGAGTACCACTTTTCATATTTTCAAGCATAGTGGAGGCTGCATCATATTATGGCTATGCTCGTAATCGTTAGGGACTGGGAGTTTTTTAGGATAGAAATGTATGGAATGGAGCTAAGCACAGGCAAAATCCTATAGGAAAACCTGGTTCAGTCTGATTTCCACTAGACACTGGGAAATAAATTCACCTATTAGCAGGACAATAGCCAAAAACACAAGGCCAAATCCACACTGGAGTTGCTTACCGGGAAGACAGAAAATGTTCCTGAGTGGCGGAGTTACAGTTTTGACTTTAATCTGCTTGAAAATCTATGGCAAGATCTGAAAATGGTTGTCTGGAGCTTGAAGAATTTTGAAAAGAATAATGGGCAAATGTTGCACAATCCAGGTGCGGAAAGCTCTTAGAGACTTACACAGAAAGACTCAAAGCTGTAATTCCTGACAAAGGTGATTATAACATGTACTGACTCAGGGGGTTGAATGCTTATCTAATCAATATATATTAGTGTTTTATTAAACAAATGTTAGATTTAATTTTTTCACTTTGACATTAAAGTATTTTGTGTAGATTGTTGACCAAAAATCTCAATTAAATCCATTTGAATACCACAAAATGTGGAAAACGTCAAGGGGTGTGAATACTTTCTCAAGGCACAGTACATGCAGTGGATTGGCGTAGTGCTGTACATGGAATGCTACGAGCTGATCTTGAGCATTGAAGTAAAAAAAATAATTCTGTAGATATTGATCGTAGAAAAAAGGGATGTCAGAGGTTAATCAGTTAACTCAAGTTAACTTATTGTAATTTTAGTGCACAATTATTATTTTTAAAGCTGAACACATTCTCAATACACTGCAAACATCCCAAATACCTAATCAATACAGCTAAAAACAACAATGCAATGGAAAAACAAGTTTACACTGAGATATCAGAAAGTTTGCTTTCTCAATTCCTTTTTTTTCTTCTCACCATTACTTCAGAGAAAATCAAGACATTTATGTTTTTGTATTGTTTTTGTAAGAAAAATCTTAGATTACAGTTTAATTGAATGGTCTAAAAATGCTTTCATTTTTTTAAAGTCTAAAAATGCCACTCTTTCGAAGATCAGAGAAATTGGATCCACTAAAATGTGCATGACGCCAACTAAGGGGATTTAATTTTCCAATCAACAGACAGGGCAGATCACTTATTTTAATTATCAGAATGGATTAACACATTTAATGGTGTGGGTTTGGGGGACCATAACACTGTATGTAGGACACTCAGTAATCAGAGACAAAAATGTCATATGCCGGATTTAATGATGTCCTACGCCCACCTACCTTGGCTTTATTTCAACGGGATTAGTTTTATAAAGAATTATCCACGCTCTAAATGTGTGCTGCCAATGACAACCAAACAGAGTCATTACTGTAAAATGGGCAGCTCTGGCTGCTGGGGGAGACGGACTGGTTCTCACCAGGACTTCTTCACCATAATAGAGTTTTCAGACATCTCCTTTACCATAGTATCTAGTAAATTGGTGTATTATGGGGTATCATTAGGCACATGGGAGAAATTTGAAGGAATCTCTCAACAACTGTCAACAGTCAACAAATACACCAGACAAAGTCTCTGAAACAAATAAGGTCCTCTCTCATCTGATTTTAATCCAATGTGACCAGCAGTGGTGTAAAGTATTTAAGTAAAAATACTTTAAATTTATACTTAAGTCGTTTTTGGGGGAATCTGTACTTTACTTTGCTATTTATATTTTTCATTACTTTTACTCCACTGCATTCCTAAACCAAATAATGTACTTTTTACTACTTACATTTTCCCTGACACCGAAAGGTACTCGTTACAATTTGAATGCTTAGCAGGACAGGAAAATGGTCCAATTCACGCATTTATCAAGAGAACATCCCTGGTCATCCCTACTGCCTCTGATCTGGCAGACTCACTAAACACAAATGCTTAGTTTGTAAATTTTGTCTGACTGTGTGTCCCTGGCTATCCAAAAATTTAAAAAACAAGAAAATTGTGCCATCTGGGTTGCTTAATATAAGGAATTTGAAGTGTTTCATACTTTTACCTTCATACTTAAGTATATTCTAGACTTTTAATCAATTAGTATTTTACCGGGAGACATTCACTTTTACTTTTAAGGTACAGTTGAAGTCGGAAGTTTACATACACCTTAGCCAAATACTTTTAAACTCAGTTTTTCACAATTCCTGACATAGTAAATAGTAAAAATCATAGTAAAAATTCCCTATCTTAGATCAGTTAAGATCACCACTTTATTTTAAGAACATACAATGTCAGAATAATAGTAAAGAGAGAATTATTTATTTCAGATTTGATTTCTTAGATCACATTCCCAGTGGTAGCATTGGTAGCATCCAGATGTGAAAATACTGCCCCCTGTCACCAAGAAGTATGCTTTGGGGACCTTTAACCAAGAAGTTAAAGGTCCCCAAAGCATACACATCCTTTCTTTACCAAGTTACAGTAATGAACAACACATCTGGATTGGAGCTGTGAACACACACTTTCAATTCATACATTTTAGGTAATAAGCTTCTAGAGTTAAAGTGCAGAAAACACAGGCTTTTACGACGGATGAAATCAGTGAACAGATATCAGAGCACAAGTCAGAATTGTAGATGGGCCAGGTGGTACATGCACATTTCCAGATATCATCAGCGGTAATACAATCAGGGCACGGCAGAGGACAGCGAGAGGTCTCAATGTTGTTTTTTAATGACATTTAAATTTGCATCAGATTGCAACAAGTTCATATGGTACAGCAAATCATGCAGGAGAGACATGGATGAGGCCAACAGATAAGAACAAGGACATGGGGGGAACAGAGGGTTAAATAACAACATGTAATGATGGAAATGAAACCAGGTGTGTGTGAAGACAAGACAAAACAAATGGAAAATGAAAGGTGGATCGGCGATGGCTAGAAGACCGGTGACATCGACCGCCATACGCCGCCCGAACAAGGAGAGGGACCGACTTTGGCGGAAGTCGTGACAACAGCTTTGTGGATGTTACCTGTGCTGCTGATGTTCAGGTCAAAGTATGTAAAGTTTTTGTGTGCTCTAGGGCAATGGTGTCTAGATGGAATTTGTATTTGTGGTCCTGGCAACTGGACATTATTTGTAACACCATTATCTTTATCTTACTGAGATGCACTGTCAGGGCCAAGGTCTGACAGAATCTGTGCAGAAGATATAGGTGATGCTGTAGGCCCTCCTTGGTTGGTGACAGAAGCACCAGATCATCAGCAAACAGTAGATATTTGACTTCAGACTCTAGTAGGATGAGGCCGGGTGCTGCAGACTGTCCTAGTGCCCTTGCCAATTTGTTGGTATATATGTTGAAGAGCATGGGGCTTAAGCTGCATCCCTATCTCACCCATCGGCCCTGTGGAAAGAAATGTGTTTTTTTTTGCCAATTGTCGTATGTTTTTTCCCCAACACCACTTTACATCAATTTGCATGGCAGACCCTCATGCAAAATTTAGTCAGAAGCTTTTTGGAAATAAACAAAGCATGAGAAGACTTTGCCTTTGTTTTGTTTTGTTTGTTTGTCAATTAGGGTGAATATGTGGTCTGCCGTACAGTAATTTGGTAGAAAGCCAATTTGACATTTGCTCAGTACATTGTTTTCACTGAGGAAATGCACGAGTCTGCTGTTAATTAATGATAATATAGAGGATTTTCCCAAGGTATTACACGGTAGTAATTGGGGTCAAATTTGTCTCCACATTTGTGGATTGGGGTGATCAGTCCTTGGTTCCAAATATTGCGGAAGAGGCCAGAGCTGAAGATGATGTTAAAGAGTTTAAGTATAGCCAATTGGAATTTGTCGTCTGTATAATTTATCATTTCATTTAGGATACCATCAAAACCACAGGCCTTTTTGGGTTGAAGGGTTTGTATTTTGTCCTGCATTTCATTCAATGTAATTGGAGAATGTGTTCTGTGTGTTCTGGTAGTCTTTAATTGTTGATTCTAAGATTTGTATTTGATCATGTACTGTATATGTTTTAGCTGATTGTGCTTTGTTATAGGGCCAAAAAGAGTGGAGAAGTGGTTTCCCATACATCTCCATTTTGGATTGATAATTCTTCATGTTGTTGTTTTTTTGTTTAGTGTTTTCCATTTTTCCCAGAAGTGGTTAGTCCATGGATTCTTCAATTACATTGAGCTTATTTCTGACGTGCTATTTTTCCGTAGTGTATTTCTGTATTGTTTTAGTGATTCACCATAGAGAAGGTGTATGCTCAGGTTTTCTGAGTCTCTATATTTTTGGTTGGATAGGTATGTATCTTAGGTTTTTGCATTCATCATCAAACCATTTGTCATCGTTGTTAATTTTCTTAGGTGGTCCGCTTGACATTTTTATATTTACACCTTCACTATTACAGTGAAATATTTTGTCCAGGAAATCTTCCAGAAGGAATTCAATTTGTTGTTGCCTAATAGTTTTTTGTAGATTTCCACTCTACTTTCCATCCATCTATAGCATTTCTTAATATTATTCAGTTCATTTGGCTTTGATGCCTCTGTTTAAGTAGACTGTGATTTTTCTGTGATCTGATAGGGGTGTCAATGGGCTGACTGTGAACGCTCTAAGAGACTCCGGGTTGAGGTCGATTATAAAGTAGTCAACAGTTCTACTGCCAAGAGATGAGCTATACGTGTACCTACTGTAGCAGTGCCCTCGAAGCCTGCCATTGACTACGTAATACCCAGCGTCCGACAGAGCTGTAGGATTTGTGACCCGTTTTTGTTGGTTACGTTGTCATAGTTGTATCTAGGGGGGCATATAAGGGAGGGAATGCTGTCACCTCCAGGTAGGTGTTTGTCCCCCTGTGTGCTGAGCAGAGGTGTGGACTCGAGTCACATGACTTGGACTCGAGTCAGACTCCAGTCACAAATATGATGTCTTTGACTTTAAAAACAGTGTGTAGCACATCAACTGTTCATTTAACGGATTACAGTTGGAATCGGACAGCAGCCAATCAAATTGTGCCAGCTGAGGAAAAGTTGTACGTGGCAGTGCAGATGGAGCCCTTCGAAAGATGATAACTCCAAATTATTATTTTTGGATATAAAGATGACGCTGTACCAACAAAAAATGGATTGCAACTTGCAAAACATGCGGGAAGAAAATTACAGACGGAGGCGCAACAATTTCCAACTTTGTTTGACATTTGAAGCTGCACAAAGAACGGTAAGTCGTGGCTAATAAAGCCAACAGCTGTATATTTTATTACTTTACTGGTGTATCATGTAGGCTAACATAACGTTAAATCAATGACCCTCCACACAGTCAGTCAGTGCGGGAACCTGATCATTGCACCCAAGATTGAGCTACAACTGGCTAAGCAGTTGGAAGCCTAAATCCTGCCTGATGTTACTGCTGTTCCTAAAACCATTGACATACGTTAGCCTACTGTAACGAGAGAGAGAGAGAGAGAGAGAGAGAGAGAGAGAGAGTGAGAGAGGGTTGGTTGGTTGGTTGGTTGGCCCGATTGCACCCCATAGCAATCCACGATAGTCGAACACTATTGGGGCGGTCTTTCTCATGGCTACCCATGTATTTCCACAGAAATATAATGTTAATTTGGAAAGTAATATATATATATATATAGATATATTTAAAAGCCATCATGATTTGTGTAAATGTAATATACTAACTATTACTGTTGTTAAAAATATGAAATGGTATTACATTTGGTGAAGAGCACATTATGACTTGTTTGGGACTCGAAACTCAAAGTTTAGGACTTGAGACTTGACTTGATACTTGACGGTCTTGGCTTGAGAATTGACTCGGACTTGCCTGTCTTGACTTGGGACTTGAGTGCTAAGACTTGAGACTTACTTGTGACTTGTAAAACAATGACTTGGTCCCACCTCTGGTGCTGAGGGTGTCGGGTTCTTGTCCAGTTCGGGCATTTAGGTCGCCACAGACTAGGGTAGCACACATAGGTAGCATACATGATGACATTTTTCTCTGTTGAGATCATTTCCTTATTAATTTCTAGCCAGATGTAAAATGTTCCTCTTTTGACTAATTTAATAGAGTGGGTTAGGTCTGCTCTATATCAACTTAGCATACCCCCTAAGTCTCTCCCCTGGTAGTTTGGTGGATGGGGACTACCAGATCTCTGTAACCTAGAGAGCAACCAGTGAAGTCTGGGTTCCTGCTCTTTAGGCCATAGACAGATGACCTCAGACCTTGTATATTCCAGGATGAGATAGTAAAAACGTTGTGTTCCATAGTGTCTAGTGTTGTTTTTGTGTGGTTTTGTGTCGCAGGATGGGGCTTGGGTGGGTAAACTAGTGGGGGTTGGGCCTGTTGCTCTGCTAACGACCTGGGCATTTGTCCTGCTGTCATGTCGAGGTCCTTGCTGGGGGGGCATGGGGTGGGCAAAAGGGGCATATGTCTAACATATGGGGGAGCCTATATAGGGTGTGGCCAGGATTTTCTTGGGGGGGGTCTTAGTTGGTTGGGATGTGGCTGGTGATGCTGTGGTCTCGGTGCAGGTATTTCGGGAGAGGGTCTTGCAGGTCTGGGAGGGTGTCTCGCTGGTCTGGCTGGGGTGTCCGTTGCTCTGTTGCTCCTGTGTGAGGTGCTGGGGCTAGGGTTGAGGTTGAAGTCCTTCAGGGTCCTGGCAAAAGTTGGGATTGCTGCCTTGTAGTGGTGGACCTGGTCATAAATGCTATTCAAGTCCAGGGTGGAGTGGTGGGCCAAGTAGACATTAGGTTTTGAGGCACAGTCTCGCGAAATGCTTGCATTCACCCTCTGTATGGTGGTAGCAGGGTGGAGATAACCACTTGTGTGTTGGTGAAAGTGGAAGAAGCTTTTTTAATCACTACCTTGAGTGCTGTGGCCACCCTTTCCAGCTAGCCCCTCAGGTCATTTGTGGCTGTGTGAATTATGATCTTTCTGGGGGGGACCCTAGTCTTTTCTCTGACAACAGCTCCAGGGAATGCCTAGTTTTTGGGCACCAATGTTTAGCAACTTTGTGTTTGGGGAAAAGTTTATTTTCTTGAATGTATTTGCCATTTGAGTCAAAGAGGAGCAACTTTCTGGCTTTTGTGTGTCCTCAGTGGATGGGGGTTGTCAGAAGGGCTATCTGGGGATCTCTCTCTCTCTCTCTCTCTCTCTCTCTCTCTCTCTCTGTGTTTGTTTGGACTTTCGTCTTAATTTCTGGTGATTGAGATGTCTTCCTTCTATGATTGTGTGTATGATTGTGGGACTCCACACACACACACACACACACACATACACGTGCCTCTATGTGTAGCCCCATAGAGCAAAACAGCCTTGGCGGGACATAGAAACAGCGCGTAGCTTTGAAGTTATGGTCACTTAACGTATGAGTGAGTCTTCTGTCCCTGTCTTCTGTGGTGGATTGTTTCCCCCGATTGAAAATGAGTTGTGCCTAATTATTCTTGTATCTTGTTCCCACCATTGTTAGAATTATTTGTGTTTTATCTACCTTTATTTTGACAGGGAAGAAATACTGACACTATAGTCTCTTTTACAGATGAGCCCTGCTTAAATAATTCAAACACATACAATATACAATATACCAAATCACAAAACATATTAAGAAAAACAGACACATTTATCAACAGAGGTCCAACTCTGAACTGACCAAGGGGGGCGGAACATCTCATTTCAGAGAGCTCTGGAAGTTGTTCCACATACAGGGCTAAAAAAAAAAAAAAATCAGCTTCACCCAACTCTGTGGAGACCGAAGGGGCCTCCAGTGTTATCCAAGCCTTAGACCGGATTTGGTCATTTGTAAGTCTAAATTGAATTAATGATGACAGATACATAGGATGTTTCTGCATGAGTGCTTTGTAGATAAACACAAGAAAATTCTGCTATCTCTTTACATACTAAGCGGCCCAAACTACTTTTTGATACAGAACACAAAGGGGAGTTTTATAACAGTCATCAGTAATCAACCTAAAGGGACAATGGACAACAGCATTCAGTGGTTTAAGTGTAGATGCTGTTGCATGCCTATAAATAATATCCCCATAATCTAAAATAGATATTAACAAAAGTCATAGATGCTTTGTTTTTGTAAAAGAAACCTTCTTTGAACTTCTTCACCAGCTCAGTGACATATTTTTTAAATTACAGTTTATCATCAAGCCAGATACAAAGATACTGTATTGTAGGAAGTAACTCACTCAATTTGTGTACCGTTCAAACTAATTGCAAATTTCATTTAAATCCAGTTCATGTGATTTATTTAAAAAATCATGCATTTTGTTTTGCTTGCATTTGGCAATAACTTTAGATTCAATAGTGACCTCTGCAGTGCTTAACAATCAGACTTCAAACGTGAAAAGACTTGGCCAATCTATGGAGCAATGGAATACTATACTGTTTCATTTGGATACAAATGAACATATGTATGTTTTACAGCAGTACCAATGTTATTTATATAGATTGTAAACAGTAGTGACCCTAGTATAGAACCTTGGGGTCGCAAGACAAGGAAGCCTGGGAATGGGTTGCCAATTATCAAGATCATTACTATCCCCATCCTTATGGGGGGGTAGTACAAAATATTCTTTCCACACTTTTGGAATATTCCATGATACTTAAGTTAAATAAATAATGTGTGTTACTGAGCCAGCAATGAGAGGTGCTGCATTCTTAAGCAAAGAGGAGTCCAAATTGTTAGCCCCTAATGACTTTTTGGTGTCAATAGCTAATAAGGCAGCAAGAACTTCTGTTTCTGTGAGTTGCCGAAAATAAAAACCCTGACTACCATTTCACAAGTCATGTGAGGTTGACTGCTCATCCCTCATGGCAACTGGCCCAGCCTTGATTTGTAATCAAGAGGAAGTCAGAGTATAGGAGAGTACCATGGATTAGTTCGTTTTTTGACACTGAGTGGCATGTTTATCAGCCAGAGAGGTAAAAATGGATGAGAAAACATGTAAGTGCCAAAACAGAGTCTGGTATGCAGCTAGTAGAAAACAGCTTGCCTAGGGTGAGAATTAAAAATAAATATTTTCACAATTATACGAGGGTCAGAGTTTTTCAATTTGGTAACTAATGCAAGCATAGGGCAGTGGTCACTGATATAATCAGCAAAAACACCACTAACCAAATACTTACGGGAATGGTTAGTCAGGATAAGGTAAATCAATGAGGAGTTTTCTAGGTTATTTCATCTGAGTGGGTTCCATTATCAGACAAGTCAAGTTGAAGTCAAGACAGTTATTCTTAAACTGATCTGAGACACATGTAAGCCAATCAAGAATTAGATCTCCTAACACACCAGAAAGGGTTTTAAATCATCCAAAATAATATCAACAGCCTCCGCCAAAGTAGCTGGGGGTGGTAAACCGCAGCAATAAATACATGCATATTTTGACTTATGGACACTTTTATAACCAAGAGCTCACACAGTGTTGGGAATGAGATGTTAAGAAAGCATGATGCCATAAGGTAAGATCTTACATAAACAGCCATCCCTCCCCCTACTTATTTGTCTATCACATTTGAAAATGTTGTTGTCCGCAATGGCAAAGTCCTTATCCATAATGAAATTATTCAGCCAGGTCTCTGAGATAACCAAAACACCTGGTCTAGTGTCATGCACCCAGACATCCAGACAGTCTGGTTGGTACGGTCACGCCTGCTCCCGCTCTTCCCCCCCGGGCGCTCGAGGGATCCAGGCTCCCCAGCATTACGCACTCCTGACACCATTATTATGCACAGCTGCCTTTCCCCGTCAAGCGGATCAGCAATTATTGGACTCAATCACCGATGTCATTACCTCCCCTATATCTGTCTGTTCCTCCACTCTGCTCCCCGCTTGTCCTTGTATACCCGTGCGCTGATGCCAGTCCCTGTCTTGTTTCATGTCTGTTCCTAATTAAATGTTTGACTCCCCGTACCTGCTTCTCTACTCCAGCGTAGGTCCTTACAGAATGCTGAAGCCACCAAGCAAAGCATCGGGGGAGTGCTGGCTTTCCAGTTGGTGGTGAGAGGCAGAATCTCGCATGTTCACAAGTCATGGCATCCGGTTCAAGCCTCCCACAACTAGTGAAGCCTCATTCATGTAGACGCCACCAGAGAGGGAGTCAGGACAGGGGATGAAGGCGAAGGTACCTCCGGATCCAATCTTGAAGCGAAAGCCACCAGGGATGAAGGTGACGGAACCTCCAGATCCAGGGCGGCAAAGCTGTTTGAAGTCTGTATCCGGTCCAGGCTTCCCACTGCCAAGGAGGCCCCAATTACTAAAGGCCGCTACTTTCGACTTCCATGGAGAGTGATGTGCCTCCATGGCTGGTTGGCAAGTTCAAGAAAAGGAATCATCCACTAAGTCATTCAGAAGCATCCTACTAACTCCATTTTCCAGCTACTGGAGTAGAAGAGAAAGGGAAAGTACATGGACGTGGATTCCCCAGTAGCTAATGTAAGATAGCTACTTGTTTGCTAAGAGTAGCCACTTCGCCTCTGTACTCCTCTGCAAGCAAACAGTTGCTACATTGAATGTCCGGATGGTCCACATTGCCCCGGAATAGAGCAAAAGAAACACAGCTCCTGCAGCATTGAAACCATTCGTTAGCGACCTCCATTTGAAACTACAGGATAGCTAGGCTAACTGAGCTTGCATGTATCTCTTCTTGACAGGAATTTACTAAAAGTTTGCTATAAGCTACAGTGGGTTTGCAAATACTGCCCGCACCCCATCTCCTGAAACAAGCACACCCCATGAAATGGCAAACAGACAAGCAACAAACACCTGTCAAATGACCAGTATGGCAAACAGAGAGAAAGTGGAGGATTTGATCACTGTATGGATCATGGCTGCACATACACCATGCAAACGGGAGATGACCAACTCACAAGTTGGTACTGTAGAAACAAGCAGTAAATTGTGGGGCAGTATGCCAAAACACCGGTCAAGTTAAGGAGAGCAGGTAGCAGGAGCATTTTTTTTCAAACACACTAATCCAATACCATTGAACAACACACCACTTTTAACTGTGATCCAGCCAAGGCTCTTTAGCTTTAAAGCTTCTTCAGAATCGGTGTCCCTTCAATAGAATGGTTGAGCTAACATAGGCTAATGCATTTAACATGAGGTTGTAAGTAACAATACAATTTCCCAGGACATAGACATATCTGATATTGGCAGAAAGCTTAAATTCTGGTTAATATAACTGTACTGTCCAATTTACAGTAGCTATTACAGTGACAGAATACCATGCTATTGTTTGAGAAGAGTGCACAGTTTTGAACATGACAAGTTATTAATAAACAAAGGCACATTTGGGCAGTCGTGATACAATTTTAAACACAAATGCAGTGGTTCATTTGATCAGTCTAAAACATTGCACGTACACTGCTGTCATCTGGTGGTGTCAGCGCCGTGTGTATAGGTGGCAGGAAAGTAAGGCACAGGAGAGTCGAAATAGAGTGTAAATGGAGTCTTTTAATAACTGTCCACAGAACATGCTCCATAACACTAAAAAGTGTAGACATGAAAAACATGGGTAAGAGGACCCGTCACGCACCAATACAACAAATAAACAACACTGACAATAAAACAATCTCTGACAAAGACATGAGGGGAAACAGAGGGTTAAATACACAACAGGTAATGAATGGGATTGAAAACAGGTGTGTGGGAAGACAAGACAAAACCAATGGAAAATGAAAAATGGATCAATGATGGCTAGAAGACCGGTGACGTCGAACGCCGAGCACCGCCCGAACAAGGAGAGGCAACGACTTTGGCAGAAGTCGTGACAGGTGGCCAAAATCTAAATTGTAGCTGGGCTGGAATAATACATTATGGCCTTTCTCTTGCATTTCAAAGATGATGGTACAAAAACAATACAAAAGAAAGGTTGTTTTTTTCTTTGTATTATCTTTTACCAGATCTAATGTGTTATATTCTCCTGCATTCCTTTCACATTTTCACAAACTTCAAAGTGTTTCCTTTCAAATGGTACCAATAATATGCATATCCTATCTTCAGGGCTTGAGTAAAGGCAGTTAGTTTTGGGTATGTCATTTTAGGCAAAATTTTTAAAAAGGGGCGGACCCTTGAGAGATTTTAAGGTCAGCTAAGTCTGTGAGTTGGAAACTAAAGCAGCAGCACTCGTATAAAGGTTGAGGTGGGAAGATTTGGATTGCTCAAACAGGCATCTTTATAATTAATCCTCTACATCGTACAAATGCCAAGTGCAACGCTGTGAGTTTGGAGCAGGGAGACGATAATTGTTCAGTCCGTTGACTGCGAGTTGAAGACCAGATCCCCCTCGGCTAATTTCTGACCTTGCATTCCACACTGAATGCCAAAAAGTTTAATTGAGTACAGAAACCCCTTTCCTTGTACTTTTAGCACTGTAATGTTTCTGTCAGATATATTGATGACTTTACTGTTGAAGGTATTGCCTCTGTGCCTCTGTGATTTGAGAGTAATTATTTTTAGGTTAGTATATAATTGCTTTAGCTGAATCCAGTTACATGACTATACTAAAACTGCACAATAGCACAAATGCAAATCAATTATTTCTAATATACAGTACTGTTCAGTACACAATAGTCACAAAACTCAAACTGTGCTCCCTAAACTGTGTTGTGCAGGACAAGTGGCTCCTCCACTCAGTCCTAATGCTGGTCCAGTCCTGGTCTGAGCCTTCGGTGTACCTGCAAACCACCTTGGATAATTATGACGACGTTCCTGACACTACTCAACAAGACCAAATTGTTGTCGGAAAAACTCCTTAGTTTGGAGAAAGGAGTGGTGGTCCACATCAGGAAGGTACTTCAGTGTCATTACGCATTGTCCTCTTAAGCCCAATGCATGTTCACATAATGTAAATCCATGAGCACTCATTTGCTCACATCTCGTAGTCCTCTATCAATGGCTAATTTCCTTGACTTCACCCCTCTCCCTCTCCCTCTCTCCCCCTCCCTCCCTCTCTCCTCCCCCATCCCTCTGTCTACTCTGTCCTGTCCTTCCTGTGTACTATAGATGCTGGATGAGGGCATGCTGGCCACCTCCTACTATGAGCAGGACGTGACTCCTTACAACCTGCAGCCTGAGGTGCTGGAGTCAGTTCTGAGGGACTACACTCTGCTCAGCTGCTTCAAGAAGGACCCGCACAAGATGGAGACCTTCCTCAAGCTCCTCAAGTGTCACCAGACTGACAAATACAGCTGTTTCCTTTACGAGAGAACAACTATTTCCACCCCATTCAAACCCCGACTAATATATGCACTAAACAAGACACTACCCACCCACAATGAGGCTAGCATTGAACATTTTCCTCCCTGCTTCTGGTGCCCCCGCACTTGCCTTGAACACATAGAGAGGTCGACTGATATGACCTCTGCCTTAGGGTGTCTAACATCATCAATCAAATGTATTTATAATGCCCTTTTTACATCAGCTGACGTCACACAGTGCTATACAGAAATCCAGCCTAAAACCCCAAACAGAAAGCAATGCAGATGTAGAAGCACTGTGGTTAGGAAAAACTCCCTAGAAAGGCCGGAACCTAGGAAGAAACCTAGAGCGGAACCAGGCTCTGAGGGGTGGCCAGTCCTCTTCTGGCTGTGCAGGGTGGAGATTATAACAGAACATGGCCAAGATGTTCAAATGTTCATAGATGACCAGCAGGGTCAGATAATAATAATCACAGTGGTTGTAGAGGGTGCAGCAGGTCAGCACTTACTCAGGAGTAAATGTCAGTGTGTGCCTGGTGCATTACAGTATGTTGGCAACTGACTGCTTCCAAACATTTTCGTACATGCAACACTAAGTAGGTGTTATGGTTTCCCACTTTATTTGAAAAGCTTCATTTCATATGTTCCTTTATATATTTTTAACATGGCAAAGTGTTGCAGGGTGAAGTCCCAAAGGGGGATTGCATCTTGCTCTTTCAAAAAAAGAAGAAAAATCTGCATATTTTATGATTGATTTCCATTTCCTTTGTTCTTAACTGGAGTTTGTATTCCTATCTGGTTCTGCAGTGTTTCGATTATTTCTGTGGCCCCTTGTGTATTCGGAGAGATCCTGTTCTTCTAGTCGAGCTGGCTTCACCTCTGCATTAGTGAAATGGAACACACTCAGTAGGAGACGGGAGTCAAAGAAAGCTACAGACAAAGAGAAGAGCTAAAGATATTCTGACAGGGAGAGAAGAGATTAAAAAAAATACGAGAGTATTGCAGGAGGAATGGAGAGGAGAGTAAAATAAATATATGGTTTGTTGGACAGGATATGAATTAGCATTATTTTTAGTTATGCCAATACCAGATTGTGTTTATCTCAAATTTACACAGAGGTCAGAATGAGGACTAAGTAAGGACTATTTTTAGAGTGTAAAATACCTTGATGATTAGTGTAACTGGCAAGACAAAAATAGGATACAATTTTTGTCATCAAATCAAATCAAATTTATTTATATAGCCCTTCTTATATCAGCTGATATCTCAAAGTGCTGTACAGAAACCCAGCCTAAAACCCCAAACAGCAAGCAATGCAGGTGTGGAAGCAGGGTGGCTAGGAAAAACTCCCTAAAAAGGCCAAAACCTAGGAAGAAACCTAGAGAGGAACCAGGCAATGAGGGGTGGCCAGTCCTCTTCTGGCTGTGCCGGGTAGAGATTATAACAGAACATGGCCAAAATGTTCAAATGTTCAGAAATGACCAGCATGGTCAAATAATAATAATCACAGTGGTTGTAGAGGGTGCAACAAGTCAGCACCTCAGGAGTAAATGTCAGTTGGCTTTTCATAGCCGATCATTAAGAATATCTCTACCGCTCCTGCTGTCTCTAGAGAGTTGAAAACAGCAGGTCTGGGACAGGTAGCACGTCCGGTGAACAGGTTGGGATAATCACTAAACATTTCTTGGAATCCTAGTTTTGGAATCCTACTTTTTGTCAATTTGATGGAAAATCAATTTGTCTTTATTGTTCGAAATGGAACATTGCTTGAGGGTTAGCATGAAACTGTACCATTGGTCCAATGGTAATGCATAGTAAATAGTTGAGGTATTCATGTGCCATAATCAAATGAAAGGACATTAACTATCAGTCAATGAAGAGTTGCAAGAAGGGAATACTCTCTGAACTGAAGGGTTGTCTTTGTGAGAATGCTTTTGGTCAAAGATATGGTTCAAAGATATAGTTCAATTAATATTTTTAGCTATGGCAGAGAAGCTATAGGAAGTATCTTGGAAGGACGACGAAATTGAAGAAGGGAAAAAACTGCCGGACAGACAAATTACAAACTTGGATTAAAAGCTCCTGTCTGCAACCCCAAGGCACCATAATAAACACATAGTCTAGAGTTTTTGTATCCTATGGCAACACTGATAGTCTGTTATTACGGGGAAAAATTGTGAGGATGGAAAGGGGTACAGTGCCAACACCCCTGCCCTATAACCCATCATCGTTTCTCCTAATATTACATCTGGTACATCTGGTTCCATAAAAATTACTCACCTTTTCTGCTGTAAGAGCTCAAAAGCTTCCCTTCCAGTAACTAGGCAATATGTCAAAATGTTCCCCTTTCTAATGAAAAATGTGTTCCTTGAAAATGGTCTCAGTTGTAAAATGATCTGTAGATAAAAATAACATGCATTTCAATCCACATTACCAAATTACGGATTGACTAGAAAAAGGCTAAGTATGTTTTTTGTTTATCAATAAGGACAATAGTTTATGTAGCAAATTTGATATTATGTAAATATATGGTGTTTCATTTTATTGGTGTGTTGATATCTCTTTTGGACGACATCAGTGGTTCCCAAACCAAGAGGTTTTGTTGAAATGTTTGAGTCACTCAGATATCACATTAACACACATTCGACTGGGTGGGAGGGAGGGGTGGGGGGTGGGGTTCCCCAATGATGGAAGGGGGGCCGAGTGAAAAGGTTTGGGAACCGTTGGGTTACATGATTGTCCTCTCCTTCCCAACCCATTGCACCAGGTGGCAGCAGTGCTCTGTCTTCAAGGTCTTTTGATCTGAGAAGATTGCAGTTTGGTCAGTCCATTTAGAATACACTCTTTGATCTAGGCCTACATGTACACTATCATTCAAACGTTTGGGATCTCTTAGAAATGTCCTTGTTTTTGAAAAAAAGCTAAACATTTTGTCCATTAAGATAACAACATCAAATTGATCAGAAATACAGTGTAGACATTGTTAATGTTGTAAATGGCAGATTTTTATGGAATATCTGCATAGGCGTAAAAGAGGCCCATTATACGCAAACCATCACTCCTGTGTTCCAATGGCACGTGTGTTAGCTAATGCAAGTGCATCATTTTAAAAGACTAATTGATCATTAGAAAACCCTTTTGCAATTATGTTAGCAAAGCTGAAAACTGTTGTACTGATTAAAGAAGCAATAAAACTGGCCTTCTTTAGACTAATTGAGTATTTGGAGCATCAGCAATTGTGGGTTCGATTGGCCAAAAACAAAGTACTTTCTTCTGAAACTCATCAGTCTATTCTTGTTCTAAGAAATGAAGGTTATTCCATGCGAGACATTGCTAAGAAACTGAGGATGTAGTACAACGCTGTGTACTACTCCCTTCACAAAACAGGGCAAACTGGCTCTAACCAGAATAGAAAGAGGAGTGGGAGGCCCCAGTGCACAAATGAGCAAGAGGACAAGCACATTAGAGTGTTTAGTTTGAGAAACAGATGCCTCACAAGTCCTCAATTGGCATCTTCATTAAATAGTAACCACAAAACACCAGTCTCAACGTCAACAGTGAAGAGGTGACTCCGGGATGCTGGCCTTGGCAAAATGGCTTAAGAACATCAAAGTCAAGGTATTGGAGTGGCCATCACAAACCCTAACCTCAATCCTATAGAAAATGTGTGGGCAGAACTGGAAAAACGTGTGCGAGCAAGGAGGCATACAAAACTGACTCAGTTACACCAGCTCTGTCAGGAGGAATGGGCCAAAATTCACCCAACTTATTGTGGGAAGCTTGTGGAAGGCTACCTGAAACATTTGACCCAAGTTAAACAATTTAGAGGCAAAATAATAATTGAGTGTATGTAAACTTCTGACCCACTGGGAATGTGATGAAAGAAATAAAAGCTGAAAAAAATCCTTCTCTCTACTATTATTCTGACACTTCACATTCTTAAAATAAGGTAGTGATCCTAACTGGGGCGGCAGGGTAGCCTAGTGGTTAGAGCGTTGGACTAGTAACCGGAAGGTTAGTTCAAACCCCCGAGCTGACAAGGTACAAATCTGTCGTTCTGCCCCTGAACAGGCAGTTAACCCACTGTTCCTAGGCAGTCATTGAAAATAAGAATTTGTTCTTAACTGACTTGCCTGGTTAAATAAATAAAAATAAGACAGGGAATTTTTACTAGGATTAAATGTCAGGAATTGTGAAAAACTGAGTTTAAATGTATTTGGCTAAGGTGTATGTAATCCTCCGACTTCAACTGTATGTAGATATTCCATATAAAATCAGCCTTTTCCAGCTACAATAGTCATTTACAACATTAACAATGTCTCCACCGTATTTCTGATCAATTTGATGTTATTTTAATGCACAAAAAAAACGGGCTTTTCTTCCAAAAACAAAGACATTTCTAATTGACCCCAAACTTTTGAACGGTAGTGTAACTTAAGATGCCTCCTATTGAGAGCAAAATGTAAATGTTTCAGTGGAATGCTGACGTGTAATAGAACTGGACACGTGCTTTTTGAACATTTGACACATATTTCACGCAAACATTTATCATTTAACCTACTGCTTCAGGAAGGAAGGAAAGTGAGACACATTGCGACATAAAATCATATTCAGAGGAACTAGTATGGTCCCTCTCTCTTCGTATTCGTACAATATATTTACTGCATATTTTAGAGTCCGAGGGAATTTGTCTCACAGCTTCACGTTCCCAGAGAGGCTCATGTACATGAGACGACCGGGGTTTGAGCATGCTTATGAGGAAATAATTGTATCCCTAACAGGAAAACTCCGGACTGCATCAGTGACTGGTTGTGAGTGATGGATTGACAAAATAAAGTAGAAGTACTGTTCGTCCTGCTCTCTGGAGAACGAGCCTAAATTGGTGGTCCTTATTGTTTGTTCCTGTTTACACCCAAAATCACACTAGCAAGGAGCAACACAATAAAGGAAGCGGCCAACAAAGACGGTTGTTTCTTGTCTGGGTTTCCTGCCAGTAATGCAATCCTCTACGATTGTCTTCTCATCTATAGCACCTCCACGTCAATACCACCCCAGCTCCCTTCATCACAAGATGTAAATCAGCCAGTGGTTGTCACAGCGAATCAAGTGTCAGTGTGGCGAGGGTTTTGCAGGCAGGATGTGGCGGTGGGGCCTAGTGTCAGCAATGTCAGGTTCAGCTTCCTGTGCCTTAATCACTTCAGTATGGGGGCCTAGGCCTCGGGTTGCCTGCCCTGCTCACCACCACCACCCAGGCCAGTCCACTTACAAAATGCAGGGAGCAGTAGACCAGCCCCTCACCCCCACCCGCTCCCCTGGCTTTGCATCCATAAATATTAAAGATCTGCTATAAGTGACTGGGGGAGGAGGGCGGTATGGATGATTTCACAGTCTAACTATTATAACCCGAGGTAAGGAAATTCAGACTGCTGGGATGCAGGAGCGGAGCGGAGCAGAGAGAGAGAGAGAGACAGAGCGACAAAGAGAGAGAGAAAGTGAGAGGGGCAGAGGAGGGATCTGTGTGAGAGAGGCAAAGATAGGGATCAAGGGAGAACATGGATTGCTGGAAGGCAGGTAGTTGGAAGAAGTTTGGAACTAGAGCTGGAGCTGGCTTGATATGGAATGAAGCCTCGGTATTCAATTGCACCTCTTGTTCTGACAGCCGGGCTACAGCTCTTCACTACAAAGCCATTTCTATCACGCCACCTCAGACCAGGGGGAATGTGATTCAGGCCATGAAAGAATGACAGAGGGCTTCTTATCCTCCCTCCAAGAACCCAGGACCACTGGGTCTGCAGCGCCGCGCAGAGCTGTCAGACAACACTGTGTGTGTGTGTGTGTGTGTGTGTGTGTGTGTGTGTGTGTGTGTGTGTGTGTGTGTGTGTGTGTGCGTGTGTGCATGTGTGTGCATGTGCGTGCATGTGTGTGTGTCGTGAAAAGGTCCAAACCAGGAGTAAGGGGCCCATTCAGCTCTGACCCCCCCAATCCCCTCTCCCCATGTCTTCCCTGGGGGCATCTCAGGGAGGCTGCATGTACGTGTTAGTGGAGGTGAGGTCAGGAGGTCAGGGGGTCAAGCCCCTTCTAACCGTTCCAGTGTGTTGGGAGATGTCAACCCGAGTCCGTCAGATTGTAATAGCAGGCTAGGGTTTCACCCAGGAAAGCTGCTAGTAAGAAAGAGGAGATATGGGGACGGCTTAGAACAGAGTGAAGTCCGTGAAACATTTTGAAATCCTATATTGATCCTCTGTTAAGGCAGTGACTGAAGTTTGGTGTGACACATTGGTCAAGGAAATTATTTGAATGTAAATGACAAATCATGCATTACTGGAATGATATAATGCAAAAGATGGTCAAATATCCTCTTGCTTCCATTGTTTCTTTGTTTTATCTCCAAGGCCACCTGTATTGTACTGTTTACTTAGAGAAAGAAATTCCATCAGTCAACCATTATTTTACATTACCATTGTGTACTGTTCTGTGTCATTTACAAGAAGCAGTGGGGACAACAATGGTGCAAAACAGTTTGTTGTTGTTTTTAATCGCAGGCAAACAGATGGGCCTGCTGAAACGGCCCTGTGGGTGTCCCCCATTTGTGGTGAGTGCGGCGAACTGCAGGATTTACGCCACAAGGAAATTAAGCGATTACCCAGGAGGTTGCAGGGAATGGGCGATGGGCTGTGAACTCAGCGGGGTAGGGACCATAAAATTGTCCCTCCACTGTTCTGCTGGTCAACCATCTTACCCTGCACTACATTCCCATGCCACAAATAGAATACGGGAGGAAAGAAACCTAACAAATTATAGATGGACTCTGAGTTACTGTCAGGAAGTCTCACAAACCTCTAGCAAAGGCTAACTCGAGCAAGTGTCACTAACTCGAGAAAGTTTGTCATTTTAGGAAGCATATACAGTGGTAACACAAACGGGTGTCAAAGGTTACTGGAGAGTAGTGGTCCATTATCTACTCAGCGCCACTGAATGGACAGATTCACTTTTTTCATCATCATAAAATGATTTTTTATTTAAATCCCCTTTTTCAGAAGCAACAGCTACTCTTCCTTGGGTCCACACAAAACGTGATGAGTGTCAAAACACTGATAGACAAGGACAGTCACAAACATTACATTTACAATGATATGCAAATAATGAAACAAAATAAATATGCTATTGCAACTTAAGCCTTTGTATAAACCTTTGTGCATTTAGAGTCTTACATCCTGAAACCCTCTCATGAATGAACAAACTAGTACGTGTGTGTATTTCTGTAAGACTGTTCACCTTTTTCTATATGGTACCAGTTCAGGTTAAACAATGCTAGCTGGTTTAAACCAGGCAGCCTCTGTCACATCCTCTTACCATTGCCATGGATATATAAAAAAACACACAAAAAACATGTTACACTACTGTGTCTAAACCAAACGGCCTGGAACAAACGTTCTCACTTAGGGAAAGAAAACAAAAAAAAGGACAGATGCCAAAAGAAGCTGAGCTTAAATCAATGCAATTTCCTCCCCTCACTTCTCTGGCCAGAGGAAACCTTTGGAGTTTTCCAGCCTCTTTTTCCTCCTGACATAAATTGCAATGCATATAGTGGGACTGAGGTAGCAGGTGGGGGCTGAAAGGGTGGCAGGGGGGCGGAGGGGGATATATTTGTCTGTCTGCCAGGATGCTCTGTGTTTTTCTTAGATCAGGACACAAGCATAAAAATCTAGTGCATTTCCCCCACTTCAGGAAGCTCTGCTGCCATAACTTCAAATACAATAATTTCCTTTTTGGAAAGAGGGAGGATTATCCCACTTTCATTTATTGATGTATTTATTTATTTCTGCCTTGAAAGAAAAGCATTGGAGAAAAGGGGATAGATGGTTGGACCTCTAGCCTGTGATCCTAAAAGAGTTTTGATAGGTGTGTTGCTGAATTTAGTTACGGTTCAGGGATTAAATCTGGCTGACTCTGTCCCTGGTGAGGCGCCATGGAGGTGGGTTGGGATGGGACAGCCGAGCCTCTGAAGAAAACAATAATACTGGGAGCTGTCAATACAGTGAACAACACAACACACTGAACATCTAAGGTATGCAAAGAACCGCAACCCTTTATTTCAAATGGGTGGATTGTGTGTTTCAACTTTGACAATGTATTGCTTTTTTCGAATAAAAATGTAATTGATAGGGACATCAAATAGAGAATGTGATTTAAAAACATAATACTATGAATGCGAATATGTGCTCCCATAATACTGAAAATGCTAAGAAAAGGAAAGAGGAACCACAAAAAGTTTATGTAGGTTGTTTTATAATCACTGAATAGAAAAGTAATCATTGGGTCTCCAATGGTCTCCTGTATAGCATCTCAGTCTGTTGACTGGTTTTCAGGGTAAGACAACACTTTGAACACATTGCAATGCTTTCAGCAAGAATGAGTGGCAGAAAATGTAATGATATTATGTCCTCTCGATTTGACTGGATGTCCAGTGGGAAGGCCTGTCTGTGTAGCCACTCTCATTCATTTAAGCTCGTGAACGTTTTGAATTATATCTTGTATACTTGTGGTTTCCCTGCTCTAACCCCAAATTGGTGGCTTCCTCACATCTCCCCCACAGCTGACCAGCCTTGTCTCTGCGGTCTCAACCCCTCCGAGTACCATGGTGCTCACTCCCACATGCTGTTGGTTTGCAGCACATACAATAGACACACTGCCTTAGCAAAACTGAAGGGTCTGTGGGACGAGGGCTTTGTCGGCCAAAACCAGCAACTCCATACATCCCAGTGTTGGTCTAGTCTAGCCCAGTGTAGAAGTGGAGGTTGGGGTGGTGCAGGGTAGTTAGCATTCATCCCCGTGGGATGCTCCAGATGTGTTTCCATCAACAGTGGGAATGTGAAGGCAGGGTGGGAGATCTGCTCCCCTCAGACTCAGATTATAAATACAGACATTACGTCAGTGGCGTGGTGTGTCACGGAGGTGGCAGAGATGGAGGAGAGGTGAACCGGGGAGAGAGGCCTTGTCTGGGCAGGGTTTTTAATTTGAATTATTAGGATACCCATTTGTTGATACCAAAGGCGACAGCTAGTCTTACTGGGGTCCGACATACATTTACCCCAGTAAGACTAGCTGTCGCCTTTGGTATCAACAAATGGGTATCCTAATAATTCAAATGAAAACCCTGGACATACATTTAAAAACATTAACATGTAGTTTGTGTGTGCATCTATCAGTTACACATACATGTCAGTACATACACAGTATTGGGAGAGGCATTGTGCTGTGAGTTGTTGCTGTATGTGTTTTTTGAAACCAGGTCTGCTGTTCACTTGCACTATATAAGACGGAAAGGAGCTCCATGCACTCATGGCTCTGTATAGTACTGTGCATTTCCTTGAGTTTGTTCTGGACCTGGGGACTGTGAAAAGACCCCTGGTGGCATGTCTGGTGGGGTAAGTGTGTGTGTCAGAGCTGTGTGTAAGTTGACTAAGCAAATAGTTTGGCATTTCCAACACATTCATATTTCTTATAAAAACAAGAAGTGGTGCAGTCAGTCTTTCCTCAACTCTTAGCCAAGAGAGACTGACACGCATAATATTAATATTAGCCCCCCGATTACAATGAAGAGCAAGACATGTCATTCTGTTCTGGGCCAGCTGCAGCTTAACTCAGTCTTTCTTTGCAGCACTTGACCATGTGACTGGACAATAATCAAAATAAGATAAAACTAGAGCTAGCAGGACTTGCTTTGTGGAGTGTGGTGTCAAAAAAGCAGAACATCTCTTTATTACGGACAGACCTCTCCCCATCTTTACAACCATTGAATCTATATGTTTTGACCATGACAGTTTACAATCTTAGGTAACACCAAGTAATTTAGTCTACTCAACTTGTTCAACAGCAACACCATTCATTACCAGATTCAGCTGAGGTCTAGAACTTAGGGTACCTAATACAATGATCTTAGTTTTAGAGATGTTCAAGAACAGTGTATTACTGGCCACCCACTCCAAAGCAGACTGCAACTCTTTGTTAAACAATTTAAAGGCAATGCTATCAAATACTAATTGAGTGTATGTAAACCTCTGACCCACTGGGAATGTGATAAAATAAATTAAATCTGAAATAAATTATTCCTTCTACTATTATTCTGACATTTCACATTCTTAAAATAAAGTGGTGATCCTAACTGACCTAAAACAGGGATTTTTGCTGGGATTAAATGCCAGAAATGGTGAAAAACTGAGTTTAAATGTATTTGACTAAGGTGTATGTAAACGTCCGACTTAACTGTACGTCTAGAACTGAGAAGTAGCACCACCCTCATAGAGCCATCCAGAACAGGCAGACTTTTTCAGTTGCTGTGTTGATGACCTCATGTTGAAACGGAACCTGTTATCTAGTAAATTAATTCCACTTGGCATGTGGAGATAATAGTATACTATGCAGCAAGGACATAGACAATAAAATTAGAAATGAAATAGTTTGTTTCTGAGTTGTATTTTGGGAATGATTTGTGTGCCAGTGGATTAGAATAGTGTCTGGGTCCGGGATTCACTAAAGCCTCTCTGGTCTCCTGTCCTCTCATTCCTTTTTTTATTCCTACTGCTTCCTCTCTGCCTATTGTTCATGCGGTGTGGTGTAGACGCAGCTTCCTGGATTCCCGCTCAGCGAGGCGAAGGCCGAGGCTCCGACTCCCTGCCAAGACACCTTATCTAGACCTGGCAGCCTGAAAACAGGATGGGAGAGGACAGAGGGGCTGGCTGCATGGGGAGGGCTGGCTGCATGGGGAGAGGGGGCTGGAGGGGATAAGGCTACAGGAGAGAGGCATGGTGGTCTGCCCTTTAACACTGGGGTGGGGGGGGTTGGGGTCTGATGACATTGAGTCTGGAGGATCTCTCTCTCTCTCTCTCTGAGTGAGATCTCAGCTCGTCTTCGGCCAGCTGCAGCCCCCTGGTCCTGGAGACTCAGAACAGGGCAACATGGCTGGCCCTTAATTGTACACAGAGAGTTAACTAATAATATGCATGTAAATCTCTAATGGCTGAAAGTGGAGGAGAGATTGATCTCATCACTACTGGTTTTTGTAAGAAGTGTTGACATGCTGAATGCACCGAGGTGTTTATTTAAACTACTAGCACACAGCTCGGACACCCATATATACCCCACAAGACATGCCACCAAAAGTATTTTCACAATCCCCAAGTCCAGAACAGACTATGGGAGGAACAGAGTACTACATAGAGCCATAGCTACATAGAACTCTATTCCACATCAGGTAACTGATGCAAGTGTAACAGTTGTTAAAGTACTATGTGAATTTCACCAGGTTCATATATCAATATGTTGTGTTGATTTGTTATGCATGCCTGCATCCTGGGAGAAGGAGAGTGTGTACTTACGTTTTGCCCTGCGTGCTCGTGCTCAAATCATTTTGATGCACTGAGAGAGGTAGGCACGCTTTTTCTGTCTTCAGAAAAGTTCGATTCTTTTAAGTACAATGTCATACACACAGTGTTTTGTTCATGAATAATGATGTATATTTCGAGGTTACTCATAAGTGGATGGTATTGTTAAGATGCACTTGTAATTGTACTTTTTACGATATCAAAATTCTGAATTCAACATGTGGATAATAGCTAGCTAAGGTATTAGCAGGTGTGAACGATGTGTGAACATATGTGTGAACGATGGCTAGCTCCTCGAACGATCCCAGTCCCTTGTATTGTGCATCTGTTGTAGAAAGAGGCGACGATTTGCAGAACATATGTGCTCTACAAATGTTTTATTTCCTTTTGGATGCAGGTATGTGGTTTTATCTATGTAAAATAGGTTATGTATAATAAGGAGAGACTGTATTAATTTTTGTATTCGAAAATAATTTTGATGCACTATGAGAGAAAGAGGCGACGATTCGCGGAACATATGTGCTCTACAAATGTTTTATTTCCTTTTGGTTGCAGATGCAGGATGCAGAGAGTGAGTTCTGCTTAATTAAAACTACCTGATCTCCAAAGTCCACGTCTATAGTCTCAATCAACCACACACAACGCAGAGTTGCAGCGGTGCAGTATAGCACCGGTTACACAAGCAGGAGAATCAGATTTAAAAAACAGATCAAATCAAAGTTTATTTGTTAAGTGCGCCGAATACAACAGGCTCTAACCAAAAGTGCAAAAAAAGGTATTAGGTGAAGTAGGTAGGTAAAGTAATAAAACAACAGTAAAAAGACAGGTGATATACAGTAGCGAGGATATAAATGTAGCGAGGCTACATACAGACACCGGTTAGTCAGGCTGATTGAGGTAGTATGTACATGTAGATATGGTTAAAGTGACTATGCATATATGATGAACAGAGAGTAGCAGTAGCGTAAAATAGGGGGTTGGCGGGTAGCTATGCAGATAGCCCGGTTAGCCAATGTGCGGGAGCACTGGTTGGTCTGCCCAATTGACACACAATGTAAATAATCCAGGTAGCCATTAGATTACCTGTTCAAGAGTCTTATGGTTTGGGGGTAAAAACTGTTGAGAAGCCTTTTTGTCCTAGACTTGGCACTCCGGTACCGCTTGCCATGCGGCAGTAGAGAGAACAGTCTATGACTGGGGTGGCTGGGGTCTTTGACAATTTGTAGGGCCTACCTCTGATACCGCCTGGTGTAGAGGTCCTGGGTGGCAGGCATTTTAGCCCCAGTGACGTACTGGGATGTACAAACTACCCTCTGTAGTGCCTTGCGGTCAGAGGCCGAGCAATTGCCGTACCAGAAAGTGATGGAACCAGTCAGGATTCTCTCAATGTTGCAGCTATAGAACCTTTTGAGGTTCTCAGGACCCATGCCAAATCATTTTAGTTTCCTCAGGGGGAATAGGCTTTGTCGTGCCCTCTTCACGACTGTCTTGGTGTGTTTGGACCATTCTAGTTTGTTGTTGATGTGGACACCAAGGAACTTGAAGCTCTCAACCTGCTCCACTACAGCCCCATCGATGAGAATGGGGGCATGCTCGGTCCTCCTTTTCCTGTAGTCCACAATCATCTCCTTAGTCTTGGTCATGTTGAGGGATAGGTTGTTATTCTGGCACCACCCGGCCAGGTCACTGACCTCCTCCCTATAGGCTGTCTCGTCGTTGTCGGTGATCAGGGCTACCACTGTTGTGTCGTCTGCAATTAATGATGGTTTTGGAGTCGTGCCATGGCCATGCAGTCGTGGGTGAACAGGGAGTACAGGAGTGGACTGAGCACGCACCCCAGGGGAGCTCCAGTGTTGAGGCTCAGCGTGGCAGATGTGTTGCTACCTACCATCACCAGAATCCAGTTGCAGGGGGAGGTGTTTAGTCCCATGATCCTTAGCTTAGTGATGAGCTTTGAGGGTACCATGGTGTTGACCGCTGAGCTATAGTCAATGAATAGCATTCACACAAGTGTTCCTTTTGTCCAGGGGGGAAAGGGCAGTGTGGAGTGCAATAGAGATTGCATCATCTGTGGATCTGCTTGGGCGGTATGCAAATTGGAGTGGGTCTATGGTTTCTGGGATAATGGTGTTGATGAGAGCCATTACCAACCTTTCAAAGCACTTCATGGCTAGGGACGTGAGTGCCACTGGTCTGTAGTCATTTAGGCAGGTTACCTTTGTGTTCTTGGGCACAGGGACTATGGTGATCTGCTTGAAACATGTTGGTATTACAGACTAAATCAGGGACATGTTGAAAATGTCAGTGAAGACACCTGCCAGTTCGTCAGCACATGCCTGGAGCACACGTCCTGGTAATCCGCCTGGCCCCGCAGCCTTGTGTATGTTGACCTGTTTAAAGGTCTTACTCATGTCGGTTATGGAGAGTGTGATCACAGTCATCTGGAACAGCTTATGCTCTCATGCATGCCTCAGTGTTGCTTGCCTCGAAGCGAGAATAGAGGTGATTTAGCTCTTCTGGTAGGCTCGTGTCACTGAGCAGCTCACGGCTGTGCCTCCCTTTGTAGTCTGAAATAATTTGCTATCCCTGCCACGTAAAACGAGCATCGGAGTCCGTGTAGTATGATTCAATCTTAGCCGTGTATCGACGCTTTGCCTGTTTGATGATTCATCACAGGGCATAGCAGGATTTCTTGTAAGCTTCCGGGTTAGAGTCCCGCACCTTGAAAGCGGCGGCTCTACCCTTTAGCTCTGTGTGAATGTTGCCTCCATGGCTTCTGGTTGGTGTATGTACGTAGTCACTGTGGGGACGGCATCCTTGATGCACTTATTGATAAAGCCAGTGACTGATGTGTTGTACTCCTTAATTCCATCGGAATAATCCCGGAACATATTCCAGTCTGTGATAGCAAAACAGTCCTGTAGTGTAGCATCTGATTCATCTGATCACTTTTTTGTAGACCGAGTCCCTGGTGCTTCCTGCTTCAATTTTTGCTTGTAAGCAGGAATCAGGAGGATAGAGTTGTGGTTGGAATTACCAAATGGAGGGCGAGGGAGAGCTTTGTACACGTCTCTGTGTGTGGAGTACAGGTGATCTTGAATTTTTTTCCCTCTGGTTGCACATTTAACATGTTGATGGAAATTTGGTAGAACTGATTTAAGATACACCTTATGGAACAGCAGAGACTGTGAAGAGACACACATAAACATGATAAGACACGGACTCTACACACATGGATGTTGTATTGTAGATATGTGGTAGTAGAGTAGTGGCCTGAGGGAACACACTTAATGTATTGTGTAAAGTGTTATGAAATGTAACATCAAGTAATATTTTAAATTGTACATAACTGCCTTAATGTTGCTGAACCCCAGGAAGAGTAGCTGCAGCCTTGGCAGGAACTAATAGGGATCGTTAATTAAAGAAATAATAATGAAAGGTCCAAGGCCAGACATACCAGCTAGCCAAACACAGGCCTTTACAAGGCAGCCGTCTCATTAAAGGGACATAATAAACACGGCTGTTGTTTGTTGGTCTGTGATATGGCTCACCACCTCTTTTCAAGGCCCAGTCATTGTTGTTTTTATTTTGGTTCTCACTTCTCACTTTGATATCAAATCTATTTGATGAGTGAATGAGATGTAGGCCTACAGTTGTTCAAAGTTCACTCTCTCCCTCTTCAAGATCAAGCTAATTTGATGTTATGTGTGAAGCTATCTTGTCACAATTAACACCCAGAAAGAGAAAGGCAGGGATAGCGGATTTCTATAGGGTTTGGGGACAAGCAGTCAAAGTGAAAGAAGATTGGCACATGTTGAATCAGAAGTAGTGAAAATGCATAGCCTCCTGAGCCCTTGGGTTTAGACTTCAGGATGAAAATATGTGAGTTGTCTTCAGGTTGGCATTTTAACCATTACTTGGTTCATTAATTTTTCAGCATTATCTGTTTCAGGAGCAATCAGTCATTTACTATTTTCAGGTATTTGATGTATAACTTCAGATATCATGTGTATTTGGCAGAGACACCTATCCAGAGCAATTTTGTCAGTGCATTCAACTAAAGTAGGTGAAACAGCCACATATCACATTTTTTTCCTAAATTCTCAGCTGAGGCAAATTAACTCACTTTGCCAATTAGTTTGCCAATTTAAAAAAAATTATAGTCACTTTACTTTGAAACACACAATGATCTAGGCTACACTACATGGTGAACATTCCCCATGATTTTAGTTATGGATTGAAAGAAGAAGAAGTATGTTTATTAAAATGGCACATCAATTGATCTTGCCTTTTACGTAATCAGGGGGTAATTATGACCTGTGTGTTGCTGACTGACTAAAGCCATAACTATACTTTGAGCCAGAGGGAGCACACAATAAGAAGCCTTGAGAGTGAGACATCAAACCCCTCCACAGGAGGTCCTCATCCTATATCCAAATCTTCTATATCACCTGCCTCTGGACTACATGGAGCAACTCCCCAGGAAATTGCCTAACTACAAAATTAAGTTCATACTTTTGTTGCGGCTGGCAGGCGGGCGTGCGTTTTGGAAGGACGATGCAGCACAGGATAGCCTGGGGAGTTTACTTTACCAGTGAATCGGGGACACTTGGAACCAATTAAAGATGAGAGGTCTGCCATCGTTCCTGTCTTTCCTCTCCCCCATGTACCGTTTTAAATCTTGTTTCCCTCTCTACCTCTCTCTTTTTTTGCTGTGCAGGTAGGGTAGCTCTTTGTAGAACATGGCCCAGCCTCTTACAGTAGGAGAACCCCAGCAGGGCAGCAGGGCAGCAGGCCTGTGTTTAGGCCTGAGTCTCTCTGTGTCCACAAGCACTTGCACTGTATATAATACTACCATCAGGTGATCTTCTGAAAGAACAGGAAAACAAACCAAGTTGCAATTTCTCAATGATATGAGTGAAAAATGAACGAAACAATACAAAGAAAGAGAGTGTGGAGGGATTTAAACATTGTCAGGTTAACAGGATGAGCTCTTAGCACCTAAGTCCACTGCATTTCACACTAGCAGGTTTGCTAATGGACCACAACCCCTCTGCGAGTGCTGTGTGAAGCCGGGGAAATCGCAATTAGCATCCCCATGTATGTGTACAACCTGTGGGGATGACATGCAAGTACCACCACCTAACACTAGATGGCAGGCAAGCCCTGCACATTTCTACTTGTGGATCGCTAGGGCATAAGCAATAGCATTCAACCACGAAGATGTATTAAATGGGGAGGTATGAAATAAAAGGAATGCATATGATTAGAGTTAGTATTTGTGATGCCTTCTTTATTTTTTTATTTGATGGAATATGCAGTCGGTTGATTTAGGCAAAGTATGTGCACATTACTTCTCAATGACTTCTCCAGATGTGGGTCTGTCTGTGTGTGTGTGTGTGTGTGTGTCTCTTACTGCCAGACTGTTTTTGCAGAGCCATCTTTGAGGGTTATCAAAAGCTTAATTAGATATTTAAACAGGCTACCAAATCCCATCGAGTACTTTGTCCTTATTGCTCTGATCCAAAGAGATGAGGGAAGGAGCCCAACGTGACATTACTCATCTAGAGTTGAGAACATGGAGTCCCTCAGTGCACCTGCCTGGTCCATGATGTCTCCAGGGTTATGTGTAACTTGGGGGGGAAGCACTATCCCAGCATATTTGATTGCACTGACTAAGAGCTTCATTGTGCTTTAAAACATGTGTTGTACTTTGTAAAAGGATGACCTCTTAGATAGTTGACAAAGATACCGTCATTTCTGCTGGGGTGGCAGGTAGTCTAGTGGTTAGAGTGTTGGGCCAGTAACTTAAAGGTTGCTGGATTGAATCCCTGAGCTGACAAGGTACAGTTTGTTGTTCTGCCCCTGAACAAGGCAGTAAACCCATTGTTCTCTGGTAGGCTGTCATTGTAAGTACGTTTTCGTTCTTAAATAAAGGTTACATTTAATTTTTAAAAGAATGGTCTTATTTGGACATCATTCTTGAGGGTCCTTGTTCGTTTAATTCTTAGAAAGCATCTCTCAGCAGGCCTTGTGCAAACACTGGCCTCTTGTTTAGGGCAGGGTGTGTTCTCTCAGACCACTCCCTGGGTCTAATTACCACAGAGTTCTTTCCAAATTGCAATTACAGATAAACATAGTGTGTGATGGGGAAGGCCGATTGTGGAGGCCGAATGGGCATTATCTGGCATCAGCCTAATTGTTACAAACAATCTGCCCAGTTTTCTTTACCCTCCCCTCTGCTGTGATTGTGTAGTGCGTACTACAGGGGCAAACTGTTTATGAGCCAGCTCATTTGGGAGCACTTTGAAGTCAGCGCCCAGCCTTTCAGAAGCATTTTTTCAACAGCCTAGCTGCGTTCTGGGATCCTTTTTTAAACAGTTGTTTTTGTTGGAGTCAGACGATAAACAGTCATTTGGAAGTTGTTTTTGATTCGTCATCGGAGATGGAGGGAATGCTAAGAGCATGACATACACTTAACTTTTGATGTCATGTTCCCAAGACACCGAAAGCACATTTTTATGTTTCAATCTGTTTTTGTTTATCCTGATTTTGATGTATCTTTAGGGATTGCTGTGGCTGTGTCATTCGCAGAGCCAATGTGTTCTCCCTTTCACTCTCACACTGTTCCATTCAAGCCACATGTGCAGCAGTATGAAACATGCTACATGTGACATGTGGTTTTCTCAGGGTGTCACTGGTGAACAGATGCTTGGACTGTCGGAAACCCCAGACAGCGGTTTGGTGTCTACATCATGTTGTGAGGGAAGGAGAGAGGGCGTTAAGGTAGAGGTAGAGAGAAAGAGACAGGGAGAGAGAGAGAGAGAGAGAGAGAGAGCTGGGAGTGTTTCACAAAGGGGGGGTGAAACCAGGAAACTGTGGCCTAGTCTTTCCCTCGTTCTCTCTATTCTTTAGTCACAGTGAAGAATAATCATCAGACCCTCCTGCATGGGGAGAACAGGAAATGACACAATCCGAAGAGGAAGTGCTGCATGGAGACCAGTAGCTAGCCAATTCGGGAGGGGGTGAGTGAGGGGGTTTGTTTGTCTTGGCCTAACCCAGGGCCTAGCTACGCCACTGTTTCAGCAGTTTGGAGGAAGGAAACAGCTGGATAAGGGAGGCAGCTAGGGGCAACAGTCTCCAGACAGCCGTTGGCTTGCTACAGTTTGAGTGAACATCAATCAAAAGCACAAGGTCAGACCAGACCTCTGCTATATTTAACCACAGCATGTTAGCACATTTACACGAACATACTGTCACTGTCTCAGAACAGAACAGTAGCCTAAACTCGCACACACCTTGAGGAGCAGGAATAATGGAATGAAAGCTATCCAGGTGTTCTCAGACAGGCATAGTTTGCATGATTGTTTTTTAAAAGTAATGGTATGATTCAATTAGAGGTCAAGTTAAAAGTCGTTAATGAAAGCTTGTAACTTTCCCAGTCAACCATGCCACCGAGCCGCCCACATCATCACAAGCAGGCCAAATGGGTGGGTTGCTTCTCTGTGGCTTTCTAGCAGCCAGCCTAGCTACATCTATGCCATTTGGTAATGAACAACACATCACAATGTATAGATGGAAAACAAAATGCAAAGTTTATATTGTGTGCATTTCTGTGTGTGTAATGGGTGCGTGCTGGTGGCAGGGAAGTCAGGCGCAGGAGAGTGAACTTGGTATAAACGGAGCAGTTTAATAAAAATTCAAAACCTCCGGAAACCAACATATACAAAATAAAATAAGCGGATGCAAACCCGTCACGCACCAGAACATAACTAGCACCAATACATACAACAAACAATCACTGACAAGGACATGAGGGGAAACAGAGGGATAAACACACAACATGTAATTGATGGGATTGGAACCAGGTGTGATGGAAGGCAAGACAAAACCAATGGAAAATGGATCAGTGATGGCCAAAAGGTCGGTGACGCTGACCGCTGAACACCGCCCGAACAAGGAGAGGGACCGTCTTCGGCGGAAGTCGTGACAGTGTGTGTGTGTGTGTGTGTGTGTGTGTGTATGTTTATGTTTGTGTGAAAGCGGGAGAAAGAAAAAGAGAACAGAATGCTGACCAGACCTGTCAGTTGTGTTGAACCTTGGCTGTGCTGTGACTGACTGTGGTCCAGAGGGGAGGCTGAGCAGGTAAGAAGAGAAGGCCCTCAGGGATAGGGTTAGGGTTATTGGGGGAACCCTGGGTGCCCCAGTGAAAGATGCCGTCAGCTCCACATCCATGACCTCAGCGTATTATTCCTTCTAAATCTCTACATAAACCAGCGCAATAAGACAGACTTCACAAAAACAAAAGCCTGTCCCAGGGGATGTCCTTGAGGCCCCCTTATGCTGAGAAAGGTTATTAATAAGCACGGTGTAATCTGTGGCACATTTTAATAATCATCTGATATTAATTAGAAGCAGCTGGTGTTGGTATTTATAGGATGATATTACATTTCATTGAATCTGTCACCCAGCTGCAGAGAGTACATCTGGCAACCGGACTGCTCTGCCTTGGATGCAGCCTCTTTCCTCTTCCTCGCTCGCTCTCTCTTCCGCCCTTCTCTCTTGTTCTGCTCAGCTGTTTTTCATTTTTAAATGCTACAAAAAAGTCCCTTTTTGGATGGATAATAAAATGGCAATGTTGCACTACTTGGCTTCTAAAGAAACAAAGTGAGGTCTGGAAAGAATCGCAGTGCATTTGTTGATGAACGAGACCTTTATCTTCACTTGTAAAGTCACCCTGGATAAGAGTGTCAGACAAATGAAGGTATGCTACTATGTTTAAACAGATTATAATATTAACTACTGATCCTAAAGTGTCACGACAGCTAGGCCTAATATCACAAGTTATGCTGAAACAGTGCTACGTCCACAAATGCAGTGACTAACATCTAATATATCTGTACACTTTCACATTGTCAAACAGTCTTTCTGTCTTCTGTCTCAAATCATGTCGTACCTTGATTACAATGAGACATGATCAAATGTCTATTTTATATTTGTGGGAATACTTGAGAAGAGATTTCCCACAACTAAAATCCCACAAAAATATAATGTTAGAATAATAATGAAGACATCAAAACTATGAAATAACACACATGGAATCATGTAGTAACCAAAAAAGTGTTAACAAATCAAATTATATTTTATATTTGAGATTCTTCAAAGTAGCCATCCTTTGCCTTGATGACAGCTTTGCACACTCTTGGCATTCTCTCAAGCAGCCATGACCACAACCCCATCGAACACCGTTGGGATGAATTGGAACACAGACTGCGAGCCCGGCGTAGTCTCCCAACATCAGTGCCCGACTTCACTAATGTTCTTCTGGATGAATGGAAGCAAGTCCCCGCAGCAATGTTCCAACATCTAGTGGAAAGCCTTCCCAGAAGAGTGGAGGCTGTTATAGCAGCAAAGTGGGACCAACTCCATGATTTTGGAATGAGATGTTCGACGAGCAGGTATCCACATACTTTTGGTCTTGTAGTGTATTTGTGTCCCTATAATAAATCACGATCAGTGCAGAGGTTCAGATCTGGCTACAGACTTGTGACTCTCACAATTTGTTGGATTGCATTTCTTAAGAAAAAAATCAGACCTAATGTTGTCATCCCTTGGGCTATAAACAAGGACAAACATGTAAAAGCTGTTTCCATGGTCACATATAGACATACACACAAACATATGCAGAAACACCCCCCACCCACAACACACACACACACAGCCTTCTCCTCCTAATAATGCTACCCGGGCCTGATTTACACTCCCCATGATGTGTGACCCCGACCCACAACATGCTAAACTGGGAGCTAATATTTACAGACTGTCTGCTGTGTCTCGCCATGGAGATTTTCACTGGATCCTCACGCGTCTGGGTCTGGCAGAGAGAGACTCACGCTACATCCACAAGCCCTGGGCTGAGGCTGCCACTCCCTGCTCCATTATCAGTCTGTCTGCTTGTGGCTCAGACTTCTGTAGTGTAGCCTGTACAGTACAGACATCCTGACCCAGTCACTACTCACTACAGGACAACAGGTAGGTACAGGAGCTGTCTGTCCTCACAGATTCTCTTCTTATCCTCTCCTTTTCCGTTGGCAACCTTTCCGCTGGCTTCCGCAAACAGTACATACCCTCTCTTGTACGTAGGTTAGTGGGGTCTGTCTTCACTGGAAAGGATGGATAAAGACAAACATTGGGATCAATATAAACTGATGGGTAAGGAGGGATATTGAGTGGCCTGGCTACTAGTTCAAATTCAGTTCAGGGTGACTATCTCTTCAACTCACTGGTCCAATTGTTGAACTGGATACTGTGTGTCATCATGAGGCCATGACAGAAGTGGTGTGTCAAGAGTTCAGAACATGTGGTCCTGTCTGACTTCCTTTAGGGTCACTGAGACAAGAGCCAGCGAGGTACATAGAAACAATGTGCTGTTGGAGCAGCGGGACACATATTTTGGGCCAAGTGTATTTGAGTAGAGGGGACCCAAATGAAAGACACATTGGATCGCAAAAATGTTGCATTCGCAGTTGTACGAGTGACTGTGGAAACAGGATGGCTGGTCGAAAATAATCGAGGACGAACGTCAGGGCTGAGTACTCCAACACAAGGCTAAACAGTTAATCCTGCATTGTGAGTTTTATTTACTTTGCATTATTGAAAAGCCTGATAAGTGTTTCTAACACATATAAAGGGATCCAAGCCTGCAGTGAGGCACATAGTTTGACAGGGGGCAGCAATAAGCTGCTGAGAGGATGATGTGGTTTAAATGGATCTCCAGCGAGTCGCCAGCCACACACTAAGGACATGAACTTAAGTAGATCACACTCTTCCTAGTTTTTCCCATTTTGTCTCCATTTGATTCTCCCCAAGCAAAAGACAAACATTTTTTGCTACATCTTTTTTTTTTAAATAGCATCTGCCAGCACTTTCTGGGTTGCACTCATTTCACCAAGAGAGGCAATTTGTCACCTCGGAACACAGCGTAACTTGAGATATGAAAAGGCTTGTAGTCTAGGCATTCCAGTATTGTGCAATTGTTCCCTGTTCTAGAAAAACAGTGGTGGAAAAAGTACCCAATTATCATACTTGAGTAAAAGTAAAGATACCTTAATAGAAAGTTACTCAAATAAAAGTGAAATTCACCCAGTAAAATACTACTTGAGTAAAAGTAAAAGTATTTGGTTCTAATTATACTTAAGTGTCAAAAGTAAATGTAATTGCTGAAATATACTTAAGTATCAAAAGTAAAAGTATAAATCATTTCAAATTCTTTATATTAAGGAAAGCAGACGGCACCATTGTCTTGTTTTTAAAATGTATGGACAGCCAGGGGTACACTCCAACACTCAGACATCATTTACAAACAAAGCATTTGTGTTTAGTGAGTCTGCCAGATCAGAGGCAGTAGGGATGACCAGGGATGTTCTCTTGATAAGTGTATGAATTTGGACCATTTTCCTGTCCTGCTAAGGACATTTATCATGTAACGAGTACTTTTGGATGTCAGGGAAAATGTATGGAGTAGAAAGTACATTATTTTCTTTATGAATGTAGTGAAATAAAAGTAAAAGTTGTCAAAAATATAAATAGTAAAGTAAAGTGCAGATACCCCCCAAAAAGTAGTAAGTAGTACTTTAAAGCATATTTACTTAAGTACCTTACACAACTCTAGAAAAGGGGAATATAGTGCTGAAGATGACACATTGTTTGCTCTATATCTTTCTCATTAAAATTATTCAGATTGTTGTGCAGGTCCTCAAGGCCATTTTATCACCAGGCCTTTCCACATCGAAGAGACAAGCTCTCAGCTCACAGGCTTTATGAGCCCACAGAGCCACCTGCAGAGTTTACATCACCCCAAAGACACAGACTGTAAAAGGTGATACCCTCTATGACAGGGAGTAAAGACGGGGCAGCACACAGCTTTCTGCTTTTATTTCCCTGTCTTCATCCCACTGCACTGGCCTTCTGTGGTGGTGCAGGTTACACATGTCTCCAGGGTCTATGCCTGAGCTCCACTTAGGTTTGATTTAGTTGACGTTCAGAAAGTGTACTACTGTTCATACAGATCAATCCTTTACGACAGTGTTATAACCATAGGTAGAACCACTACCAGGCTATTTTATTCTACATCATCAGACTTATCGTTGAAATAAAGGCAAATGTTATTCCTCCCAGTATAAATCATATAAAAGCAGTTGGATGATTGTTGGTGATCATCAACAGCCTCCAACAGTCTGGAATGTGGGTCTGTTGTGAGACTGACCGGATCTCCTCAGTGTTGGCCTCCTTATCGCTCCCTATCCCTCACTTCCCTCAATGGCAGCCAACCAAGATGGATGCTGTGTTGCCAGGTCCAAGGGGTAAGAGAGGGAGGCAGCTAATTATAAGGTCCAGGGAACTGGCCGTTCTAACTGGCAACCCTCCTCTACTGTACTCTCCTATTTAGGTCTGTAAATGGAGGTTACATTGGGCCAAAAGATCCACGCAAGAGTTCATGCACTTGAGCTTGGCATTTATCATAATATTTACATTCCTTGATAATCTCAGTAGATCTGTTTATGATATTTCTCCCTCTTTGATTGTTTTTAATTCTTTTTCCTCCAGCCTCATATCAGGACCTACGGCAAGGATTGCCATGGCCTGATTTGGACTTGATGTTGTTTTACTGTGCTAGAAATAACAGAGTTTTTTGTCTTGTTCATTATTTTATCTATAATAGATTATAATATATGATCAAGGTCATAAAATATGATCTTTTAAACAAATTCCACATATTTCAGTGTGCGTTAGTGTTTTACACACTAGAGGTGAAATTATAAACACACAATATGAAAACAGATCCATTGTTGTATTTCTGTCATGTCTATTATCTAATGATTCTGAAAAGCACTTTTCAAAGGTTTGACCAGACTGTTGTAGATGCTGTGGCTTTGCTCTAAGCAGACAGAAAGCACCGGCTCTCTACCCCTGGAAAACCTGTAAAAAAAAAACCTAGGCCATGTAATTTAGAGGGGGATCCATTTCCACCGCGCTCCATTTACTTTTAACTGTTTCAGCCGCTCTGTCCCACACCTGGCCTCTGAGTGTGGCACTGAACAGAGCGTGCACTGTTCTGCACCCAGACAGAACTGCAGAGCCATGCAGAAAATAAATCAGATCCATGTTCATTACACAAAAGCTGTGGGCAGATTTATTTCATTGTTGGACTTTCTCATTCTGAGCCAGGACTTCTCCTCTTTTTTTTTCTCCTTTCCCTCACAAGTGAACCTCTAGGGGGGGGGACCATCTATTGGTTTTGCGTCTCCACCTCCGTGCTATCTTGACTCTGTGGTTTTGTAGTGGTCTGAAAAATGCTGGCCAAGCCACCCAAAGGACTCTGTAATGGCTGTGAAATGGCCCTATCTGGAGCGCCTCAACTCCCTGAAACAACATAGACAAACCTGCATAAATACGCTTCTCTCCGCAGATCAAGAAGGAAGAGCCCGTGGATATAATCGGCCTATTAAGGTCAAGTTTTTCAAAGTGAGCTACTGTACCACACCCACTCCCCTCATTCTGATACAGTAACCCCCAGGCCCCAGGCCCCTGCAAGCGCTTGTGATCAAATCCAAGGACTGACTCTCACCCTCTCTCAAGTCATAGCACATTGATGAAAGTCTTGACTGAACATCATTCTGTCTTGGTATAGCTGCTGAGTCTAGGTCACAGTAGAGAGAAACTGTGAAACCACAGAGCCCAATCTACCATCCTAACAGAAAAAAAACAGGAAGACGTTTCTTCAGGTAATCAGACTGAACAAAACCTGGAGAGTATAACATTAAATATTTCATTAGTTTGTGACATTTTCTTCTCAAAGAGTGAGAAACGGGATCAAATGGAACTATCAAATGAGGCAGCAAGATGTGTCCAATATACTGGCCAGAGAAGCAATATAAAAATGTCTTAAATGGCAGAACAATGTGTCATCAATAATGACAAGAATCACAATCGTACAGTGGGTTTCAGCACACATTTAGACAGTGCACAACTTTTAGCTAATACTGCAGGCACCAGTGGCTCTACCAGAGGCTCAGAGTGGCAGCAGCGGTAGTGAGAGACTGAATGGGTAGCCTACGTAAAGTCGCTATCAGTGCGAGAGCATCCTTTCAGGAAGGAAGCAAGCTGCGTTAGTGCCTCTCTGGCTTCACAGCATCAGCTCCAGCAGTGACAGCGGTTATTTTTGGACTGGGGGTCATGTTACGACTATGAGAAGAGCCTTCGGACAGGAACTCACCAAGCGAGACACCCAGCAGCTCCAGCATTCTTGGCACAATGCCGAGGTGGAGCTAGCTCACCCCAGAGCTGGACAGTACAGGAAAACCAAAAGAGGCCCATCTCATCTTCAACTCTAGCTGAACTCTTCTCAACAGCCTCAGCCCTATTTCTAGTAAGTTGAACTCAAAGTCAATAAAAAATGTTATGCAGTACTGACTCAAAACTAAATGAGTAGTCACATCAACTACATTTAAGTTATAACAAATTAACTAATTTTCCCAGCACACTACTGCAGGTAGATTTTTTGGAATTGTTTTTGCATTTAAATTGATTGATTAGTCAATCTTAGGCTACACAAAGATACAAAAACTAACATTTTTCTTGTAAAGCATAAGAGTCGGGAAGCAAGTTCAGGGAGTGAGTGTTTTAATAAAAGAAACCATGAACACGAAACACAAACAATGCACCGACATGAAAACAGAGTCAATAACACCTCAGGAAATAACCAAGGGGGGTGACAGATATAGGGAAGATAATAAAGAAGGTGATCGAGTCCAGGTGAGTGTCATGAGGCGCAGGTGCACGAGACGATGGTGACAGGTGTGCGGGATAATCAGCAGCCTATAGGTGACAGTACCCCCTCCCCGACGTGCAATACGCCGTCAGAGGGGACGAACCCTGGGGATCAGGAGCGGAGCGGTCACCCCTGCTGATGCGCGAGAACCTGTCACGCCAGCGGAGGAACGGGAACCTGTCGAGTCAGCTGGGGCGCGGGAACCTGACAGATCGGTTGAGGCAGGGGAGCCTGGCAATTCAGCTGAGGCATGAGAACCTGACGAGCCGGCTGAGGAACAGGAACCTGTCGAGTCAGCTGGGGCGCGGGAACCTGACAGATCGGTTGAGGCAGGGGAGCCTGGCGATCCAGCTGAGGCATGAGATCCTGACGAGCCGGTGGAAGCATGGGAGCCTGGCGATCCAGCTGAGGCAGGGGAGCCTGACAATCCGGCGGAGGCATGAAAGCCCAACGAGCCGGCTGAGGCAGGGGAGCCTAGCAACTCGGCTGAGGCAGGGGAGCCTAACAACTCGGCTGAGGCATGAGAGCCTGACGAGCCGGCTGAGGCAGGGGAGCCTAGCAACTCGGCTGAGGCATGAGAGCCTGACGAGCCGGCTGAGGCAGGGGAGTTTAGCGATCCAGCTAAGGCATGAAAGCCAGATGAGCCGACTAACAGGGGACCCTGGCATCCGACTAAGGCAGGGGAGCCTAGCAACCCGGCTGAGGCATGAGAGCCTGACGAGCCGGCTGAGGCAGGGGAGCCTCGCGATCTGGTTGAGGCATGAGAGCCTGTAGCAGTTCCCGGACCCGCCGTCATTACTCTGACACACACAAAACAACACTCCCTGATGCTTCCCTTAGGTGAGGTGGTATTCTGTAATGAGCGAGCTGAGAGTTGGTAAGCACGTTCAGGGAGTGAGTGTTTTAATAAATAACAGAAACAATGAACACGAACCACAAACAATGCACCGACAAGAAAACAGAGTCAGTAACACCTGAGGAAAGAACCAAGGGGAGTGACAGATATAGGGAAGATAATCAAGGAGGTGATGGAGTCCAGGTGAGTGTCATGAGGCGTAGGTGTGCGAGACGATGGTGACAGAGGTGCAGGATAATCAGCAGCCTGATGACCTAGAGGCCGGAGAGGGAAAATACGTGACATTTCTAAACTTATCCAGTCATTTAGTTACATTTTGCACCCTTTACTGAAATGGTTGTTCCAGTTTAAATGGCTTACTGTAGGTAGCCTCCTCACACTGTTCCTAACCCTGGCAGTCATTATGAATGCAGGTTGCGGGTGAATACACATTTTAACTGTTGGATATCTTAACGCTGTTTGGATTCCAATAGGAATTACATAATTAGGAATTACACAATTACAAATCAGCATAATGGGATTTGCATGTATGTTGCAAAATTCTGTTGTTTTTCAGAAATTCCGGTTAGAAGATTCCTGGAAATCCTTCAACCAGGGTACTATAACTTTGCTAGACCTCAACATAAGGCCTTATGATATAGAGTACCAGTCAAAGGTTTGGACACACCTACTCATTCAATCATTTTTCTTTATTGTTACTATTTTCCACATTGTTGAATAATAGTGAAGACACTACCCCTACCTTGTCACAACACAACTGATTGTCTCAAACACATTAAAAGGAAAGAAATTCCACAAATTAACTTTTAACAAGGCACACCTGTTAATTGAAATGCATTCCAGGTGACTACCTCATGAAGCTGGTTGAGAGATTGCCAAGTATGCAAAGCTGTCATCAAGGCAAGACTCCATATGCATTGTTTCATAGTTGTGATGTCTTCACTATTATTCTACAATGTAGAAAATAGTTTTAAAAAATAAGAAAAACCCTTGAATGAGTAGGTGTGTCCAAACTGTTGACTGGTACTGTATGTAATGTCATAAAGAGTTTAATTATAATGTTCACCTAGGAACTCACTTGGTGAAGGCCACGGGACACGGGACCATGTCTCTGTCCTTTACAAATACAGTCATGGGTGATAACTCCACAATTCACTTTAAAATTCAAGGCACACTGGCAAATTATATTTGAGGCATGGCTTGTGCGGGTGTATGTTCAAGCTGATACAATTTTCATCTGGACCCCATACACAGTTACTCTGTCGGTTTAAGGAATGACTACAAAATTACTTTAAGTAACTGTACACAGATTAAGTGCAACAGGTTTCCTCAAAAGTTTGGTGTAATGACAGCACATTGGGGTTTACAGTGTGGACATGGAGAGATCAAGTGTGTTGTGGTTTGAGGAAACATTTTTAGGTGATACCTATGGTTTTGTAAGGGATCTAGTGAAAGTTAGAATTTGACATGAATCAGATGTCTTCTGGATCACCACATGGCAAAGCAGTGACATATTGTGATATGTTTTGGTGAAGGCATTCCTGAGGCTGGGTTAGGAACCACAGAGTTACTACGCGAGAAATATCAAAAGCCTAGCACCCACCACTGCTGTAGCAGAGAATGTGGGAGGTTTACAACAAACCCTGATCCTAACACATTCACCCTGAAAATGTGTGTGTGTGCCTGTGTGCAGACGTGTGTGTGTGAGAATATACGTACGTGTGTCTGTGTTTCCAAAGTAGTAATTTATTGGCATTTCCATTGATCTGACCTCAGGGTGTAGAGGTTGTTTCTCCAGAGCAACTTCAGCAGCTCAGGTTACACTGTCCACCCTGAGAGAAAACAAGATGGAGAACACTCCCCTGAGACGCCTCCATCTCACTCTCCCTCTTGTGCCCCGTCTATCCCCCCACAACACAACAAAACACTACATATGGGATCCATTAACCCTGGTAGGTAGGGCCACATAAAAGTTTAGTTAAATCTTCTACAACCCCACTCCTCACTGCGGCCCCAGCAGCTAGTAAATGAAATGCTCCAGGGCCCACGATGGCTGCTAGTGAACAGCAGGGGCCATTTGGAAAGCTGAGGTGACACTTCAGATCAGCTGACTCACTATAACTACTACACATACATGGGAGGGGAAGGGGAGGGGGGTGTTGACCTTGGAAACAGATATCTGGATTTGATCTTCTGACAACAGCCAACCAACGACAGAGTTTGCATTCAACTTTTCATGACAGACTCCTCACACAACAATAAGTATTTTATGGAAACATGTTTTTTTGTATTAAGATCAAATGTCAACACACAATGACTCAGTGGAGTGATACTTGACACTGTGATAGATGCTGTAAATGTGTGAGTCTTTATGAGACTGAGTAGTACTACCCCAGCTCTATGAGTCAGTCCACAGTGTGGGGTTTCAGTTCAGAACAATGAAATGCAGTAGGTGTTTTCAGGGTCTATGAATATTACTGACACAGCAGGCATTTCATAGTATTTATTGGTCTGGTTTGTTACTCTCAAACCACCACTCTGCTCATGGCATTCACCTTCTTTCCAATAGAATTGTATGGATGGAAAGGGAATATGATAAGATTGGAGGAAGCTGAAAACAAATTAGAAGAAATTCAGTTAAAGTTGTAGTCACTTGTCTGAGATCTGGCTCAGGTATCATATTCATCGGACGGGGGTTGAGGTGGAATGGGGGTGGGGGAGTTGACCCTCCCTCCATCGTCCTCCCACACTCCCCTAGCCTAGTAGTGAAACAGCCTTCATTAAAACCCACTGGAGGGTTATGAATGGGCCTGTCTGGTTCTCCTACACCCTTGAAGCTCCAGCTGCTTCCCATTACAGAGAAAGAGAGAGATAGAGAGAGAGGGGGGGGGGGTAGCACAGGTCCCAGCTCTAATCCCTGGCAGGCAGGTAGCTCTGCTCTGATGAGGCCCAGAGTTCAGTGCTCTGAGAAGGAGGAGGAGGAGGGCGGGCTTCACTTCCGGAGCTAGTGTCCATCGAAGTCTAATATCTCCCTTTTTTCCTACTCCTCTGTTCATATCACTCATCCATTTTATTGCTTTTTCTGCCCCACTTTTTTCACTTGATGATCCTCTAATTTATACTAATAAATGAAGTGTTGTCTTTTTCTGGTGAGCCGTAACCATTACTTTCCTGGCAGCGGCCCAAATGTGAGAATAGGAGATTTGGGCCTGCCAGACTGTTTGGGCCAGTTTTATGAAAGTGTATAAATCTGAGTGGCAGTAGAGAGGTAGATGCTAAGTCCCCTGGCCTTATGTTCTCATGTGTTTTCATGCAGCAGACAGTGGGGTGGTTGGGGAGTAATGAAACAAAAAAAAATGAACAGATGAACCGAATATCATGTCATGCTATCTCAAAACGAAGAAAGAGAGCTTTAATTTGATGTACTGTATGTTTGGGTTTATGGGTAGATTAGACTATCCAGCAAATCTCAGATTAGTAAAATACTTTTTAGGTCTTATATTTTCCCTTTAGATTGATAGGGAGAAAACCCATAAATGTGCTTCACCACAAATAACCTAAATGGGAACCATCATGTAACAACCCTACACACCACCACCACTGGTACAGTCCATATTTAGACCATCTGCAGATGTTTATGAGTGTCAGAAAGCACTGAGTGACTGACACTGGATAGCAGATCGTTGTGGTCATAGTGGGGCAGAGATCATGTCCAGATTTATGGTTTGATGTTATTCTATTGTTTATTGGACAATGTGGTTTAGATTGAGCTCACTCAAAAGCACCATTCCCCCTCGTGCGTTCCCATGGACTCAGTAGGGGTTTACATTCTCATGCCCTTCCAGCCACCAGCTACCCTCCTCCAAACCATGTTTTTTTGTCTTTCTCACATCAACAACACGCTCATTCACAATAGCAGCACCCGCTTTCTCCACCTCCTGCACAGCACAACACAACGCAGAACATGTGCCTCCAATGAGCGTTTCATTTGTTATAACACACACACATAAAATCCTCACTGAACAAATGTGTACTTATTTTCTAAATTGATTATAGGATGTCATTGAGATTTGCCCCTGGAGATGTAATGTAAAAACAACATGTAAAAAAGGACCTAACAGTGGGAATCTGACTGAAGGCCCCCTGCCTCATGGCGCAATTCTCATACACACCACTAGAGGAGCCCCTACCTCACCAGACAAGTTCAGACAACCACTACCAGTTTTAGTTGTGAAAAGCACAAAGCATTGACAAGCAAGAAACTTAACTTCAACTACACAACTTAGTGATATTGATAAATACTTGTAAGAAGTTTCCAAAACTTCCTTCACATGATATGGCAATAGGCTATTTTATCTAAGATTTTCTCTATTGGATTGCAGTAATGTGGATGTAACGTCAGAGCCATGTGAAATAAATGTGCTACTTTCTAACAGGCAGGCTAATGATGAGTCAGAACGTATTTACCTACCCCATGACAATAGTGGTGTAGTGGATAACATTCAACAGGTAGGCTACGTTATTTGTATATTTGTTTAGAGTGACTAGTCATAAATTAAGAGTGAAGGTGCATTAGGCAAGCAACAGCTCACTGACATAATCTTACCTCTCTGGTCCCTTCAGTGGCCAAACTGAGGCCAAGATGGCGTAGTTGTAAGCAGGAACCAAGATGGTGTAGTTGTAAGCAGGAACCAAAATGGCGTCGTTGTAAGCAGGAACCAAGATGGCGTCGTTGTAAGCAGGAACCAAGATGGCGTCGTTGTAAGCAGGAACCAAGATGGCGTCGTTGTAAGCAGGAACCAAGATGGCATCGTTGTAAGCAGGAAACAAGATGGTGGCAAAACGTCATAATTTCAAACAGAAATGTAAAAGTGTAAGGCATGGATAAAAAGACGAGACAAACAACTTCTCTCATCGATGATGAATCTAACTTTTAGCTTCAAATGACAAAAATAGTAGTTTGAAGACAACCATGCTGTAGTCATGACTTCTCTCACAAGCGTGCGCGAGGGTCGGGGTGTTCTGGTTAACTTCCACCAACATGGCGTCGCATTTTGCTTCGGTTACTTTGGCTTTCAAATATAGCTCCGTACTCCCAAACTGATTTGCTATCAAAGGCAGTGGCCACTATATGGTATTGATTTCTGCTAATGTGCTAATTTTGAACATTCAAAATAGTGTTGTAGTGCTTAACTACGTACAGACATGTCTTCTGCTTATCTGTTTGTTTACAATGAGTCATAAATGACTGAAGGTAAAAACAGAAAGACCTACAGTTCTGTGTAATGCTATTGATAGGTCTTACCTCAGTGTCAACAGCTTAGCTGGAACACTAGGTGAATCTCAAGGGCCACACATATTTCAAATCTATATAGCTCTCTGAAATAATGAGCTTGCCAAGAGGTTAATCAAACCATAGCTACAGTGGTCATTGTACTGCAGGCCTTGTGATTTGCCTGCAACTAAAGAATAGCCCTTACTAACCCTTAGGCAGGTCTTCTTGGGTCTCTCTGCATACTTGGTGGATGAGACTCCATGTCCATGGTATGTCCACTGATCATCTAACCATAGGGGTCGAATAATAAACCCTTGTCAGAAATCAGTTTGATAATGTAAAAGTCAGACTGCATTACTAACATTTACAATAAATGGTTAATAGGTTAACTCAATTCAGACATTGAGTGCATGTAGCATCATAAAAGGCTTATTTTTTCTCTCAACATCATTCAATGTTCATACTTACGCTGCTTTTTGCATGAAGCACATCATAGGTTTGTGTAAAGTAGTTTATTCTAGGCCAGTGTTGCACACGTGATTGAATTTGTTGTTGCTAGTACGATGCTCTAATTTGGCCCTTGTTGTAGACATTGTGGTGTACAGCAACAGGTGCCTGTTATTTTGGTCCTCTTGTTGCAAGGAACTGTGTGTGTGTGTGTGTGTGTTACCTTTGTGCCTTCAGAAGGACTGAAATACACGCCCGCAGACTGAGACAAGAGGGAGCAAATGAAGGCTCTGTGGTTCGCCGAGCACCGCACCCAAGGGATCCACAGCATTTGTTTACCGGCTCCCTGTGAAGGTGCGAGGCTTGAAAAAATGTGTGTGTGTATGCTAAAACCTCAATAAGCACACACACACTGCACATACAACGCCTAGTCCCTTTTCTACCTCTCTCCTATTCACACTCTGAAAAAGTAACCAACCGCCACCCAGCTTGACCTTTCAATGTTTCCATTGCTCTACTCAGGCGAGGAGGTGCATGCTAGGTTAGATCAGAGATTATGTGGGTGACAGGGTGTTGGTCTCTAGACTGGTTCTAGTGCAGATTTATACTACTCTGCATTTGAGTGGGACACACTGCTCTGATCTGGGCTTGTACAGAGGACATGCTTATTTCAGCCTCCCCATCTTGATGGATACCATGGATATATTCAGCAGTTAGTGCTTTACAAATACTGCAAATGTTATTTTTGGAATATCAGACTCATTCTTTGATAACTTTCGCTTTTGCCAACTGTGCACTTGCTGTAAATAGTTGTGTGACCACTCAATATGATACCATCTGAATTGACAGTAATTGCTATCACCTGGAACAGACTGGCAGAGTGTTCCATGTCAGGTGTGAGTTAAAGGGCCACGCTGCCAGGAAAGAGATGGGTTAGGTCAGAGAGGAAGAAGCAAGAGGTTTTACTACACCCACAATTTGTCCACAACAATAAGCCCACGAAGTGAGAAATGTTTGTATGGAGGTCTAAAAAAATCAACAACAAAAAATCTATGAGACAGTGAAGAATTTGGTTAACAAAAAATGTCATTGTTAATTTGCTACGTGAGGCTTATTTTATTGAATACAAGTCTCATAATGATTAGGTTGTTACAAATACACTGATATAAGTGGACGCACATGGCATTTTGTCAACTTTGGAAAAACAAATACAAAAATTGGAGTTGTGCCTGTTTTCATAGAGATATATAGAGGACTCATCATGGATATAATCTGTTTTAGCATCGACCTTGCCATTGAGGGCTTCCACCATTTTAAAACAGTCAACTGGGTGTGGATTCATATGAGTTGGGACTGTTCAGCTGATGAAAATGCTGTCAGAGATGCAATTGTGGCACAGGTACAAAGATGAGTCCTCTATCTATCTCTATGGCCTGTTGTGCACATGCGTATCTGCCCTCTCATTGGCTAGAAGGGTCCCACCTAATCTCGCCTCCTCCCACCTGCCTTCCATCTTTGAGGATATGTATTTCCATTGTTAGACTGGTCACTTGACTATCCTGTAAATATAATAGACAATCATTGCTTAGGCCCAGATTTGGTTGTAAAGAAGCAAACTTCTCCTTTAAGTCTCTAACAAGGAGGCCCATTTTTGTTCTAATTGGTCTTCAGAAGTACCACAGCTTTCTTATTTTAAGGGTCTGGGGTCCACCCAGACCCATATTTTGAACTCTAGCCACTGAGTGGCGCAGTGGTCTAAGGCACTGCATCTCAGTGCTAGAGGCATCACTACAGACCCTGGTTTGAATCCGGGCTGTATTACAACCGGCCGTGATCGGGATTCCCATAGGGCGGTGCACAATTGGCCCAGCGCTGTCCTGGTTAGGGGAGGGTTTGGCCGGGATAGGCCGTCATTGTAAAATAAGAATTTGTTCTTAACTGACTTGCCTAGTTAAATAAAGGTTACATTTTAAAAAATGAGTTAAGGGCTGGTGTCTGTGGTCCCATATGAGTGGGGAAAAGGAGAGTAGTGCGTTGGTATGAGGGCTATAATATTTATGACCTGGTCTGGCCTGCAGCGTGCTGCTCTGCTCTGGGCATGGCCCTGCCTTGGTAGTTAAGGCAGACGGCGTGTCCACCTTTGAACCGCTGATCTCCTGGCTAAAGCCTGACACGTTTGGGTCTGTAACTCAAAAAGCCCCCCATCTAAAGTCTCTCTGTGATATACGCTTCCAGGGAGGGGGACTCCTCTGACCCTAACCCAGCCACCCTGAGACCCCTCCCCATGACCCTCTGCAAGAGCACAGAGTTAGGTTCTGCCCATGCTGCGTGAGGCACCACCGGTGTTCCCTGTTCTGTTATTCCAACTCTCTGGTTACAGTCCTAAACCCTGGAGAGTCTTTAACGTCCTGGAGATCAGGACCCTGGCTGTTAACAGCTACAAGGGGAAAGGCCCTCTACATTCTGCCCTAGACTCTCCCCATGTTACCAAACCTCCTCCCTCTCAGTAAAGGAACCCCCTTGTAGACATATTTGTTTGCTTAAACCAGGCCATTGAGATGTTGGTTGGCCAAATACATGTAGGATGAGGAAGTATTTGCTATGCTTATCCCAAATTCTTAAGCCACTAAATCCCACACGTGGTACAGGTCAGACAGGTAAGATTATGTCACGGCCAACCACTGATTTACAGTTTTGTATCTTTATTTCATCAGATATTGAGTCAAAAAGTTGAGTCATAATTATATTAAGGCTACCATACAGTTAAAATAAATAAAAATGTACTTAGATTTCAGCTAGAATAAGATGTTTTCCAAGGTAGTTTGCGATAAATCATGATCATTCAAATATATGCTAAATGCATGGACAAGTTTTCAACTGAATATTCCGTTTGAGTTTTGACCCCTGTTCTGACCTGGCCATTTGTCTTTTTGACAGTGGCAGTTTTCAACCCAGTTTGAAATTTCGATTATCTCCCAGACTATTATCATTTTATGTACCACAGTTGAACTTGTCAGAGCCAATTGAAATGCTGTAATTGAAGCTTGATCCGAAAAATGCCCAAAGACCTTTTGCTATTTTTGTCAAAATGGCACCTGTCATTTTTTATCTATGAGCATGTCTTTCAAGATAACGATTGTACGTTGGCCATGAGAATATTTTGTCTCTCATGTCATTTGTGGTGATCTCAAGTTCATTCATAGTGATAATTTAATCTCAAACGTATTCAACAATAAAAAGTGAGAGAGCTTGACAGCAGGTGCTCAACTGTAAAACATTCACTTTCTGTACCCTCAGAAGCTCATTGACTGGAAGTTACTGGAAGTAAACTTTGTTTTAAATAAACTGACATCATTCTAAAAGAATGACTGACTTGATAATGTGTCCATATTACAGAACAACTTGATGCAGGCTAATGCCATCTACTTCAGCAATGTGTAGGCAGTATCTTTGCTTACAAATCACTACCAATGCAGTAAGACAGTGCATAGTGAGAAAGTGCAGAATGATGATTACATGTTACGTCTGGCTAGGCAGGGCGAGGATTTCCTCCTGGAAGTGTCCGGTTAGAAAAGTTGTGATGATGCTTCAGTGGAGTGCTGGTTGGGGTAAATAGCCCCCCAAGATGAGGAGCTGAGCCGGGGGCTTCTGGCTCCCCCTCTCTGGCCCACCCCCCATCTCCCACACCTCCACCGGCCCTCTCCCCTCCTCAGTCTCTCCTATTGCCTCTCAGCCACCGACCATGACTCCTTGACCCCATGCACCGTATCCACTGTGGGGTGGTTCCGGTTCCTATTTATAATGGTGGATTTCCTCCTATTCTTTTGTCGTCATCCCATCCACCTCATTCCACAGCCCCCCTTCCTCTTTTCATTCGTTGTCCTTTCCTCCACTTCCTGTTTGTGAGCTAGCGGGCAGTCATCTGGGGGCTGTTTGGTCGTCTCTCCTAATTATCCAGGGCTAAAGGCAGGGTGTGTTGGAGAGAGAGAGCAGAGCACAGACTGCCACTGGACCACCAGTCATGTCTGGACCTGTTACATTCTATACTCACCTTCCTGGCTGGATCACAATGAGTTGGGATGGAGTAGGCCTATGTGCACACACATCAATGGAAAGTGGAAACTCCAGTCAACATCCACTTGATTGGTCATGCTACTCATAATAAATCAATTTAGTCATGTCTCTGCTTAAAGGTCATGCTTTGAATTGAATGTAGCCTCCTCTTATTTTTGAATATTCTATTTTATTCACTTTAATACTGTTGTCTCTTAGTATATGGAAAATATGTTCTGTGAATGTACTGTAAATAGGTCTAATTATTTTCTAAAATGAAAATCACGGGGGTGGCAGGGGTGGAAAAACATAGCTTTCGCAATTGCATATGATTAATGGTTGATTATTTTTTATTTCTTATGACATGATTTAGTGTATCCGAATATGGATAGGCTTATACCATGTAATGTCCATATACCAAACAAAGAAGTCTGTGTTTGGAAAGCAAGGAGACCTTTATTTATCAATCTATAAAGAATAAGGCTAGCGCTAGCAGCATAGTTGTCTCTGATTACAGAGATTTCAGCCAGTCTCACTTAAGATCTCAGGTCCCCAGAGAGGCCTTTTTATAGTAAAACAGGAACCTACCTTCCCCTGTGGGCTTTGCTTCATCTGTGGGCATGACACAATTTCTTTATATTCAGTCTGCTTTTTTCTCCAATGTTTTGACGCCTTCCATTTGTGAAGTGATCGACAGCTAATCTGAGCCAAATTCAAAAATATTACTATTTTTGTTAATGAGACGACGGTCTCCAAAGATGTTTTAGAGCCTTAATTACAAAACTCAAAAAGTTTCATGTAAACATCACGTGCTGGAATGCGGTGTTTTCTCAACGATTGCGGTGTTTTCTCAACGATTGCGGTGTTTTCTCAACGATTGAGAAGGAAGAATGCAAAGTTGATATAAGAATTCAATAAAGAAATTCAACAAATTCATTCAAACTCAACAAAGAGCTGTGGAATGAGGATAATGCATGAATGGTGGACCATTGATACATATTTTGTTCTTTGTTGCACCCCCCACCCCCATCAACTAAACTATGAAAGGAAATGATGCAAACACCTGGATAAGCAAAAACATTGTTAAAAAGGGCCCCTAGAGAGGCTGTCTGACAATGGATCAAAATGAGACCACAGACAATGAGCCCCCAAGTCACTGACAACATCCAGATCCAGATGCTTGTCCCGTCCCGGAACTTGTGGGTGTTTGAGCCAAGGTTACGGCCCACCTGGATGTAAAAACGCCCAGTCAGACAGACGGGGGGGTAAACTCTCTCTGCTCTTATCTCACACAGGCATCAGTTGCTGTGAGCCTCCCAGATGTTTCCTGCCCGGCTGGGCGGCTGCTGCTGGTGTATGGTAGTGGTGGTAGTGGAGCACTTGGCTGGAGTCTGCACACTCTCCTGTCCTCTCCAGAGTGGGTGCTAGACCTTCAGGTCTAATCAAATGTGTTTATCTAAGGCCTTTCATGCTGATAGTAACTTGGCAACTTGACCAAACAATTCCAAAATATCATCATGCGTTGTAGGGAGTGGAGGACGTTGTTATTTTTGTACTCAATATGACCAGCATGTCGACTCTTCCATGAGGACAAACATGAGGGTTTCATGTTTCATTTTGAAGCATTCTCATCCACAGCACATTACTATATGTAATTGTACTAAGAACCAGTGTGTCAAGTTGTCAACAACACCACGAATGCTTAGCTAAAATAAGATAAATCAAGAATTAAGCTTGTTACAGTAATCTGGCAGGTACTGTATATCAATGTAGACCTACGTGACAACCTCCACACCGCTCTCTCCTCTATAATGGCCTTTGTTTTGTTTTGTTTTATGGACATGACTTGGAGAAGCACCAAATTCACCTTTGCCTTCCAGACTGGAAGGTAAATGATTATTCAGCCATTATATTTAATATGCACAAACAGAGATGACTATCTACACACTACCTTTATTAGAATGAGTCATTACATCAAATCTTCATAAAAAGTGTTTTCAATCAACTTCCTTTGAGCACATGAACGTATAGAAGACTAGGTTTGGACATTCTTCTACCCAGCCACTATTAGATATCCATGTCACCGCAATATACATTATTATTATTATTATTATCATGTATTAATATATTATTATTATTATATACATTACATTGATGTATTTGAGGTGAACATGTTTTATGTATTTTCATTTTTATAATCTAACACGAAGTGTTTTCTAATTAATTTCTTCTGCTCCCATTCTTTTCTGTTACTGTGCACACCAACAGTTTATCCAGCCAGGCTAAATTATTTAAGTGATAATGCCCGAGAAGCCTGTGTATGGAGGTTATACTGGCACGGGTGTTGTTCGTCTCATCTCTGGCCGGTGTTGTGCCGAAAATCTGACGAATTTTGGCAAAAATATTCATTTATAGATTAATGCACTTGAAACAAATAGCCAAACCGAAAACTGCAGACTAAGCTAGCCATTTCACATCCGTTACATGTGCGCGTTCACACGAAGGAGGGGGATTCTGACAGGGGGGTTCGGCACAACACCCGCAAACCGTTCCTATATATATTCCAAACACTGGCTTCTCCGGTATTATGACTTTTATAAAACGGGTTACCAACATAATCAAATAATAATTTACATATTTTCATTATAAACATTATTTTGATGAATGTATTTATACTATTTCATCCTTTCCACAAGATATAGTCCCGAGACCAATCTAGGGTTGCTACCCAACCCGGCTGGACGTTCGTTCTATTGGTTCGGTTGCCAGAGACGAGACAAAGTTGTTCATTCTTTTTGTTCTGTATCTATGGACGCGACACAGTCGTTCATTCTAAATGTTCTATCGTCATACTGGAAACGTTCTTATCCCTTGCTTGCTAGCTAGCCGACTACAGCTAACTTACAGTCACGTCAAACAGTGCAGACAGAATAACAACAGTAGCTGCATTTGTTTAAGCTGTTTTCTGGTGGCATTTATTTGGATTCATCCATAACAATGAGCTAATGAGGCACGATTTCGCTTGGCATAGAAAATGTGCTCACTCGTCAGGACACAAGAACACAGTCAACACAATAACTTCAAATTGAAGCTGGAAAGACTGCAAACTAGCTGCACCTAATTTCCCTTTACCTTTTTTCAATTGCCATTTCTTTGTATCCATGAACATGATTCCAGCTGATTCATGATTTCGACTGGCTGAGAAACGCTGCCTGCCTCTATCTCGTCCTCACTCCCGACCCCTACACGTTCATTACTATGGGACAGTTGGGGATCAAATTTGAATATTGAAACAATGTTGGAAATGTCGGAGCGACAGACAGCAATGTTAATACAAACCTCCGCTGTTGAAAACTAAATGTTGGTCTAAAAGAAATGAAGTGAGATAATGATGCTTTTTATAGTGGAGATGACGTTTATAATTTCCCTGCCTGGGTTAATGAGATAGTGGATTGCGCAGTCAGATGGAACAGAGTAAATATGCATTTAACGTCATAGATTTAGCCTGTGGTAACAAGTGGAATAGACACCAGCTGGAATGCGCTTTTAACCAATCGGCATTCAGGATTAGACCCACTCATTGTAAAAAAAAATATTAAAAAAAGGTACAGTCTTTGGATAACTGGGCCAGGGCTTTGAACATTGAAGTAATTTCCACAACTGTTAAGCAAATTGGCTACTTCAGAAGTGTGCATATACTTTACAGTTACCGCAGTCTGATAGTAGGATATCTTACGAAAGGGAGAGCCACTCTATCATCTGTCAAGCCTGGAGCCTGCCTGCCTCTCTCCTCCCTAGTCTCTCCTCAGTCTCTCCCCAGTCTAGGGCTCCGGAATGAGGAGGAGCTATCTATGATGGAGGGGGACAGATAACAGTGTCTGGAGCCCAGAGGGAGCCATGATTCCATACATTACACAGTGGCTAGAACCACATGAATACCCAGAGAGGTATAGATACATTGGTCTCGATCTGTCTAACTATAGCTTCATACCCCATATCCTGCCAGTATTGTTCGATGGTTGTTTGTTTATTTCAGCCTGTAACGACCTGTAGTGTATAGCTGTGTGGGTGAAGTACCTGTATATAGATCTTGTTTATATACAGCTCTACAGTTTGATTATCCTATCCATTAATGTACAAACAACCTCAACGTGTGGTTTGATCGCATTGCCCCAGCAAACTAATAGCATCCCCTGTGAGATTTTCCCATTGCTAGTGGTTCTTTGGCCTGGCATGTTTCTTTGTATGTTTAACACATTCCACTTGTTTGCTCTGTCACGTAGTGGAAAATAACATGTGGCTGAGTGCACAGAGCAGCGTGAGGTGTCTGTCACACTAGTCTGCAACCTGCAGGCACGAAGCCGCTGCTGCGGAGGATATGCACCATGCATGATGACATCATCACATGGTTTCTGCAGAGTTCTATATCTACGCAGATATCAGAGAGAGACACAGTGTTACTTTTTTTCTTCTTTTTTTTAGCTTGCAGATTTTGCAGAAATGTAGCCGCCATCTCTCCTCTCCTCGCCCACACTTGAAGAAAAAAACTCACAGGCTCCTAGTCTGAATTTTCATTGGTTAATTTTCTTTTTTAGTGTAGACATGTTTCTGAAGAATGACTGTTATGAGTGTCTCTGAGATTGTTCACCTTCTCTGATGTTGGCAGACAGCCATGATAGACTTGGATGCGGTTGTTTACTCTAAAGTTTGATGTTCTATATCTTTCCCATATGGTTAATGATTTTGCAATGTTTTGTCACTGAGGCTTTTGTCATTTGTCACCCCAGGCTCAACGTCATTTATAACTTGGATTTCACTCACCACCTCACATTTTTCAGGTAGCTCAAATATGCATCGCTTGATGACTGTTATTTGCATATGAGATCTGAAATAAATATTCAAATGATCAACCAAATGTTGACGATGTTTGGTAGATGACGGTTGACAAGACAATGTCTGCCATACAGGTCCAGCGTGCATGCTTTCAGGTATCTACAGTGTGACTAGTTCAACCTGTGCATTTTCTGAACCGTTTTTTAAAGGTACTGGCTTGGAGGAACTGAAGACCGTTTGAGGTGCTGGTAGATGTGAATCTGTGATGGATTCAGAGAGAGTTATTTCCACTGAGCATCTATTTCTAGCGAGGAACTGTACCTACTGGCATTGATATACAGGGGCTTTCAGGCAATGGGATCTATTTAATATCCTCCTACGTTTCATTTGAGTTCTAAGGATCACAGGATATTTATAGTACTGCCAAGATGTGTGATTTTTTCCAGACTGTTTGGCTGGGCTTTGGGGAGTGCCCAGGCCCAGCAGATGGTTATTTTATTCACCTTCTTCTCTCTCTTCTTTTTCTTCTCTCTCTCCCTCTATGTACTTTTTCATGAAAAGAATCAGCTGAGTTTTTTGGAGAAGGAGAGGAAATCCATCAGATCCGCAGCACAGCACCCAACCCCAGTGCCATACATTCTGGATGCTTCAAAGTAGCAGGAAGTGGAGACCTAATAAGGTGTATCCTCCAGGCTTCCTGTTAGGCTAACCCCGGAACCCTGGGCCCAGGGTACTTTAGATCTGCCACTAGATCCTCACATTTGACCCCCACACTTAAACTGGGTCCATTATGTGGTCAAGGCTGCAAACTGACCACTCAACAGGTCTCAGTGGTCATTTTGCTTTAACCATAGACCACCAAGGTAGATCTCTGAGTCATTGTTAATTAAAAACGCAATCCCATTACACATAATGCAACGTCTAGAATTGCTGGAAGAATGCACTTAATATTATTTTCGAAGAAAACACACAAAAGCCTAAGAGAGGTCCATGATTTACTTCACATGATCCTCTGCTCTCTTCAGACTGCATACTGGTGATGAAGGGGTTAACTGCTTCCATCAGCAGGAGACCCCGCCCACCCCAGGGGAGGAGATCAGGTGCCCATCTGGATCCAATCCCACCTGGACCCATGTAGATAAAAATAGAGGCTGCAGGGTGATGGGCCGTAGCTAAGGCACACCAGCCGCACATCAAAGCCCTTGAGACAAGGTACAGAGCTGGGGCGAGGGTCGAGGGCTGGGTTGGAGCAGTGGGCAGCCGCGTGCGTCCACGCTCATCTCAACTGGGCTGGAGTGTCTGCACGGTCTCATCTCCAAATTGAGCTTGGCTTTGAACCATGGGGAACAGCCTCTCCTTGCCCGTTTCACAGATAATATGCGTAGATTAGACATGTTGAAAGGATATGTTTCCAATTTGACTCGTGCCACCCTCCTCCTCCCCCATCTCTCCCCTCTTTCTCATCTCATCCCTTCCTCCCTCTGTCTGCCTCCCTGTCTGCCTGGGCCATGTGTCTGACAGCTGATTAATTCTCCTGTGGAGAGGGGGAGCCAAACGGTGGATTGATAAATCATTTCTTTATGCATCCTCAGGTAAATAAAAAAACCTGGCCCTGGTTAAAAATACATTGATCCTCTGTCTGACGTGCCACAGATGCTCCACATTAATGTCTTCCTGGCCTTCCTTGGAGTAGCTCTGTAATTTATTAACTGTTTTTACATACAGACCCAACAGACGTGTTTTATCTCTACAATAGCACAGTGCTCTGCAGACCATTAAATCAAATGCAATGTTCAACATATTTTTCTCAAAAACAAGCTGTAGCTAGCTAGCTTGTGTGTATGTGCATGCATGTGTGTGTGTGAGAGATAGAGCATAGGTGTGTGTTGCACATGTACAGTATGTACTGTATGTACATGTAACGGCCGTCCTCGGTGGAAGAAGGTGAGGACCAAGGTGCAGCGTGGTATGTGTCCATATTTATTAAATGAACACGGAAATAACAAAATAACAAAGAGAAACGACCGAAAACAGTTCTGGCTGGTGCAGACACACAACAGAAAACACAAAACACCCCCCACAAAACACAATAGAAACCAGGCTCCCTAAATATGGTTCTCAATCAGGGACAACGATTGACAGCTGCCTCTGATTGAGAACCATACCTGGCCAGACACAGAAATGGCAAATCATAGAAAAACTAACATAGATAACCCACCCAACTCACGCCCTGACCATACTAAAACAAAAGACAAAACAAAGGAACTAAGGTCAGCATGTGACAGTACCCCCCCCCACCCTCCCCCCAAAGGTGCGGACTCCGGCCGCAAAACCTGAACCTATAGGGGAGGGTCTGGGTGGGCGTCTGTCCACGGTGGCGGCTCTGGCGCGGGACGAGGACCCCACTCCACCATAGTTTTTCTCCGGCTCCGTGGCCTCTTAAGAACGGCGACCCTCGCCGCCGACCTCGGACTGGGGACCCTAGCCCCGGGGACCGAATGGACGGGAGATTCCGAAAGCACCGGTAGGACGGGAGACTCCGGCAGCTCCGGAGTGAAGGGCGATTCCGGCAGCTCCTGGCTGACTGACGGCTCCGGCAGCTCAGGACAGACGGGAGACTCCGGCAGCTCAGGACATACAGGAGACTCCGGCAGCTCAGGACAGACGGGAGACTCCGGTGCAGCTCAGGACAGACCAGGCTGAGACTCCGGCAGTGCTGTCAGAGTCTTCCTCCTGCCCAGTGCTGTCAGTCTTCCTCCTGCCCAGTGCTGTCAGAGTCTCCCGTCTGTCCTGAGCTACCAGAGTCTCCCGTCTGTCCTGAGCTGCCAGAGTCTCCCGCACCAGCCTGGTACCCCGGCCAGAGGAGACGCACTGGAGACCAGATGCGCTAAGCCGGCTTCATGGCACCTGGCTCGATGCCCACTCTAGCCCGGCCGATACGAGGCGCTGCTATGTACCGCACCGGGCTATGCCTGCGCACCGGGGACACCGTGCGCCTCACGGCATAACACGATGCCTGCACGGTCCCTCTCTCTCCACGGTAAGCATGGGGAGTTGGCTCAGGTCTCCTACCTGACTTAGCCACACTCCCCGTGTTCCTTCCCCCCAAGACATTTTTGGGGCTGCCTCTCGGGCTTCCAGCCGCGCTGCCTTGCTGCCTCCTAATACCGCCGCCTCTCAGCTTTCGCTGCCTCCAGCTCTCCTTGGGGCGGCGATATTCCCCAGCCTGTGCCCAGGGTCCTTTGCCGTCCAGGATCTCCTCCCAAGTCCAGATCTCCAGGTATCACTGCCTCTCATCCCCATGCTGCTTGGTCCTTTCTTGGTGGGTGGTTCTGTGATTGCCGTCGGTGGAAGAAGGTGAGGACCAAGGTGCAGCGTGGTATGTGTCCATATTTATTAAATGAACACGGAAATAACAAAGAGAAACGACCGAAAACAGTTCTGGCTGGTGCAGACACACAACAGAAAACAGAAAACACCCCCCACAAAACACAATAGAAACCAGGCTCCCTAAATATGGTTCTCAATCAGGGACAACGATTGACAGCTGCCTCTGATTGAGAAACATACCAGGCCAAACACAGAAATGGCAAATCATAGAAAAACCAACATAGATAACCCACCCAACTCACGCCCTGACCATACTAAAACAAAAGACAAAACAAAGGAACTACGGTCAGAACGTGACAGTGGAGATGCAGATATAGAAGCTATTCAGATTGATCCATGGGCTAGTGAGTTGATAGTACACAGAAAAAAATTGTTTTTTTAAGTCGTTTTTTTTTCTCATAATTTGCTTCTATAAGCCTTGCTAGTAACTAAACTTCATAAACGATCTCGCCATGGTTGGGTAAATCCAACACAAGGTCTGAGTTTTAATTAATGTGTTTTTGTGTGACTCCCTTTAAGGACTAAATGACTCAAATGGAGTAAATTACTTAAATGGAAGGCTTCCCTAATTACATTTAACAAGGTCTGATATATTCAAGAATCCAAGAGAGCTGTGTTAAGTCAATTTATTGAAAAGCCCAAGTGAGTTTTGAAAATGTTTCTTATGAGCAAGGCATGCTGTTCAGTACCCCACCTGCACACACTCTTTGTCCCTCCAGATGTTCTCTCAAAGCAATGCAGTGTAGGGAGATATGAAGATCTGGCTTTGGTCTGGTAGCATACTGACAATCATCACTTACAGTATAATAATGACAACACACTCATGTCATTGGAGCTCCTCAAGCCCCAGAGTTTACTTTCAAAGCAGCTGCCATCACTGGAGAGTCTGTGCTATAAACAAACGTCTTTAAGTTGAGAACAGTTTGGTTTAACACAATGTGTTTACACAACCAATGTATGGTGCTGGTGTTAGTCAGGGTGGGTTTTCAAATGATATGAGATTTAGTTATGAGATGCAGATGGGAGTCTGTAAATTAATTTGTGTGTAACACACTTATGTTTACAGCTGCATTACATTTTCTTTAAGCTTCTTACGGTCCAAACAGACTTGAGAATACATTGGGATGCACGTCCCAGAGAGTGCTTTTGTTTTAGTTCAAACCCGGTGAGGTCTCAGCGCTCTGTTTTGTGGTGCGCTGCAGAGATGTCTTCTGGGGTGTTGTAGCGCTGCGATGTGTGTCTGATAAAGGTGGTTTCCTGCCACTGCTCCACTTAGCTGGGAGAGATAGTGAAAAGTGCAATCACAGCTGAAAGGGAAGATCCAGTGTGTGTGTGTGTGCGCGTATGTGTGCGCGTATGTGTGTGTTTGTGTGTCTGATTAGCGGAGCACATCCTCTGGCCAGCCCAGGGAAGGAGTGTCCTTTCTAACAGCCCCTGATTATAGTTCCACAGCAACACACTAATGGCTGCCAGGTCATTGACCCAAAAACAGACCTTTTCTTTCTCCTCCCCCTTATCTACTTTGCAGCACAGAGGGGAATGGGGGACGGGGTGTTCGAGCTAAAGTAGCACTCTTGTTGGGTGCACGTCTGTCCTTTGTCAGTGTTTTGGCAGTGCAGTGTCTTAGTTTGGAAAGTTGGCGTATTTGTAGTCTGCAGAGTATATAAATGCAAGTATTCATCAGCATGAACATTTCAGGAAGAGTTTGTTCTTGTCAACCCAAGCTGCTGTAACAAGATAAAACTCCTCTTACTTGTCTGTACACTGCGGTCAATGACTGTCCTGTTCTATATTAGTCTCCTTATCACCTGACACTACTCACACCCCTGCTGCACTGGTTGGCTCTCCCATTCCCTGCTTCTCTCCTCTGCACTGGGGCTGGAGGCTGGGAGCACGGGCCAAGTCCCCAACCACACATCTGCCTCTGGGCTGCTCTGAGCCTTCTTGCTGTGCTGCAGGGGGAGAATGTGAGAACGGTGGGCCCTGGCCTTTCCCAGCCAACAGCCATGGCCCAGGAGATTGCCATGGAGAGAGTCTGCCTCTCCCCGCTCAACCCCATGATGTGGGAATTGGAATAGCCTGGGAGGGAGGGAGAGAGGGAGAGAGGGAGGGAGTTTGTCCCACTGAATAGACTCAGGCACCCAGCCCGGCCCGTACAGTTAAAGATAGTTAGCTCTGTGTGTGTTTGCTTTTCTGTTGTTTCGCCTTGCCTCAGAGACCTAACAACAGTGCCACACAAGTGGTTGGGACAGGAGTCTATGCGGCCAAGTGGTTCCAGGGGTTATGACCTCTTTGTGACTTCATATAAGAGCAGTGTGTAAGCGTGTTTGCATTGTTGCAGAAAATGGTCACTCCAGGATTCATGTTATTCCCCCTTATGCCCCTCAGTTGTTTTTCTGCCCTTTGTCCTTTTTCAACTCGTTGCTATAGTTTCTCTTTCTTCAGTTACCACCTCTCTTGTTCTTACTACAAACAACTGTCAGAATTATTACTAGTATCACAAACACTTATACTGTGTTATGACTCAGATCCACCTACCTCAACAGACTGTTACTGTGTGTTATGACTCATATCCAGGTACCTCAACAGACTGTTACTGTGTGTTATGACTCAGATCCACCTACCTCAACAGACTGTTACTGTGTGTTATGACTCATATCCAGGTACCTCAACAGACTGTTACTGTGTGTTATGACTCAGATCCACCTACCTCAACAGACTGTTACTGTGTGTTATGACTCATATCCAGGTACCTCAACAGACTGTTACTGTGTGTTATGACTCATATCCACCTACCTCAACAGACTGTTACTGTGTGTTATGACTCAGATCCACCTACCTCAACAGACTGTTACTGTGTGTTATGACTCATATCCAGCTACCTCAACAGACTGTTAGTGTGTGTTACGACTCATATCCAGCTACCTCAACAGACTGTTAGTGTGTGTTATGACTCAGATCCACCTACCTCAACAGACTGTTACTGTGTGTTATGACTCATATCCAGGTACCTCAACAGAACATGAACAACACTAACTCGAATGTCCATATGTCACTGTGATCCTTGTATGGGAAAGTCGGTGACCTGAGGTGAGTTTGTCTCCTATGCAGCGTGTGAAAAACTGCCTTCCACCACCCTTCCACCCTCCCACCCTCCCTTCCACCCTTTTCTCTCTTGTCTTTTAAAGTTTCATTGACTCAGCGGGGTGCCTAGTGGTTAGAGCATTGGACTAGTAACTGAAAGGTTGCAAGTTCAAACCCCTGAGCTGACAAGGTGCACAATCTGTCGTTCTACCCCTGAACAGGCAGTTTACCCACTGTTCCTAGGCTGTCATTGAAAGTTCCGGCGCCGACAGAGATGGCCGCCTCGCTTCGCGTTCCTAGGAAACTATGCAGTTTTTTGTTTTTTTACGTGTTATTTCTTACACTAGTACCCCAGGTCATCTTAGGTTTCTTTACATACAGCCGAGAAGAACTACTGAATATAAGATCAGCGTCAACTCACCATCAGTACGACCAAGAATATGTTTTTCGTGCGGATCCTGTGTTCTGCCTTACAACCAGTGTAACCGAGTGGATCACATGCAGCGACCAAAAAAAAAAAAAAAAAAACGACTCAGAAAAAGAGGGAAACGAAGCGGTCTTCTGGTCAGACTCCGGAGACGGGCACATCGTGCACCACTCCCTAGCATTCTTCTTGCCAATGTCCAGTCTCTTGACAACAAGGTTGATGAAATCCGAGCAAGGGTAGCATTCCAGAGGGACATCAGAGACTGTAACGTTCTTTGCTTCACGGAAACATGGCTCACTGGAGAGACGCAATCCGAGCGGTGCAGCCAGCGGGTTTCTCCACGCATCGCGCCGACAGAAACAAACATCTTTCTGGTAAGAAGAGGGGCGGGGGCGTATGTCTTATGGCCAACGTGACATGGTGTGATGAAAGAAACATACAGGAACTCAAATCCTTCTGTTCACCTGATTTAGAATTCCTCACAATCAAATGTAGACCGCATTATCTACCAAGAGAATTCTCTTCGATTATAATCACAGCCGTATATATCCCCCAAGCAGACACATCGATGGCTCTGAACGAACTTTATTTAACTCTCTGCAAACTGGAAACAATTTATCCGGAGGCTGCATTCATTGTAGCTGGGGATTTTAACAAGGCTAATCTGAAAACAAGACTCCCTAAATTTTATCAGCATATCGATTGCGCAACCAGGGGTGGAAAGACCCTGGATCATTGTTACTCTAACTTCCGCGACGCATATAAGGCCCTGCCCCGCCCCCCTTTCGGAAAAGCTGACCACGACTCCATTTTGCTGATCCCTGCCTACAGACAGAAACTAAAACAAGAAGCTCCCACGCTGAGGTCTGTCCAACGCTGGTCCGACCAAGCTGACTCCACACTCCAAGACTGCTTCCATCACGTGGACTGGGAGATGTTTCGTATTGCGTCAGACAACAACATTGACGAATACGCTGATACGGTGTGCGAGTTCATTAGAACGTGCGTTGAAGATGTCGTTCCCATAGCAACGATTAAAACATTCCCTAACCAGAAACCGTGGATTGATGGCAGCATTCGTGTGAAACTGAAGGCACGAACCACTGCTTTTAATCAGGGCAAGGTGTCTGGTAACATGACTGAATACAAACAGTGCAGCTATTCCCTCCGCAAGGCTATCAAACAAGCTAAGCGCCAGTACAGAGACAAAGTAGAATCTCAATTCAACGGCTCAGACGCAAGAGGTATGTGGCAGGGTCTACAGTCAATCACGGACTACAGGAAGAAACCCAGCCCAGTCACGGACCAGGATGTCTTGCTCCCAGGCAGACTAAATCACTTTTTTGCCCGCTTTGAGGACAATACAGTGCCACTGACACGGCCTGCAACGGAAACATGCGGTCCCTCCTTCACTGCAGCCGAAGTGAGTAAGACATTTAAACGTGTTAACCCTCGCAAGGCTGCAGGCCCAGACGGCATCCCCAGCCGCGCCCTCAGAGCATGCGCAGACCAGCTGGCCGGTGTGTTTACGGACATATTCAATCAATCCCTATACCAGTCTGCTGTTCCCACATGCTTCAAGAGGGCTACCATTGTTCCTGTTCCCAAGAAAGCTAAGGTAACTGAGCTAAACGACTACCGCCCGTAGCACTCACATCCGTCATCATGAAGTGCTTTGAGAGACTAGTCAAGGACCATATCACCTCCACCCTACCTGACACCCTTGACCCACTCCAATTTGCTTACCGCCCAAATAGGTCCACAGACGATGCAATCTCAACCACACTGCACACTGCCCTAACCCATCTGGACAAGAGGAATACCTATGTGAGAATGCTGTTCATCGACTACAGCTCGGCATTCAACACCATAGTACCCTCCAAGCTCGTCATCAAGCTCGAGACCCTGGGTCTCGACCCCGCCCTGTGCAACTGGGTACTGGACTTCCTGACGGGCCGCCCCCAGGTGGTGAGGGTAGGCAACAACATCTCCTCCCCGCTGATCCTCAACACTGGGGCCCCACAAGGGTGCGTTCTGAGCCCTCTCCTGTACTCCCTGTTCACCCACGACTGCGTGGCCATGCACGCCTCCAACTCAATCATCAAGTTTGTGGACGACACAACAGTGGTAGGCTTGATTACCAACAACGACGAGACGGCCTACAGGGAGGAGGTGAGGGCCCTCGGAGTGTGGTGTCAGGAAAATAACCTCACACTCAACGTCAACAAAACTAAGGAGATGATTGTGGACTTCAGGAAACAGCAGAGGGAACACCCCCCATCCACATCGATGGAACAGTAGTGGAGAGGGTAGCAAGTTTTAAGTTCCTCGGCATACACATCACAGACAAACTGAATTGGTCCACTCACACAGACAGCATCGTGAGGAAGGCGCAGCAGCGCCTCTTCAACCTCAGGAGGCTGAAGAAATTCGGCTTGTCACCAAAAGCACTCACAAACTTCTACAGATGCACAATCGAGAGCATCCTGGCGGGCTGTATCACCGCCTGGTATGGCAACTGCACCGCCCTCAACCGTAAGGCTCTCCAGAGGGTAGTGAGGTCTGCACAACGCATCACCGGGGGCAAACTACCTGCCCTCCAGGACACCTACACCACCCGATGCTACAGGAAGGCCATAAAGATCATCAAGGACATCAACCACCCGAGCCACTGCCTGTTCACCCCGCTGTCATCCAGAAGGCGAGGTCAGTACAGGTGCATCAAAGCTGGGACCGAGAGACTGAAAAACAGCTTCTATCTCAAGGCCATCAGACTGTTAAACAGCCACCACTAACATTGAGTGGCTACTGCCAACACACTGTCAATGTCACTGACTCTACTCCAGTCACTTTAATCATGGGAATTGATGGGAAATGATGTAAATATATCACTAGCCACTTTAAACAATGCTACCTTATATAATGTTACTTACCCTACATTGTTCATCTCATATGCATACGTTGATACTGTACTCTATATCATCGACTGCATCCTTATGCAATACATGTATCACTAGCCACTTTAACTATGCCACTTGGTTTACATACTTATCTCATATGTATATACTGTACTCGATATCATCTACTGTATCTTGCCTATGCTGCTCTGTACCATCACTCATTCATATATCCTTATGTACATATTCTTTATCCCCTTATACTGTGTATAAGACAGTAGTTTTTTTGGAATTGTTAGTTAGATTACTTGTTCGTTATTACTGCATTGTCGGAACTAGAAGCACAAGCATTTCGCTACACTCGCATTAACATCTGCTAACCATGTGTATGTGACAAATAAAATTTGATTTGATTTGATTTGATTTGATTTGGTACCCAGACGCCTGACTCTGGTTTATATTAGGCCTTAGTCACTTGGAGGGCCCTGTATATATTGCTGCCTGATTCTGTGGAATGCAGGCTTGGGAAGCAGGCCCAGGGAACTTTTCCTAATTCCCCCCCCATTTTCTCTCTCTGGCTTTTGTGAAATACACGCATGTAGGCCTAAGCGCTGGGTGGGGGAGGGGGGGCGAGAGGTGGAGGGGGTGCATGCAGGCACTGCTAGGTCATAGGAGGGAGTTTGGACAGTGTCATCTTGTTGGACAGTGTCATCTTGTTGGGCAGTGTCATCTTGGACAGTGCCATCTTGTGACATCACACTGAGACTTGTGACATCACACTGAGACAGTGAGGGGGGGCGAGAGGTGGAGGGGGGTGCATGCAGGCACTGCTAGGTCATAGGAGGGAGTTTGGACAGTGTCATCTTGTTGGACAGTGTCATCTTGTTGGGCAGTGTCATCTTGGACAGTGCCATCTTGTGACATCACACTGAGACTTGTGACATCACACTGAGACTTGTGACATCACACTGAGACAGTGAGGGGGGCGAGAGGTGGAGGGGGGTGCATGCAGGCACTGCTAGGTCATAGGAGGGAGTTTGGACAGTGTCATCTTGTTGGACAGTGTCATCTTGTTGGACAGTGTCATCTTGTTGGGCAGTGTCATCTTGGACAGTGCCATCTTGTGACATCACACTGAGACAGTGAGAGAGGTGAGAGAGGGCTGATGTGTCTACTTAGTCACATAGAACGATTCTGTGGAAAGATATTACTGGAAACATGGCTTAGTTGATTGCATGATTTCAGCTTCCTTGGAAAGAAGTGGTGGTACTTACCAAGCTTAATTCTAGGTATTGTACACTGTGGGTTTGTGAAATGTTGCCTTCCACTGAAAATAGCCATGGGAGATGATGATTTTTTTGTGTGTTCTGAACAAGCAAAAAATATGCCACTGACTAACTTTAGAGCTTGGAGGTCAAACGACTCCAGGAATGACTTCAAGAAACCTCTGTTTCCAAATGTAGACAGTGTTAACCTTTGAACTACAGTGAAACGAGAACATGTTTCCATGTTCTTGCCAAACTGAAACCTTATCTAGCCATAATCACCTGTCTATCAACTCCTTCAGATGTTTCCATATTACAACAGTAAGGTTGTGACATTTTAAATACAGAAAATAAATCAATGAAAACGTAAGGGTGACTATCATCTCTGACCTTTAGGAGCTCTTGAGAGTTCCCTTGAGAACATTGTATTTCCATTAGCAACTGCAGCCCCAAAGAGCAATGATATGCAACTCTGCCTATGACCATCTGTTGCCAGTTTAGGGCTCATAGCTGTCCATCTAGATGCCCACTCATGGGCAGCAAACCACTCAGAGCACCTCCCAAGTCCCAATGGCCTTCTCCCCTGCCGGCCTGGCTGCCCTAACCACTGGCAAAGCCACCGGCCAGCAGACCGATCAATTTAGGAATGTTTTCTTGTGTAAGTTTACGCCCACCTAGTTTATGGCTCAAGGCAGACGAGATATTTTAATGTGTTATTGCAAGAAAATGTGTCAATTAATGTTGTGTGAGTTCATTCATGTTGTGTATGTCTGCCTTCACAAAAACTCTAAATGCTCTTGTCCTTTCCCACAAAGCTTTAACCTCTGAGATGCCAAAGGTTGTCACAGATTGCTTAACTCAGTGTGGCCATTGGAAGAAAGAGGGGGGGTTGAATTCCTCACAAGGACAATATCTGCTGTAACTTTCTAGTGTTTTAAATCAAAGTAAGACTTTGTGAACATTTTGCATTTTATTTTCTAAACTGCTTACATTTTAAAGTGTCACCCGGTTTGTCCTTTAGCTTCAGTTGAGGAACCATTTGTAAGGTAGCTATAGAGATGTATTATAAATTAACATGATTAATCAGCCTTAAAAATATAGAAAAATACTTAGGGCTCTATTCAATCCCTATTGCGAAAGCGTTACAGATTTTGGCATATAAATGTAAAGGTCATTTCTGATTGAGCCGACATATGCAGCATTTACCATAAATGCCGTCTCCGCCAACGAGGGAAAAATGCCTTTAAATTCTTATTTGGCATTAGCGTAGAATTTCCGCAATACGGATTGAATAGAGCCCTTATTGTGAATCAAGACAAGAAGCAGGTAACCAATTCCCCATGAGTTACTAAGGATTGTGGGATAGCAGGTGCTGAATATGACTTTATTTTCCCCTCTTCTGCTTAGTTAGCACAGGCTGCAGTCACACACATTCACCCATGCTTGTTCTGTGTCCATGTTTTTATTTTTGGTTATGGCAACTCTTGCACTCTTGCATCCTGGTCAGCCACCTCTGAGAGGCTGATGGACGGTGAGAGTAGACTGGTGAAGTGATGAGAGGTGGAGGGGTGAGAGACCACCTTAACCAGAGACCATAGACCAAACATGACCTGGCTGTCTACTGCCTCCTCAGCTCTGCTCTCTGCCAAGGATACCGCAATTCCTGCAGTCAGAGGTAACCTAAGGTTTACTCAACTCTTCTACTTTCACAAGTGCCTGTGCAGGAAAAACAGGCAAGAAGATGGTCCATTAAAATATCTCTCGTAATGTTTTACTTGCATTCAGTCCAGGTTGAATCAATGCGATTTACCAGAAAATGTCTTAGGCAAAGGATACAACCTAAGAACCCTGTCTGCAGTTTGAACCCTATCTCCCTAGACAGAGACAGTAGATTTACTGCCAGGCCAGGTCCAGGCCAGGCCCTGGATTATCCAGGAAGAGCAGTCAGCACTACTGGGCACTAAATCACAACAGCTTCAGCAGGAGCAGGCCAGAGAGCCAATGATGTTAAGGGTCAAAGGTCAATGGGAAGGAAGCTCAAGAACAGTCTGTCTCTACATCTTAGGTCACTAGAAACCCATGACTTGTGTTTGTGCCTTAGAGCTAACATGTTTGTTATACCCTTTATCGGTGGTTGTTAAATAAATGATGGTAGTGTGTGGTTCACTCCTGGCATCACAGCTACAGTGTTCATTGTCCATGATTTATTGATGTACAGAATTTGACATTCATTGTTTGTCAACAGCACATGTACTGCACAGTACAGGTTGTATAGCACATGTTAGTGTGAGTTGGAAAAATCCTTAACCTTTCTCTGACTAACTTTTCTCTCCAGGAAACTTGTTTCCCATGTTTAGCCTTGAAGCCTCAGAGGCAGAAATAATACAGTGAGACAACCTCCTGCGAACGCCGCTGAGAACTCCAGTAAGAGCTCCTTAGGTTGTGTGTTTTTCTTTGACTACAGTGATTCACCATGCTTATTTCTGAATATGTATGAAAAGTGCCTGCTTTGATAAGCAGGGTTTTCACTGTTTATTGATTCTCTCTGCATGGTTGAAAGTCACGCAAGAAGAGCTACAACTGACCACACATGAGGCTGAAGTAGTTTAATTAGTGGGGAGGGGCTGGGGGTTGAAAGCATTAGTAAAGGGGGAAAGGCAGGCTACATACAAGAAGAAAGAGAAAAGACAGAGAGTGGAAGCCATGGGGCTTTGGTGAAGAACGAAAGGGTTGACTCTGTTTTCTCAGGGAGAGGGTGGGAGTGGGGTGCTGAGAGCAGCAGTTCCATGATGCAGCTGTGCGTGTACGTGTGCATTAGTGTGTTAGCGTGTTAGTGTCTGTGTGTTCACTTTACCTTAATTTAAGACATCCATATCTGATCCACTCTCTTTTCACCCACCCACAACTCTCACACCCACAATGGAAAACATCTCCTCTCAAGCCAGTTATATTTTTTACCAAGGACATTAGAAGATAATATTGTTTTGATTTATTGTAATAATGACTTTATAAAATGTAATTAAATCAGCTTAATTTGCTGACAGACTTAATGAACCTCAGACAAAGCTAGACAATTAACACTTTCCTCAGTTGTAGAAGGTTATTTGAAAGCTTTCAAATCCAAACCATGGAAAAAAATCATACTCATCATGAATGTAATGCATGGACTCATTACAAGCGAGGGGGAGTAGAGAGGGCTAGGGAGTGGAGGGTCCATAACAGAAAGAGAGTGGACTGTGGGCCTTTGAGGGGTGGGCGGCAGCAGTGGCAGGAGTTGAGGGGGTGGCCAGCATGGGACTGGTGTGTGTTTGTAAGAAAGCCAGACTGGGGGGAGGGGGGGGGCTACTCGCTGACTGTGATTGGAAGCAGATGTTGGCGAGAACCAAGGCAGAGAAGAAAATGTTTCGGAAAATTCTCAGGCCTTCCCTTTCTGGGCCCTGGCTCCAGCTGCCAATCAAAGCACGCACACACTGGTCTGAGGGGCGTTCAAAGCCGTCTGATTGGCCAAGGGCTCTAACGTGGGCGCTCTGAACAGATGTCCTGGGAAAGTTGTTGAATCCCAACCGACCCGCTGTAAAAGAGAAGTGAAAACATTCGGTCCTACAACTGGACAGTGACCAAAACCTGTTCTAATCCAGCTGCACACACACACACAAACACCCGTGCATGCTCACACACACACAATCCACTTGTACAGACAGAGGAACACATGCATGGAATCACATTCTTACAGTATGTCCAACTGAAACGCTTCTACACCTATAAATATCAAATTCAGTGTCTGTATTCAAGTCAAGTAATAAATTGGCCTCTTAAGAACCAAATTTGAAAATGACCTTTATTCAGGAAAATAAATTATAGCGTATTACCGTTCCCCTTTGTTCTTGTGGTCTGGAGAATACGTTTTATAATCAATGCAGGAGAGTGGCTCCACACATTCACGACCATCCCTTCACCCCACCAACCCTTCTCACTCTCCCCTTAACCGGGCAAGACCACTCCACTCACTCCTCAAACACACATCTACTCCTTCACCTCCTCACAAAGAAGCCACCCCCCTCATTGTGGCCCTGTATCTGACAGGTACTGTAGTGCCTGGGTTGTAAATCAATCACCATTACTAATGGAAAGTCCACATTACCATGTGAAGCCAGTCCATTTCCTGCCCAGAATGCCAGGTCCCTGGTACCCAGGCCCTCATGAATGCAGGGCGGGCAGTCTACCAGCCCCAAGACTGCCTCTCATTTCAGCAGGGCTACCACGAGGACCAAGGGTGCCTTTGGGAGTCAATGGCATATTAACTGGGGATGCGACAACAGCAATAAAAATGCAAATTGCAGCCCAAGCTGAGGATGCCCCAGCCGTGACCTTCATAAACCTGTATAATACAGTCCTCCACCTGCAGTGACATGTGGGTCAACCCATCTCCTCCACCACAATACACACAGATGAATGAGAATGAAAATAAAAAAAGCAGGAGATTGACTACCTCCTTTTCCCCGAGTGGGAAGTCATAGTAAATACAATGTCTTCTTTTGTATGTCAATCAAGTTTGTTAATTACATGAATGTTCCGTAAATGTCAAACATCTTAAAAGTGTCACTGCTTTCTGGGTGTTTATTCAGTCTCTGACAACTGTGGTGATTGTGTAAATCCTTCGTCTCTGAATTATGTTTGGTCACAGCAGTAACCATGAGAAGGGTCAGACCGTTGGAAAAGATACTGTCTCTTGTAACGGACATGGGACAATGTGTTTATGTGTTCCCCAGACACCACTCCTACCCTGGGTCCATATTGACTCAAACAAGAAAACTCTACCATGGAGAACAATAAGACCAGAATAGAACCAACTCTGTTGTGTTACTGCCAATGGGGGGCCAAGGGGAATGTTGGTCATATTTCATGCCTTCTCTGCGTAATGGAAGCAGTGAGCTGTATCTGTCTGCGTCACACTCTCCCTCTCTCCCTACAGAGGAGCTGTGATTAAGTACTGAGAGAGGCAGAGATCAGGGAGGAATCATGGGCCCTACCATCCTAGACAAATTGCTGAACCAACTACGCAATAGGCCTGCACAACATACAGTGCTTACTAAGTAGGACCAGGAGTTTTGCCTGGTAAGGTTCGGTGGTTAGGAGAATCTAATGGCAGTAAACACAGCACAGGGCCAGTCAAAGGTCCTATCCCACTCCTGCATCTCAGTCTTTTCATCTTAACAGAACATGTCATCCTGAACCGTGTTGAACAACACATTTCACCAACCTCTGTAGTGCAGCTATCTCAGTCTGAACCTTAGTGTGCTCTATCCTCCTCCTCCTTTCTCACTCCTGTTTAAAAGACTAGGCGTAGGAGACAGATGAAGCTCTGCAAGCGAGGCCTTTAGATAAATATTTGGGTTGAAGTCTGACAAATGTGTCTCTCTCCATTTCTGGAGTGGAGTAAGCTGTGAGCGACATGGGGTCTCAGACAGGGAGGCAGACATCTCCGTCTCCTGACATCTTGGTGCCACCACCAGGCGCTACGGTTTACTCTTCTATTCCGCTGTTATGTTCTCTCTCTTTTCTCTTTATAGCAGTGATTTGGTTTTTGGGGTCTGTGAGTTGATTGAGATACAAACAAATAACCATGTGAAGTCCACACCTCATCTGAGTGCTTTGTCTCTCTCTCTCTCTTTGGATGTGAAACCAACAAGTGTGAATGGTATCATGATGTGTTGGGTTTTGTTCCAGGTTCTTTGGCACGAGGGGCCTGGTTATAGTGTCTGGTCTGGATCACAAACCCACGGGGTGGAATCTGAAATGTTAGAAGAGCCACCTGCATCACCTAAGCCACCCTCTGCACATGCTCCTCCAGTCCATTCGAAAATTAGCCAGTGTGTCTGTGTGTAGGTGCTCGCATGTGTGCATGCATGAGTGTCAGCATCTACATCCTGTCTACTGTATTTATAAAAACTTGCAGGTACAAGAAGTTTTAGTGATTTTGCATCCAAGTCCCAGTAAAAATGATGCCATTGTTAAGGAGTCTGAGACTATAGTTTTAATACTAGAGTTCTAACCTAAGCTTCTTCCATACAGCTTATTTGAACCATGAGCATATTGCACGCTATTGAACATCTCAGCAAGGATCTTCCTATTTGGTTTTTGATGTACAAAACGTCTTAAATAAGGTACGGATTTCAAGGATTTCAATCTCACACCAAGCATACATTGTCATCCCAGTAAAGGAATATAACATTTTTCATCTTTATGCCAATAACTGATAAAGCTTAGTATGGTAGAGACAATTCTGTGACTGTGGTATGAAGACACTAGTCTCTATTGGGACTGGTCCTTGGCCTTTTGTCCAGTGTGCTGTTCTAGAGGAGCCAGACAGCTGTGCTGTGTCGGCCAGGGCACCGGCTGGGGAGCGGGCCACGGCCTGTATGGTTTTTATCTGAAGTGGAATTGCTAGGACCCTAGGGTTACAAACACATGAATGGGCCCAGTGTGCCTGCTTCTGCTTTGACGTCACCCATCGCCGTGGAAGTGACAGGCTCGTTAACCAGGTACCCGCCAGCGACATCCCAGCATGCCTTTCAGAGTGGACCTGCATCTGCCACCAGGCCTAAACTGAGACCAAGACATACTATTGATCTGCACATGTAGATGTACTGTATTCGGCTGCATTTACACAGGCAGCCCAATTCTGATCTTTTGTTTCACTAATTGGTCTTTTGACCAATCAGATCAGCTCTGAATAAGATCTGATGTGAAAATATCTGATTTTATTGGTCAAAAGCCCAATTAATAGGAAAAAGATCAGAAATGGACTGCCTGTGTAAACACAGTCTTAAGTGTTATCATGGTTGAGTGATATACTGACTTGCTCAGGCAGGTTTTGGATGTGAGTTATTAATATACAATGTGTGATGTGTATGGGCCTAGTATATGCCCAGGTAGTTATTAAAATGAGTACATAGAAATATTGTGAGGATAATAATGTGTACAGGAGACACTTCTGTATCTACTTTTATTGTGTTTACAAAGAGCTGACTAACCTTTCTTTTGGCATGTAGTCAAGACCAGGAAGCCAAGTAAGACTGCAATTTCTGATTTCTTTCATGTTAAGAGCTCAATGTACTGTAAGTTACAGTATAGATGTAATGTTTCAAACGCCTTTTTTGCTCTGGTAATATTAGAAGAAATAACCACACAATACACACAAAGTATGAAATATTTGTTCACATATATTTTTTTATGACATATTTTTTTTAAAAGTACATTAAGAAATAGAAGCTTCAGTTTATAAAACTTTCCAGCAGAAATCAATGATGGGCCAGCATCAGCCTTTTTCTTTAACAGAAAGGTCTATTCTCTATATCGAAAGAAAATCGCTACATTTTTTCCTGTGCTACCTTTATTTCCCATGAAAGCACCAGCTGTCTGTCTTTTTCTTTTATAAAATATAAATTATTGAAAAATATTCAAATGTTTGTGAACTAAATACATAAAAAGTATCTCATTAACAAAAATACAGAAACACTATAAAATATACAAAAAACAACACCATCCATAACAAAACAGGTTTCCTAATGGATCAGTTTGAGATATGGTAATATGGTAAGGTATCTGTGTATGTATGCATTTAGTCCATTTAGAAATAGCTGTGCAATACTTGTGTCTACAACTTAACGTATATGACATTTACTGAAACAAACTTGACTTTGAAGTCCAAACAGACACAGTATATGTTCCATTTAAACAGACAAAGATATTATATTCTGATCTACTCAAAATGGTGACTGGCTTGGAGCTGGAAGGCATCGTCAACATCAAGTTAAGCATATATTTAAATATCTGAACAGTTGTCCTAACATTTAAAAAAAAACATTCTTTGAAGTAAAAACATCTGAACAGTAATAATCAAACAGTGATGTGAATCCTGGTCATGTAGCGTGCATAAACGACGGAACCACAGAGACTGGGTGGATTGACTTGTTCAAGAGAATTCAATCTTCTCTACACAATTACATGTTTGTGTGTGTGGGTGTGTGTTTATGCTGACCGACACTTGAAGTACCAACTCTGTGGTTAGTTGCCCAACTAAAAAGTAACTAATATGGAAAGAAATCGCTTTCCTATAATCTCAAGGGGGAACTACAGTCAGTCCAGCCAAATCTCTTCGCTGAGTCCTAACGCTGAGTGCTTTCCAACAAATCAAAAGATCAAAGCAGAAACAACACTTTGAACACGAGGGAATAACGGTCCCTGTCCTCCAGGATGGTGGACATACCCAAAGCGTTATCTATCGCCCAGACCTCACATGGGTTTGGTTATTATTCCTGCTTAGTCTCTTGCTTATTTGTTTAATCTGGGTCTTAATAAAGCGTTAGGAAATACAATCTGTACAAATAGACATTTCAAAACCTATTTTCATCAATATGGGTAACATTCAGCCACTGTAAACAATAACATTTGTATTTTAAGATGATATTTCTTGACTTCGGCTTTTCCCATAATGCCTGCGTACAGCCATGTTCCCACTGACGAGCAACCAGCAAAACTACTGTGGATCTTCAGCAAGCCGCACAAGTACATACAGTTTTCAGGGCATATAATTTCATTCATCCATTTCATATACTGAATGGGATGTCCTTTTATCTTAGAAACAATAGAAAAGCATGTACAAAGCATGGTAAGAAAATAGCATACAATGCCACATCTCTCCAAGTAGTCCTTTAGCTCAACTGTTTATGGTAGTCCCGTTTCCTATAGATCTCTACCTCCTCCGACAGTGGTGAAAGGGAGCATCTATACAAACACTTCAGTTAACAAAAGCCTCCAAGCTGTGCAGCGGCACAAGCATTAATCTCATCCTCATGCCATAATGATGATCATTCTCTTTGACTTCACAACTCGACGGTTCCCTCCCAAAACCACCCAGTCCTCTTCTTCAAACAGTCATCCAAAGTTGATACTCCTTGCTTCGAACCCTTATCTTTTCATCCTACTACCATCATGCACCTCGATATACCTTACCTATCTATGGCAGCGTCCCTTCATTCAGAGAACACCACATAACACACAAAAATACAGTACACTCTACATTCCTAAGCTTTCCGACAAAAACAATCCCTCATGTACACGGCTCGCAATTCAATCTGTCGACAACAGGTCCCTCCCTCTTTGTTCTCGTCTAAAACAATGCTAAAATGGGGGCATGGAAAACCACTTAATATACAGATTGAGCACGTTTGACTCTTTTGTGTCCAAATACTTTCAAAACTCACCACAGAAAGGGTGTCTAAGGACTTGTATTACTGGTGGCAGGACAGTAATGTATGCAATCTGCAAAGTCCTGGTGGCAGACAGTATATTTCTATAGCGATGCGGCAAATGTGCAAAGGAGAAAGCGTCAGTTTTAAAGCAATGGTTACTTTCAGTTGTCTATCAACCGTTCTTGGTATGAGTAAGTTATTCTCTATCCAACCTATGAAAATGAGTAAAAAGGCCTGTGTCTAGTGTCGTCTGTATAATCAAATCAGCATGTTTCAGTTATTGGGCTTTCGCAGAGAGGAGACAGGACTAACTTAGCCTTAAATGGTGCAATGTTTGGTTTCAGAATAGCTTCATCAGCATAAAAACACTAAACAGGGGAACCCTGGTCGGACTGAGACTCAACAGTACAATCTCAACGATAATACTGGCACAAACATTATGCTTCTGAAACAACAGTAGAAAATAAAAATACTTTTTTGGTCCAAGCTGAGAACTCTACCCAATGCCTATTGTGTGCAGTGGCATAGAAACAGTGACCTACTTCCACTACTTTCCATTTTTAATTTGGCAACAAATTCCATAGAAGGAACTCTCCATCCATGCAATGTCCTTCCCTAAAAATGAATCCTTCACTGTCTCTTGGCCCTCTTCCTCAATGACAGTTCTTTGTCCTACTTAGGCTAAATGGCCACTCTATTCTAATTGATGGCTTTCCATTTGCCTTGAGTTACTAAGTAATACCTGTATCTATCTCAAATGCAACAAATTATGAATTTGCACATTTGGCATAGTGCTTTCTTTCTGAACATCGTTTGACAACAGCTCAAAATGATACAGACCACAGTTTAGGTGTTAAGAATGAACATGTTTGGTCCCAAAATGGACGCCCCCTTTTACCAGAGGGTAAATATCAATCTCTGAGCCCTAGTCCCCTCGGCTCCTTTACTCTCCTCTTCTCTCATCCCTGTTTTCACTCGTCCGCATCAGGCTTGACGTCCAGCATGGCGTGGAGCTCCTCGGGGGTGTATCCCAGCAGGCTTTTTAAGTCACAGACAAAGCGGTAGACATAGCGCTTCCCTGATGTCTTGTGGATGATGTTCTTGTCGTAGTAGTAGCGCAGGCCTCGGCTCAGCTTTTCGTAGTTCATCTTGGGCTTGTTTTTCCTCTTCCCCCACCTCCGAGCCACCTGAGTCACAGAGGGAAAAGGCTCCCTGTTACACTGTGTATCAAACTTGAGACAGAGCTCTGCACTAACCTCACAATACAATGTTATCGTGTACATGTCTACTCTTGACATGGATCGATATTTAATGTAGCTAAATGTACCTGATACCACTAAGGTTCCTTTAAGTCTAAGTGAGGCAAATGACAGTGTTGTTGGCATCACATTAAAAAGAGATCAACCTCCTCTGTCTAACTGTTTAGGGCCCCCATGCCATGTAAGGTCAGTGGTGGGGGGGGGGTCATGACCTCTCACCTCGTCAGGGTCGGACAGCTTGAACTCCCAGCCGTCTCCCGTCCAGCTGATGAAGGACTGACAGGATTTGTCCGTCAGAAGCTCCAGCAGAAACTGCCAGAGCTGGATGGGGCCACTGCCTGCAGAGCAGAACCAGGAGAAGGGAGAGAGACGAGAACAAGGTTAGAACACATAGAGAGGAGTCTTGTTTTCAGTATAATACAGATCAGTATGACAGAACATGTCATCATCAGCCACATGCAAACACAGCATGACTGACTGTTCTCCTCATGCTTCTCATTAACTACTCGTCTTAGGGTCATTCATTTCCTACTATAAAAAGACAAATATTCAATTCTAAATCAGACATGCACAAGGCACGATAGTGGAGAGAAATCAGTGTTTTCACAGACAAGGGTCCCATTCATCATGAATCCCTTTGAGTACACTTTACCCTCTGCAGTATCTGGAGCTGGAGTTCACAGCATATGTTTGTCTGACTGTATGAATTCCATGGCAATGAAATCACCGTGGTTTAAAAATAAGAGGGGGTCTTCATATGAGGCCGTGTGTGTGTGTGTGTGTGTAGACATTTAATCTAATTGGTAAATAAATGTTGCTTGCCTTCTGTAATGTTCAGATATGCACTGATAATGCAACATACTATAAAAGCAGTTTAATGCATTTACCTACAATTTGAATACAAATATATACGTATATATTTGTACACTTAACAAATGGCCTAAATGTGACAACCAGAACTGCTGGGGTTATTACATGTGTGTTGAAAAGAAAAAGAGTAGCAGAAGAGAAAAACAAAGCTTCGGTACTCTTTGATCTTGTGGTTTTCTGTACAGACAGAAAACCCCACTCAGTTCAAATCACACCTGCCTATGCAGTGGCTGCTTAGCAAAGCTGTAGCAGAGCGGAGCTGTTACCTCCCAGAACTGGCTCATAAACGCACCCTTATACAACACAAACCAAAGCTTTCAGAGAAATGGGACCGTAGGTTGAACACTTGAAAGCAAAATAAGTAATTTTCAATCTAGGCCTTCTTCCCTCTTCACTCAGTTATGAACATGAATGCAAAGACGCAACACCCAAACTTCAGCAAATAATCCTCCAGATCAAGTCACATTCCAAAAATCCCAATACTGTAACAGTGGGCCCACATAAGGATGATACAACAGTGCCCATTTCCAATCCCCTCGAGCGCTCAGACGAAAATGTTGGCGACACCCCCAAAAAATCTCCAAAAATATGTTATAAGCCTCCAAGCAGAATGGGCCTCATTGAAAAAACATCTACGGTGGAGAAAGGGTGGGAGGGCTGGCATTCATAGTACTGTTTAGGATCTGCCCTTAGGCTTTACAGATGAGGCTGTAGCCTGTGCAGGGTGGACAGAGAGAGACAGAGACACACACAGAGACAGAGAGAGAGACAGAGAGAGAGACAGAAAGAGTCTTTAGTGTTTTGAAACTTCTGTATGTGTAATGTTTACTGTTCATTTTTATTGTTTATTTAATTTTTGTATATTATCTACCTTACTTGCTTTGGCAATGTTAACACATGTTTCCCATGCCAATAAAGCCCTTTGAATTGAATTGAGAGAGAGAGAGAGAGAGATAGATAGGAGGAGTAGGCTGTAATTGTCCAAGGCATTGTGGCTGACTGCCTGCTGCATCCCAAGAGCTGACAGAAGTGTGATTGGTGATGAGAAACACAGTCAACCTCTGAGTTGACGACTGACTGAGCCTCACTTATCTCACACCTTCTTTATCACACCAACTCATCACTGTGTGTGACAGAGAACCGTGTGTGTGCCTGTCAGTGCCCAGCTACTGGGACAGGAAGCCAAAACACGTTTTCATCAACAGCTATTTGAGATACTACTGTACATACACGTCTTACTCTTTTTTTTTGGCAGATTCTCTCTATTATCACATAGTAAGAAAATGCATGTGTTGCTTGGGAGCCTAATGGGGGTGATCTTTCTCTTGGCTGCAGGACTGGATACAGGGTGCTAACCGTTGATAAAAATGGTTGTTGCCAGCTAGACATAAGCATATTGAAGTCTTATGTTTATTTTCTTCTCTTTAGTTCTGCATGACTAAAAGCTCTGAGAAAGTATTCTGACTCCAATGAAAATATGTGAACATGCATTAGCCTCTGAACATGAGTCTACGGTAGCTTTGTATCTAATGCTACATCATTGTACACATAGGGAAGTGAATTACTTTGTGAATTAAATGTATGAATGATGACATGCAGCAAATAACCTACAGATGTAGGATCTTAATTTGAGTCAGTTTACTACAACAGGAAAATAATCCTGCAGCAACAGGAAATGTGAATTATTATGCGGATTATAATTAATGGACATTTTTGTAGGGGATGATACCTTTTTCATTAGGGAAAATCAAGTCTGAAATTTCTAAGTGGAAATTACAAACTTCAGAAGCCTTTTAAAACCATTGCAGGAAAGTTATCCTTCAACAGGGTGGATCAAATTAAGATTCTACATCTTTACCACAAGCTGGCATTATATTACTAATGTCAAAGGCTTCAATGAGGGTATGCCAATTGTTTATATCTATCTTTCACTTTATCTTACATTTCTAATTTACATCTCTGTAGGTATGCAATTATCATCAAAAGATTAATGCATGAATTAGGTAATTTACATAATTTATTAGTACAGACAACCTTGCAGATCAAAAATGACCTTGAGATGCCAATTGTGGGCAATGCCTTATGCAATCTGAAGTAATTGACGGGTGTGTTCTGGCATTTCCCTTCTTCCCTACTAACGACCTTGTGACTGCAAATTAACACAGAGGGGAGAAAGTCCCCAAAGGACTAGTCTTTCTAGTGCATTAAAGTTATTGAGAGACTGTTTCCCCTTAAATTGCTTCTCAGTCTCCATAGATGTACAGTGCATTAGGAAAGTATTCAGACCCCTAGACTTCTTCCACATTTTGTTACGTTACAGCCTTATTCTAAAATTGATGAGGAAAAACAATGATTTCATCCATCTACACACAATACCACCAAGCAAAAACAGGTTTTTGTATTATGTATTAATACAAGATCCTAAATGCATTACAAAAAAACCTGAAATATGACATTTACATAAGAATTCAGACCCTTTACTCAGTACTTTGTTGAAGCACCTTTGGCAGCGATTACAGCTTCGATTCTTCTTGGGTGTTACGCTACGAACTTGGCACACCTGTATTTGGGGAGTTTCTCCCATTCTTCTCTGCAGATCCTCTCAAGCTCTGTCAGGTTGGATGGGGAGTGTTGCAGCACAGCTATTTTCAGGTCTTTCCAGAGAAGTTTGATTGGGTTCAAGTCCGGGCTCTGTCTGGGCCACTCAAGGACATTCAGAGACTTGTCCTGAAGCCACTCCTGTGTTGTCTTGGCTGTGTGCTTAGCGTCATTGTCCTGTTGAAAGGGGAACCTTTGCCCCAGTCTGAAGTCCAGAGCGCTCTGGAGCAGGATTTCATCCAGGATCTCTCTGTACTTTGCTCTTTTCCTCAGTCCTGACTTGTCTCCCAGTCCCTGCCGCTGAAAAACATCCCCACAGCATGATGCTGCCACCACCATGCTTCACCATAGGAATGGTGAAGCATGGTGGTTCCAAACGTCTTCCATTTAAGAATGATGGAGGCCACTGTGTTCTTGGGAACCTTCAATGCTGCAGAAATGTTTTGGTACCCTTACCCAGATCTGTGCCTCAACACAATCCTGTCTCGGAGCTCTATGGACAATTTCCTTCGACCTCATGGCTTGGTTTTTGCTTTGACATGCACTATCAATTGTGGGACCTTATATAGACATCCTTTCCAAATCATGTCCAATCAATTGAATTTACCACAGGTGGACTCCAATCAAGTTGCAAAAATACAATTTGTAATAAATGCGCAAAAATGTCTAAAAACCTATTCTCGCTTTGTCATTATGGGTTATTGTGTGTAGATTCATGAGGGGGGAAAAAAATCATTTTATCCATTTTAGAATAAGGCTGTAACGTAACAAAATGTGGAAAAGGTCAAGGGGTCTGAATAATTTCTGAATGCACTGTATATATGCGGCATATGTGCTCTACTTTGAAACATGGAGAATTCCCCTCCCTTATAGAAAGACCACATGGATTTCACATGTTCACACGTGAAGTATTCCAAAAACACGTTTTCAAATTATTTCACGTGAAATCAGGTGATTTTCCGCATGTGAAATCATGTGGTTTTTCTGTATAGGTTCCAAAATGTCAAATGGTGAATAGGGATTTAAGTAGCAACGAACTGAAACCTCATAAAAGGAATACTAAAATAGAAATGTGCCAGACCTTGGATCTTTTTTTTTTTACTTCTAAAATGTGTTTCTTTCTGTTTAAATAGAAGAAAGAGTCGTTTTTTCATCAGGTAGGCAGAAAGGAGCTATAACAGATGAACAGATAAATCTACTCAAGTGTTAAGTGCACAGGGCAGGTATCGTTTTGTGTTTGCACCCGGGTTGCCAAGACGACCTGGAAAATAGGTTGAGATGCGGCCACAGATAAAACGGTGCAGATGAAAAAGTCAGAAGTGCAAGACAACGCGAGATGGAGAGAAGAAAGAGAAGAGGCTGGGAGCAAGTGTTTCCTGTAAGTGCATGACTCTGGGCCTGCAGTGCCACAGAGGCTGATATAGAAGAGTGTATATAAAACGCTCTCAGCCAGAAGCTGTGCTGCCAGTTACGGAGACCCAGTTACATTGAGGTACACCTACAATATGTACAACTGCTGCAACTGCCTGGCAAACATGTAACATAGGGCCCAGTTGGGTGGCATAACAACGCCTGTAAGAAGGAAGAGGAATGAACGTTTGGCCATGCCTATTGTAGTTGATCGCACATTTTTCAAACTGTAACCTGCATTTAGTCATCTTATCTATCAATATAGAGAGAGGGCTCTAACTCCTCTAGCTTCACAATGAGATAGGGTGCAGGCCAGGCAGCAGGCTGCTAACCAACCTGACAGCTTAGGGGAGTCTGCCACTTGCACAGTCAGTGTAGTCAACTCAGCTATCCCCAGTGAGACCATCTCTGTGCCTCGATCTAGGTTTGGCAAAACTAAACATGGCGGTGTTCGCCTTAGCAATCTCACTGAAATAAAGAACTCCTCCATGCCTGTCATTACTGAATGAGATTGTGATATCTCACATCTTAAAATAGGGCTACTTAATGTTAGATCCCTCCCTTCCAAAGCAGTCATAGTCAATTAACTAATCACTGATCATAACCTTGATGTGATTGGCCTGACTGAAACATGGCTCAAGCCTGATGAATTTACTTTGTTAAATGAGGCCCCTCCTCCTGGTTACACTAGTGATTATATCCACAGCGCATTGCGCAAAGACGGAAGTGTTGCTAACATTTACGACAGCAAATTTCAACAAAAAATAAATCAAATAGTGTTTTCATTTTTTTGAGCGTCTAGTTATGTAATCTATGCAGCCTACTCAATCACTTTTTATAACTACCTTTTACAGACCTCCTGGGCCGTACACAGCTTTTCTCTCTGAGTTCCCTGAATTCCTATCGGACCTTGTAGTCATGGCAGATAATATTACATTTTTTGGTGATTTCAATATTCACATGGAAAAGTTCACAGACCCACTCCAAAAGTCTTTCAGAGCCATCATCGACTCAGTGGGTTTTGTCCAACATCTCTCCGGACCTACCCATTGCAACAGTCATAACCTGGATCTAGTTTTGTCCCGTGGAATAAATATTGTGGATCTAAATGTTTTTTCTTATAATCCGTGACTATCGTACCACCATTTTATTAAGTTTGCAATGGCAACCAATAATCTGCTCAGACCCCAACCAAGGATTGTCAAAATCTGCGCTATAAATTCTCGTACAACCCAAAAATTCATAGATGTCCTTCCAGACTCCCTTCACCTACCCAAGGACGTCGGTGTACAAAAATCAGTTAACCACCTAACTGAGGATCTAAATTTAACCTTGCACTACACCCTAGATGCAGTCTCACCCCTAAAAACATTTGTCAAAAGAAAATAGCTCCCTGGTATACATAAAATACCCAAGCCCTTACACAAGCTTCCAGAAAATTAGAATGGAAATGGTGCTCCACCAAACTGTAAGTCTTCCGACTAGCTTGAAGAGACAGTACTGTGCAATATCGAAGTGCCCTCACTGCTGCTCGACCAGCCTATTTTTCCAACCTAATTGAGGAGAGTAAGAACAATCCAAAATGTACTTTTTATACTGTTGCAAAGCTAATTAAAAAGCAGCATTCCCAAAGAGAGGATTGCTTTAACTTTACTTCAGCAGTGATGAATTCATTAACTTCTTCGACAAAAAGATAATGATCCTCTTTGAATCTGTGTATTTCTCCACAGCTCAGTTGTCCTGAATCTGCACAGAACTGCCAGGACATAGGATCACTGGAGATACTCAAGTTTTTTAATGCTGAATCTGTTGACACATTCACACAAATAGTCATGGCCTCTAAACCTTCCAGCTGCATACTGGACCCTATTCCAACTAGACTACTTGAAAGAGATACTTCCTGTGCTTGGCCCTCCTATGTTGAATATAATAAACGTCTCCCTGTCCTCCGGATGTGTACCAAACTCACTAACCAAGGCAGTAATGAAGCCTCTCTTGAAAAAGCCAAGCCTTGACCCGGGAAATGTAAAAAATGATTGGCCTAAATTGAATCTCCCATTCCCCTCCCCCCCAAAATTTAAAAGCTGTCTTCATGTATACAAAACGCTACACTCTAGTTGTAGACCCCATCAAAACATGGAGACTACACTCGTGAAGGTGGTAAATTACCTATAAATGGCATCAGACCGAGGCTCTGCATCTGTCCTCGTGCTCCTAGACCTGCTTTTGACACCATCGATCAACATATTCTTTTGGAGAGATTGGAAACCCTAATTGGTCTACACGGAAAAGTTCTTCCTTGGTTTAGATCTTATCTGTCAGAAAGATATCAATAATCTCTGTGGATGATTTGTCCTCTGACAAATCAATTGCAAGTTTTGGTGTTCCTCAAGGTTCCGTTTTAGGACCACTTGTTTTCACTATATATTCTGCCTCTTGGTGATGTCATTCAGAAACACAATGTTAACTTTCACTGCTATGAGGACGACACACAGCTGTACATTTCGATGAAACATGGTGAAGCCGAAAAATGGCCTACCCTGGAAACCTGTGTGTCAGCAAATGTTTTACTTTTAAACTTGGACAAACAGAGATGCTAGATCGAGATCCCAAGAAACAAAGATATCTGTTGTTTGATCTGACAATTAATATTGATGGTTGTACAGTCGTTTCAAATAAAGCTGTGAAGGACCTTGGCGTTACTCTGGACCCTGCTCTCTCTTTTGAGGAACATAATAAAGAATATTTCAATTGGAGGTTTTTCCCCATCATCATAACATTGCAAAAATCAAACTTTTTGTTCAAAAATTATGCAGAAAAGCTAATTCATACATTTCTCACTTCTAGATTAGACTACTGCAATGCTCTACTCTCCGGCTACCTGGATAAAGAACTAAATAAACTTCAGTTAGTGGTAAATACGGCTGCTAGAATCTTGACAAAAATGTGTATCATATTACTCCAGTGCTAGCCATCCTGTTGAGGCTAGGGCTGATTTCAATGTTTTACTGCTAACCTACAAAGCATTACATGGACTTGCTCCTACCCATCTCTCCGATTTGGTCCTGCTATACATACATACATACCTACACATTACGCTATGGTCACAAGACGCAGACCTCATCAATTTCCCTAAAATTTTGAAGCAAACAGCTGGAGGCAGAGCTTAGAGCTCAATTTTCATGGAATGGTCTGCCTATCCATGTAGGAGACGCAGACACGGTCTCAACCTTTAAGTCTTTACTGAAGAGTCATCTCTTCATGGTGAAGAGATGATGTGTGACCTACTGAAGAGTCATCTCTTCAGTAGGTCCTATGATTGAGTGTAGTCTGGTCCAGGGGTGCGAAGGTGAACGGCAAGGCACTGGAATGACGAACCACCCTTGCTGTCTCTGCCTGGCCGCTCCCCTCTCTCCACTGGGATTCTCTGCCTCTAACCCTATTAAAGGGGCTGAGCCACTAGCTTACTAGTGCTACGCCATGCCGTCCCTAGGATATGTCCGGTCTTGCTCCCCCACGGGCTTGTGCGGTGCAGGAGATCTTCGTGGGCTATACTCAGCCTTGTCTCAGGGTAGTATGTTGGTGGTCTGTTGCTTTGGCAAAGTGGGTGGAGGTATATCCTGCCTGGTCGTCGGCCAGGGCCACAGTGTCCCCCAACCCCCATCTCAGCCCCCAGTATCTATGCTGCAATAGTCTGTTCAGTGGACATGCTACCTTGTCACGGACATGCTGTTTTCGACTCTCCCTCTATCTCGCGCTCTACTGCACCTGCTGTCTTGACCTCTGAATGCTATGGCTATGAAAAGCCAACTGACATTTACTCGTGATGTGCTGACCTGTTGCACCCTCTACAACCACTGTGATTATTATTATTTGATCCTGCTGGTCATCTATGAACATTTGATCATCTTGAAGAACAATCTGGCCTCAATGGCCATGTACTCTTATAATCTCAACCCGGCACAGCCAGAAGAGGACTGGCTACCCCTCAGAGCCAGGTTCCTCTCTAGGTTTCTTCCTAGATTTCTGCCTTGCTAGAGAGTTTTTCCTAGCCACTGTGCTTCTACATTTGCATTGCTTGTTGTTTGGGGTTTTTAGCTGGGTTTCTGGCATAAGCACTTTGTGACAACTGCTGACGTAAAAGGGCTTTATTAATACATTTGATTGATGGATTTATTGATGACATCATTTATTTATTAATTTCGTCTGACCTGTGTATCCTGCGAGTGCTGCGGCGGGGATAACAGGTTTGTCCTTGCTGAGGTCTGAGCGCTCCCTGACGTAGTCCTTGAAGGTTCCCTTGGGCTTGTGTCCATGTAGGGCGTTGGGGTAGTCCTCGGAGTCAAAGTTGTCGTAGGATGGGACGCGCTGCAGACTGTTGAAGGAAGACTGGCTGCTCCAGGACTGGGTCAGACGGTCACAGCTTTCAAAGCTCTCAATGCTCTCAAACGAGTCCTGGCCTCCCAGCTTACCTGAGAGACAGAGAGGGGGAGAGCAGAAGCTGTTAGTTGTATTGTCTCATAGTGTGAGAGGGAATGATAATATAATTGTCTGAAAGTAAATCGTTTTGAGCAGGGACATTACGATTTGACAGAGGACAATAGTTATAGCAGGAATACACATTAGACATTGGCAGTAAATTACACTCTCACTGAGCTTCTTTGTTCTGTATAACGCAATGTATGGTCTTGGCCCCTTCATTTCACACCTCAGTTTAGCATACGCAACTGGCATTTGATTTGGTCTAATTGGAAGAAGATCAATACAAATTGAATTGCTATTTCTGGCCTCGGCAAAGATAAGAGGAGCATTTCAACTGAGAGCTATTAAAGAATGAAAGATAATCCAGTGCCTCGACTGATGCTGAAATCTTCTATTGCACAAATTGAAGCCACGTGTGGTTTTCGGTGGTGCCACAAATACTTTCCCACATTGAGAAAGCACAATGCGCTGCCAAAAACCCTGGGATTTATTATGTACGAGGCCTGGACATACCTTGCAGGCGAATGCCCAGTCAGTCCACTGAATTGGTCCTGTGTACAGTAAAATCCATGATACCCCCTATTCATTTGTTCAGCTGGGGGATTTGAGAAGAAAATCCCAGCTTTATTGGTATCAATGTAAACCACACTGTTAATTCTTCTCCAAACGATCAGTGGGAAAGCAACCAGATGTGCATGTGATAAAGTAAACAGAGTGGTTTATGAGAAAGAAAACCCACGCTCTCTGACACTCTGTCACTCTCTGTCCTTGCTTGCTGAGAACAACCTCAAGGTTGAGATGTGAGAAACAGAGATGAGAAAGTTGAGAGAGACAAAAAAAATGTGGTTGTTTTTTAAGGTTACCTCGCTTGAGCTGTTTTACATGAAAGCTATAGGGACAGACAGCTCTAATGAACCGTGTGGCTTTATTCACTTCTCACTCTTGACACAAACAATTTATTTTCTCCTCAAGGTGAGTTTGCTTGATCCACAAGCCAGCTATAGGGCCTCCTTTCTACTATCCTGGTGCATGCAGTGATGTGGCAGGGCAAGACTGGAGAACATCAGCAAAATCACACGCACACTGTGATGTTCACGAACCCAACACAATTAGCTAGACCTCAACTCACACAAATCATATCTATCATAGAATCATACTGTATGGATTGAATCAGATTGAATCAGAGTCTCAGTCTTATGCAGAACTGAGACATGGACTAAAGGCCTACTCAAGTATTGGCCCCAAGTTACCCAAGTTAACTTGTTCCTCTTAGAGATAGGGCACTTAAAATAGAGCAGCTGTAACAGCCACACTACACTAAACCTTGATTTCCAACCATTTCCTTCACTATCTTGTGTGTAACCCCTCACCTCTGCTGATGCGGCCCACACACATGTTGTCGGGGGAGACCACCTCCTGTTTGACGGAGAAGTAGTCCCCCTGAAGTGGGTTGAGGGGCATGTCCCGGAGGATGACGTTGGGGTATTCACTTTCGTACTTGAGTGACAGCAGGTCCTCTGAGCTGATTGGGTGAAGGGTCTGGTAGGACTCTGTGATGAAGCCCGGCTCGGAGTATTCAGAGGGAGGAACGCACTGGGCATGTTCAACGCCATAGCCTGGAGAAATACAGGAGTAGGAGGTGGATGAGGAGAGAGAGAGGGGGGAGAGAAAGGGAGGAGGAGAGAAAGATAGAGAGGGATTAACAGACCATTGATGCATTAGAGCCAGTTTATTTACAGTACATAGGATGTTATCCCCTCAGTGATACTTACTGACAAAGTAGTCTGAGGTATAGTGGGACTCCTGGAAGGTAGAGGACAGGCCGTTGACAGGGAAATGCTTTGTGTCTTCTTCATGAAAAATAGATATCAACTGTCACTGACCCCGTCATTGATTTCATGTATCGTATAATAGCCATAAACACACTGCATCCAGTATGGTTGGGAATAGCTGATTAAATATCAGGAGGACCAGGAGGAAAGGGAGGTCTTCCTCTTCGTCTCAGATTACCAGGTAAACGCTAACAGCGCTAACACTTGAAATTGTTTTGCACAAAGATAGACAACGCTGTGCTTCAATACACACTGCAGCTAATGTGACAGGAACAGTAAGCATTTCTGAGGCTTGTGATTGATACCAGGGTTGGGCTCAATTTTTCATTGAAGGTAGTCAATTCAGGAAGTAAAGAGAAATCACAATTTAATAATATATCAAAGGCATTTATTTTTTAAATTACTTCTCAATAAACTGAAAAGTATTTATATAAAAAGTTTTGACATTTCTGAATATTAAATGACTACAATTCAATTTGAGCCCAACGCTGATTGATATGTTGTACGGAGCATTATGGGTACTGTAGTACAATCATGCTACAGCCTGGGCCTACCTTTCTGAAGCATCTCTAGATGTTCCCAGAGAATGTCGCCCACAAAGTCAGGCGCTAGATCCAGGAAACGTTCCTTCCCCAAAGCACACAGACTGGCCCCGTTCATACAAAACTTGTGGAAGTCCACACTCTTCAGGCTGAACTCATTCACCGTCCACGTCAGCCACTCTCCCACGTGGCTCTCTGTCCACTGCCTGGGGTCTGAGAGGGACATGGGGGGAGAGAGAGGGACATGTCACTGAAGTGCTACCCGAGGTCACAGTCATATACATGGTCACAAAATACCTACACTCCACTCCTCTGGTTTAAATCTACACTCCCCTGAACTAGAGATGAGGTATTATCAGGCCACAGAGCCATTTCACGAGCACATTCATTTTCATTAGCAGTTTCAGTGGGTCATGATTTTAGACCTGCTGTTGCTATTAGAGGTAAGAGGAGAAGTGGTGCAGATACGTGGTGACAGCAACAATAGACTGTCAGTGAAACCCCAGCTACTTGCAGACTGCCTGGGAGGGCTGGACTGGGGAATCCCAATATAGACCTGCTAATACCAAAATGATGAGCTCTGTGGTATGCCTCAATCGAGGAACCATAATGAATCATTTTTGTCTGTCTCTCTACCCTGGCTTTCTCTGATTCTTACAGTCTGTCTGACAACCAGTACACTCAATCTGTCATTTTGAATATAATGTCACCACTAAGCTATCCTTAGTCATACTGAGAGGAGGGGTTTAGGTTTTGAGTGTGTATATGGAAACATGTCACAGTGGTTCATCTAAAAATATACATGTAAAGTGAGAGGTAGAACAAGAAACAGAGGGAGAGAAAGAGAAATAGAGAGAAAGACACAAAAAGAGAAAGTAATCCCTTATTTAAGTGCCTTACCTTTGGGAATAGCCAGTCGTTGCTGTTCCTTTGTGAAGCCGCTGAACGTGTCCTTCAGAGCCTGCGACATCATCTCTTTACTCCCTGGAGTGAGCAGGGGCACATCTCCACACTCCAGATCTGTCAGTCACACAGGAGAGGGAGACTAGCAGTCAGAGACAGAGCACAGGGCCACACACACACACACTGTCCAGACAGACAGTGTATCAACTTGGGAGAGAATCAATTATAAGGTAGCTGCCGCAAACACATTGGTCAGATACGTGTGTACACAAACAACACATGCTCCAGCTTCCACTCTCCTTGTTGTCACAGTACCTCAAGGGAAGGGTTGTTTGTTTGGCAATATAATACATGAATGACTCACACATGGACAAGGTAGAAGGGCTTTAAGAGGCTTTCAGAGGCCATTCTCACTGACCTGGTCACACCCTGGGTGGGACTCACAAGGTGGGGTTAATACCTATCAGTGGCCACTGTGACCTCCTAACTATGTCCTCCCTTGACACACAGAGGGTTTACTATCACCCTGACACCACGGTGGTCAAACGGCAAGGGTCAGGGGTTAGGGACGAGGTGATGATGTCACCCTGAGCCCTGCCAGGCTAGAGGGAGTCGAGGGGGTGTATGGAGGGTGAGGGGTGTTTCTGGGGTCCCAGACACACAGTCTCACTGTTCTTCCCTCACAGCCAGTGGGCCCACAGCAGGAGACAGAGCACTCTTTGATGGCTTTAAACAGTGCCTGATGACTCGCACTGATCTAATTCAACTCTACCAGATTACAGAGGGGTGGATGGAGGGAGGGGGAGAGGGAAAGCCCCCAGGGCAGGAGAGCTAGACTAGAGTGCTAAAACTCTACTTGGATCCAGACGGCAACAGTCTGAAAAAACAATGACATGAAAAGAGAGAGAGAGAGAGACAAACAGACAGAGAGACAGACAGAGAGACAGACAATCTACTGTGAATAAATATAGAAATCCCCACATCGCATTTCATAACAAAGAAAGGCATAAATGATTACCATGGCTGTATGTCACTCTGTCTCTATCACCCCTCGCCGTGTGAGGTAAACTACCAGATCACAAGCAGGCCCGGAGGGAGATTGGAAATGTTTTGTCACCACTCTGCTGTCTCTCAACGCCACAGATGTTCTGGCATCTCTGCCCTGGTTTGATCTGCCAGCCCAGCGAAGGGGAGACCTTGGCGATGTGCAGTTCATGCGTGTTTTCAATGCTCGTCAATGTTCCCGACTTCGTATGGAATGCCCAACAGCCATCTCTCCTCTTTGGGCTGTGGAACTGTAACCCAACACTGCCTGACTGGAACCCAAGGCTCTCTCTCTGTCTAACTGCTGGAAGCTGACAGGCCACATTATGCAGAGTGCCCAAATGGAGGCGAACCGTAACACTGCCGGTGTGTGATTGGATTAGGCCTCCATGCTCCCTCTCTCTCCATTTGGAAGACCTGATTATACTGCATATTAGAGTATCCACTCTGTTGGCTAGGTTACACGTTTCTACAGTATCAAGCTATTTTAGTATCATATTGCAAAAGACTGAAGAGGCTTTTGTCAGACAAGGCCCTCGACATCACACAGCAAAACAGGCTCCGATTCTGAAAGCATTCTGAAATGAAAATAAAACAAGACCTGACTGTATAGCGTACACCATGTCCCTGACTGCACGGTCATCTTGACCGTCTTCACCAAGGCGGCTGGTTGTTGAGTAACTATGTAGTGTTAGATAGCACTAGCGGAGAGCGGTCGCAGTCTGAGATGAGGTGGAGCATGCTCAGAGTCCGACTGTGCCTGGGCTTTGATAACTTTCTAAGGCAAAGACTGAGGGAATGTTGCATTTTATTTTAGATGGATCGAGCGGAATTTGTCTGCACTTTCAAACCAACTCAAAGACACACATAGCTCCCTCTGGGTGAGCAGGTGGGGCTTCAGATCATTCAGATGCCCACCAGCTGAAACAGGCAGTTTTAAAAACCTAGAAAAGACAGGTGTCCTAGCTTTGACTTAACCAATGTGCGTGTGTCTGTACTTAACCAATGTGCGTGTGTCTGTACTTAACCAATGTGCGTGTGTCTGTACTTAACCAATGTGCGTGTGTCTGTACTTAACCAATGTGCATGTGTCTGTACTGCATAACATTCATGTTTTAACTTCAACATGATATTTCCTGGTGCATGAAGCTCCTATAGTCGGAACTGAATATGATTCTGTTTAACACATTACAAATGATTACATTTCATACAGTATACTGAGAATGGTGCTCACTCCCTCTCGAAACAGCCTATGCAGTTCTCTGTAAGATAGCTAATGTACTGTCCATCCATTAACTGGGGAGGCTGGCTTGGGTCTAGAGTCTCTGCTAAAAGATGGATTTCCTGATATGGTTTCAATGCCTGGGAGTCCCATTATGGCAGGCTGGGCAGAGCAGGTCACTATCACTGAGCGTTAATAAGCATCCGCCAGCCACCTCTAACACAGAGTGGTAGTCTATCATAGGATAAGACCCATCCATTTAGTGGCCTGACAGTGTGATTGGGTTTAATATGGGGTGTGATTATGACAGAAGGAGGGTAAGGTTGGTGATCTATGACACCCACAACTTAGATTACAGAGTGGAGAAAGGAAGGCCCGTGCCTGCATGTGGCTTGTGGTAAATCGTTTTATTGCCTGCCAATTAAGAGAACATACGGATCATTCCAATTTGAATTAGAAGTGGTATGTAAAATGGGACTATATAATCATTGACAGACATTGGGAGAGAGATGTGCTGTAGATATACTGTAAAATATATTGACAGCCACTGCTCTGGTGTCATCCTGTGAGTAATGTCAGTGAGTGGTTGGTGTACAGAGTGCCACTATGATATCTGTCCCGAGAGACACCTACTGAATGGATGTTGTGCGTGCCGGAATAGCCATCGCCCTTCCCCCAGTTAACCTTCCCTGCAGACAAAAGGTTCCAGTCCACACCTCTGGCCCCCAGGTCTGTTAGCAGTGGGGAACAGGAGGAGGAGGGAGGCACACGTGAACCAAATTAGCAGCCGTCTTTGCCTGTGCGCCGGAGCGAGGGCGTGAAATTGGGATTTTGTGGCCAGGGCCATGGCCCTAAGGAACCGTGGTGGGGCTGGGGTGCGGCAGACCAAGGCGGATGGGGTAGGGTGGGTGAGGGGAGTGCAGGGAGACTGGAAGGATGAGTCATTGAGCAGTAATGCGAGTTGATCACAGGCCTCAAAGTGCTCCCTCTGCTCTCACACACTCTCAGTGTTTGGAACGGTGCCTCCTCCTTGCCTCTCCTCCTTGCCTCTCCTCCTTGCCTCTCCTCCTTGCCTCTCCTCCTTGCCTCTCCTCCTTGCCTCTCCTCCTTGCCTCTCCTCCTTGCCTCTGGCTGAGACTGCCGTGTTCATTCATAAACCCCTGCTACGATGCTGTCTCTGGCTGAGACTGATGCGTTCATTCATAAACCCCCTGCTACGATGCTGTCTCTGGCTGAGACTGCTGTGTTCATTCATAAACCCCTGCTACGATGCTGTCTCTGGCTGAGACTGCTGCGTTCATTCATAAACCCCCTGCTACGATGCTGTCTCTGGCTGAGACTGCTGTGTTCATTCATAAACCCCCTGCTACGATGCTGTCTCTGGCTGAGACTGCTGTGTTCATTCATAAACCCCCTGCTACGACGCTGCCTCAATATGCATGGAGCAGGCAACTTCCACCCACACAATGGGAGAAAGAGACACTGTGCTATCATGTGGCTATAAATAGACCTAGACTGAGTGTGTATAAATGTGTGCGTGTCCATTTAGGTCTGTCACTGTGTGTGTGTGAGAGAAAGACAGTGGGTGTGCGATCAAAGTGGGTAGAATATCTATGGGGCTATTCAGTGGACTGTCAAATATTTCAGCAGTGAAATGCTTTTAAAGCCATAAAGGGCTGATTTATTTCAGTCCGTTGTGAGATTAACATCCGTGGCTGACAATACACCTCTCTTTCTCTCTCTCTGCAGCACTGTAAGGCTGTATTTAAGTATGCGAGAGGGTACACTTCCTGAGACTAAGGTGTCACTTCCAAGAAAGAAATAGAGAGGTTAGTTGTGGGTTGAGCGGGTCGGTCATTTCAGGGCCAACCCCGGTTAATCCCTTTATGAAAAATATCCCTCCACGGCTAATATAGGTTATTAGGCAGCGTGGTGGGTACCACCAGGGGGTCCTACTCACTCAGGGACCCCATGTCCAGAGGTGACACAGCTATCTGAGAGAGCTTTGATGGGGATTCCTATCAGTCCCAGTCTGGGAGCGAAGGGTCATAAACCCTGCTGACATAAAGAGAGACCATTCAGCAGGGGAATGAAGTTGGGGGGGTAGGGGTTCAGAGGGCAGTCTATGTCCTGAGAGGACCGCTTGTTCTACCGCTATTTGGATTCCCATGTGAAGGCCAGAGACAGTAATAGAAGAGGCCACTCGGCACTCGCTAGAGGAAGCTGCCGGGCAGGCAGAGTAGTTGCGTTACAGCAGGACTGACCATGGGCCAGGGCCAGATGAGGGCCAGCCCAGGCGCTGCTCTGAGGTCACAGGCTGGGGCTATCTCACCATCCATCCATCCCTCCCTGTTGGAACACTGCAGCTATTCTTAGGGCTCCACCGCTGTCTGCCCACTCCCTTCACAAGCCTGTGGTGCTCAGCCTCCAGACCTGTAACTACTACTACTGTTGACCAGGCCTGTAACGACTACTACTGTTGACCAGGCCTGTAACTACTACTACTGTTGACCAGACCTGTAACTACTACTACTGTTGACCAGACCTGTAACTACTACTACTGTTGACCAGACCTGTAACTACTACTACTGTTGACCACACCTGTAAGTACTACTACTACTGTTGACAAGACCTGTAACTACTACTACTACTGTTGACCAGACCTGTAACTACTACTATTGTTGACCAGACCTGTAACTACTACTACTACTGTTGACCAGACCTGTAACTACTACTACTACTACTGTTGACCAGACCTGTAACTACTACTACTACTACTGTTGACCAGACCTGTAACTACTACTACTACTACTGTTGACCAGACCTGTAACTACTACTACTACTGTTGACAAGACCTGTAACTATTCCTACTACTGTTGACAAGACCTGTAACTACTACTACTACTGTTGACCAGACCTGTAACTACTACTACTACTGTTGACCAGACCTGTAACTACTACTACTACTGTTGACCAGACCTGTAACTACTACTACTACTGTTGACCAGACCTGTAACTACTACTACTACTGTTGACCAGACCTGTAACTACTACTACTACTGTTGACCAGACCTGTAACTACTACTACTACTGTTGACCAGACCTGTAACTACTACTACTACTACTGTTGACCAGACCTGTAACTACTACTACTACTGTTGACCAGACCTGTAACTACTACTACTACTGTTGACCAGACCTGTAACTACTACTACTACTGTTGACCAGACCTGTAACTACTACTACTACTGTTGACCAGACCTGTAACTACTACTACTACTACTGTTGACCAGACCTGTAACTACTACTACTACTGTTGACCAGACCTGTAACTACTACTACTACTGTTGACCAGACCTGTAACTACTACTACTACTGTTGACCAGACCTGTAACTACTACAACTGTTTACCAGACCTATGACTACTACTACTGTTTACCAGACCTATGACTACTACTACTACTGTTGACCAGACCTGTAACTACTACTACTGTTGACCAGACCTGTAACTACTACTACCACTACTACTACTGTTGACCAGACCTATAACTACTACTACTACTGTTGACAAGACCTGTAACTACTACTACTGTTGACCAGACCTGTAACTACTACTACTGTTGACCAGACCTGTAACTACTACTACTACTGTTGACCAGATCTGTAACTACTACTACTACTGTTGACCAGACCTGTAACTACTACTACTACTGTTGACCAGACCTGTAACTACTACTACTACTGTTGACCAGACCTGTAACTACTACTACTGTTGACAAGACCTGTAACTACTACTACTGTTGACAAGACCTGTAACTACTACTACTGTTGACAAGACCTGTAACTACTACTACTGTTGACCAGACCTGTAACTACTACTACTACTGTTGACAAGACCTGTAACTACTACTACTACTACTGTTGACCAGACCTGTAACTACTACTACTGTTTACCAGACCTATGACTACTACTACTGTTTACCAGACCTATGACTACTACTACTACTGTTGACCAGACCTGTAACTACTATTACTGTTGACCAGACCTGTAACTACTACTACTACTGTTGACCAGACCTATAACTACTACTACTACTGTTGACCAGACCTGTAACTACTACTACTACTGTTGACCAGACCTGTAACTACTACTACTACTGTTGACCAGACCTGTAACTACTACTACTACTGTTGACCAGACCTGTAACTACTACTACTACTGTTGACCAGACCTGTAACTACTACTACTACTGTTGACCAGACCTGTAACTACTACTACTACTGTTGACAAGACCTGTAACTACTACTACTACTGTTGACCAGACCTGTAACTACTACTACTGTTGACCAGACCTGTAACTACTACTACTACTGTTGACAAGACCTGTAACTACTACTACTACTGTTGACCAGACCTGTAACTACTACTACTGTTTACCAGACCTATGACTACTACTACTGTTGACCAGACCTGTAACTACTACTACTGTTGACCAGACCTGTAACTACTACTACTACTACTGTTGACCAGACCTATAACTACTACTACCAGACCTGTAACTACTGTTGACCAGACCTATAACTACTACTGTTGACCAGACCTGTAACTACTACTACTGTTGACCAGACCTGTAACTACTACTACTACTGACCAGACCTGTAACTACTACTACTACTTGACCAGACCTGTAACTACTACTACTACTGTTGACCAGACCTGTAACTACTACTACTACTGTTGACCAGACCTGTAACTACTACTACTACTGTTGACCAGACCTGTAACTACTACTACTACTGTTGACCAGACCTGTAACTACTACTACTGTTGACCAGACCTGTAACTACTACTACTGTTGACCAGACCTGTAACTACTACTACTGTTGACCAGACCTGTAACTACTACTACTGTTGACCAGACCTATAACTACAGTATGCCTGTCTCTCTTTACAATACAAAACACACAGCTCTCCAGGGTCTGAGGCTAACAGAGACTAATGCCCCCACAGCTTCTCTTCTCTATTTCTCTCTCTTCTCTATGTTTGAAATTCTAGCTTCTGATGTGTGGTAAGTACATTAACTCGTCCATATTGTTTACCAGTCTCAGTTCATGTGTGATGATATTAGCTGCCTTTTTCAATTGATCCAAGGCTATGCCTGGTGGATGCTGAGTTTTTCTCTTGAAAGCTGGTGGAAATTCCCGGCTTACAGCAGAGGGGGAAAAACAGAGACAAAGCTCTTACTAATGGCTCATGCTCACCATCCATGCCAGCCGCCTACATGTCTTGCTACTCACGATCATACACTCAATACTTCAATCATAGAGACAGAGCAGATGGTTTTATACGTCTTCAAAGTAGAAATGACGACTGGGTTGCAAAATGTCTCACTCTGCAAAAATACATACACATTTTGCAATGCCCCAGCTCCCTATGAAAAACGCCTACAGCAAATTTCAGAACACTTCAATCTACCCAAGACAAAAAAAACATGGGAAAAAAGCAGGAAAGGGCTGCTCCGTGTTCTTTGTGAGTTAGCAGGGCTCTGGCTAGCTGTTAGACTACCATGCCAGAGAGCAGAGCAGGTGGTGTGAGCTTAGCGGCATGTAGCAGCTTTCCCTGGCCCCAGCCCAGTTGTAAACACACAGGGGATGCTCTGAGGGAACTGTTTAGGCATTAAATCAAACACACCACATATCTGACAAACAGTTTACTTGCTCGCTTGCATTCTTCTAACAAACCCACCATGCCTGTCCCGTTTTCAGCCCAAACTGCAACATTCCGTGAGTACAGTTTCCTGACACTGTTCTGAAATGTGGCGGGAAGCGATACCGCCTGAAAGTAGAGGGAAGCCATCATATTAACAGAATATTAATTCATTCCACAGTTCTGTTTATGACACTCTACGCACACAAACACTATATGGATACAGTTCTACATCAAATAGCTCAATGTGCTCTGCTCATTCTAGAGCATGGGCGACAGATGGACAGGGGATAAATAAATTCCCTCCAGACCACATTGTTTTCATGTTGCGTGCCATACATTCCTCTTGTGTTTAACAATCACTAATGTGCTTCCCACAGCTTTCTTGTGTGCCTCTAATGAGTCAGAGAATGACTGTGGCCCCCTTAGAAAACGGTTGGAGTTCAAATACATTAATTCATCTCTATTTTCGATGGAACAGTGATGTTTTAGAGTTGAAATTGATGTTTGAGTGAGAGGCAAACAATCATATATTTGTAAAACATATCAAACATCTACTTACTTTTCACCTCTATCTCAATGTAGGTGTTTTTTGACGCAATGCTACACTTCAGACAAAATGAAATAGCTGTGTGTGTGCTGATCAAATGATGTGTAACAGATGGACAACAGCAACTCATGGGACACATGCATGCTAGCGTGCAAACACTCACACACACAGACTCATCCAAAACATTGAGTAGATGTGACTCACACCGTCAAAGAATGACTGAATTTAACATTGTGTTCCTCTTGACGTGAGTAAACATAATGCAAGCAATCAGTCTATCTAAATAAATGTCATCATTTACTCACTATTTGTCATTTCTTCCTAAGAAGTTCCCCAAAAAAACATACTGGAGTCTGAGCTCTGAGGGCTGAGGATAGGAGCACGTAGAGAGACCTCTTCATGTGGTTTTATGAGAAACTGCCAGTGGACTGTGTCCCAGCAGCTCTGTAGTGATGGAAGTGAACGCTGTCAACTTCTCATTAGGACGGACCCTTGGGCCTCCTCCAGACGCCCACATTAATTGTCGTTAGCAACACTCAGTCTGGAGATTGCCAGGCCAGGCCACTCACTCCATCCCAAATATGCAGATATGAAGAAAGAGAGAGAAGGAGCCAGGCCAAGCTAAGGCATCCAGCTGTTCCAAACACCCAACTCTCAACCAACCACAGCCCTGGCCCCAACCTCCCCTCCTTGGGGTCCAGAGCAAGGTAAGGGCACATGCGCCTCCGATTTGACTGTGCCTGTGTCACTGAGGCCCGACTCGACATGAGAGTGCCACAGAGCCTCACCTACATCATAGAACTCTCCTTCCCCGCCACAACTTTACTTATTGGTCCCTGCTAAGTAGAGCAGACCTGCTTGTCAATACCCCTCTGATATAGTAGGGTTGACATACATTAAAGCGCAAGCTGTGGCTCATGGGACGTTCACTACTAGCCTGATTACAAAAGCAGCACTCATGCTGACTCCAAAAACAGGTGGTCTGCAGAAAACAGAAAATGCATACAAAAAGGAAAGAGGAAAATCTGGGCCGCTGGCCGTAAACAAAAGACCGGGCTGGCCTCGGAGGACACCAGATTGATGTGTATACCAGGCAAAGTATTCTTACTCTGGGCAAACAACCTCCTGATGAGGAACTGTAAAACAGCAATATGGGGACAGAAATACATGTAGTGCCACACACAGGGAATGGTGGGATGCGTGGGAGGTGGTTGGCCATGGTTTGGTGAGGCAGCGTGGACCACCACTAGTCAGTTCCCAGTCAGCTCTCCCAGTCAGTCCAGTAATGTGGATTAATGGGGGAAAGGAAGGGCCTGTGGCGGCAGGAGGCAGCCAGTAGCATGCGGTGGTGTGGCTGGTGCTGTGACTCAGTGATTAGCAGAGACTGACAGACGGCTGGGATGAGAGAAGCCGACGCCACATCAAGGCCTGAGGTGACGTTAGACTGAGAGATGCTCATGTGGCCCACAGAGAGGATGGAAAAGAGGAGGGAGGATGTAAAACTCAGGGACGTGCTGTTTCTTTGTTTTGGTTGCAGTCTCGAGAAGGCTTATTGGTGAAGGCTACACTCCAAGAGATTCATCTTCTCTGATGTTTCTGACACATTCAAAATAAATTATCTTTCAAGAAGTTCACATACCGTTATACAACCAAATTACATTTTTCAACTTGATTCCACACATACCTATGCTTCAGCACATCTTACAGTATGTCACACCTTCAAATGCCTTTCTTGCTCCCTCTCTCTCCACATATGCTTACTATTTAGTACACTGATGTATCCACAAGGTAGCACACCTATTTTATATGACGAAACTCTAAAAGGCTAAATGAATGCGTGCAGTCATCCCGATATTGCCCATTCATGATAAAATTTCACAGATTAACAGGTGAAGACCACGGTCAAAGAGATGAATGAACGAAGGAGGAGAGGAGGGAGGAGGAGATACCCATTTAATGATATTATAGGGTGACATCACAGCCCATTCACAGCAGAGACACTGGGTCATTGTGGCCAGTAGTAAAGTACTTCTCCTCATAGACAACCATTCTACCAACGTCTGCTCTGCATAAAATTAGACTGTGGCCCATTCAGGAGACTGGGCATCCAATGCGCACTGGGCACAATGGCAGCCTGGCATCATGGAGACATTGTTTAGGTAAACACTGTCTAAATACTATGGGCACAGCACCAAATACCAGGCACCGAAAAGTGCTCTTGATCTAACATCCTGGTTGGCCATTACTTGACTCAGCAAAGTGAAATGGACCTGAGCAAATGTGTTTGTTCTGTTGGGTCCAGAAGCAGCAGCCCACATCAGAGGAGGCTGAATCGCCCCACCGCTGTTTGCACAGCTGCCAAGTGGCCAGGCGGGATCAAACACGGGCACATTTAGCATTTTATACGCCACTACTGAAGGAGCGCTGACACCGTCAAACCAGCCTTCAGCCGACACACGCTTATTCAAGCCACCATGCCCAGGAGGAAAACACACCTCACCATGCCAACAGGCACCCACCCGGGGAGAGATGGGTCGCGCCTCTGGCTCCTGGCCCATTGAGGGCCATGGCTGGCTGTGTGTGGCTAGGGTGTGTGGTGGCATAAGGGGTTCTGAGTGCAGCCGCCCGGCCCGGTAGTGCAGCGCGCCAGTTAAGACAAGCAGCGCCTTAATCAGATAAAAGGGAGACTGCGACCGAGCAGTCCTGCCTGCCGCACACATACCTCTCAGTCAATTAACCCTGACCTGCAGACCTGACGAACAGAGAGAGCGGGATCTTAGACCATGCAGGGAGGACTCAGTCAGTACAGGACAGCACATGTTCTTATACAGGATGGTAGGAATAGTGTATATACAGTCCTGTAAAGAAGCCATAAGCTACATTCTTTTGAAATCAGAAAAAGAGGCCGTTATTTTGCAATCCGACACCCTCCATCTTGAGAAGAAATCGGACTCATCTAAGCCTTGGCAGCTCCACTCCATAGCTTTCTAGTTTTGTTATGGCTACTTGATACATGGGGTAATCAGCTACTGCACCATGCTCTACATTATACTGAGCTTATATCTAATTCAATATAGCAGCACTTTATTGCCAAGTGTTCACTTGCATGTGGAAAACTTTCACTTGCATTTCCCAATATATCATATGCACTACTTTTTGGAATCCCAAAGAATCTGACTTGTGTGTAGGAATGAAGGATCTACTATGTCAGTACCACTACTGTAACTCAGGAACCTGCTTTGTGGAATATAAACAGCTTTGTTTTGGATCACCCCTAACCTCCACCACAGCCTGTAGGCACTTAAAAATAATTACCTCAGTGGGATAGAGTGAAAAAAAGTTTCAGTAAACTGACACTCACTGCACCTTCACAAAGATAGAAAAATAAACAAGACAATGAGATGTACTCCAACCACTTAATCCTATTGTCTTGCTGTGTGTGTGTGTGTGTGTGTGTGTGTGTGTGTGTGTGTGTGTGTGTGTGTGTGTGTGTGTGTGTGTGTGTGTGTGTGTGTGTGTGTGTGTGTGTGTGTGTGTGTGTGCATAGAGAGAAAAAGAGACAGAAAAAGGTTATACCTGTATCTTAGTGTAAATGTTACTAACCAAATCCTCTGCCTAAGTGTCATCACTCTATAGCTCACTTAACCCTTTCCACCATTTACAGACAAAGGGCTGTTCTGGTATAAACCAGCCACGAGGAACATTGCAATTTCCTCTTTGGATCCGAAAGAGCAGGAAGGGTTCAGTTCATCAGTGGGCCATTGGTCTACTGTCCTATTTGCAGTGAGAGAAGCTAGCTACATGGAAACTGGGAAGGAGTAGACGGAATGTGTATGTCTGATGTAGAGAGTCTTGGCAGCTACAGCCTGACCCCAGCACACATGGTCGGCAGAGGAAGAGGGAGCTAGCATTGCGAAATGGCTTTGCAAGATAGCAGTATGTTTTGGCAACCCCACTGCAGCTGTCAGCAACTTTTTTATATGAGTGTGTTACCATTCCTGTGTGTGCGCACCTTCTGCAGGTGTAATCTGAATTAAAGTGGTGAACACATCACCAGTGCTTCACCTCAAGGAGTCATTACACGTTCTTCCTTTTTTTCAGCGTATCGGGTTACGGTGTAGTGTATGTATTATGTTTCCATGACGTCTCAAGCCTTTGCCACCTTAACAGCTGGCACACATCTGAAGCTAAAAACTTGTCTGATTATTAGCCTGATGTTAGCTACTAAAGCCCAGTCAGACCTATCAATGAAGGAAGAAAGAGTGAAATCAGCCTGATTCTCTGTGTAAAAGAACAGAGTCACTTTGAGGGGAATTAAACCACAAGGATCTAAATACAGACACAAACACTGTGTTGTGTGGGCTTGTCTCCATGCCACAGCCTAGTGCAACCTGGCCTTACGGGCAGCAGGCAAGATATCCAGCCCTTAGGCCTGCACACTCATCACCACCGTCTGCCTCTGGTTCTCTCTGGAGACGCCAGCTAAACCACTCAGCACAAGGAGGAGATGAGAGGGGGAAAGGAGAGGGGGAATACTGATGACTGGGCGTGGTCTCCCATGCAGACAGAGCAGCATGCCTGATATGACACACACCACCCCCCCTGTGCTGGGGCTGGGGCAACTCTGGGTGGCCAGGGAGGGAGACTGGGAGAGGCCGTTAGATGGGCTGTGATTGGGAGAGGAGATGGGACTGTGATAGTAGGTGCCCGGAGAGGCATGATCTCAGGATGAAAGAGAAGGCTTACTCTCTAGAGGGAAATCATTTGGACAGATGTTTTTTTTTCCTATTATACCAAAGGCATACACAACAGGCACAAGGCTACTGTAAACCTCCATAAATAATCATGTGTTCAAATTAACAAACTTTTTATGAATGAGGAAATGTGTCAACTGTCAAATTAAAATATATATTTTTAACACGCTTATGCACAATGTCACACTGATTGCATTAGTTTTATGTTATTTACCATAGCTGAAGTAAGTGTTCATACAGGTAAAATAGTTAAATCATGTCTCCTCATAAATGAACTCTTCATCCTCTGAAATATGATTGTCAGTCTAGTGCAGGGTTCAGCAGCAGCAGCAGCCTACAGTCTAGCCTTGTGATACATAGCTTTAGACCGGTATAGACAGAATAGTCCCTGCATCATGTCTACTGAAAATGAGATAGAAGATTAAGAAATACAACTATGTAAACGGGGGATATCATTCATTTTGTAGGTTAGGAGTAGGTTATGAACCAAGCATAATGTACTGTAACCTAAATTGCATAAGAGTAATGTAAAACATGCATTTTCCCTTGTCCATTATTTTATCCAACACAACTGTCTGGAACCACAAACATTTATCGAAACCTGTTGTCTTGTTCATGCATACACAACGATTATTGAGATGCGATAGGACGCGGACATTATGTCCCGTTAGGCTACATGATGGCTTTATCATAGGGAAATACTTATCACCTCCACTGATACATGTTGCACTACTTAGGACGGCATTTTGGCTTACAAAAGTTTGAAATGCAAGCCGCTAACTGGCCGGGAAAAATATGAAACATACGGAGCGCAGGCTACTGTAATTACAATGTTATATTATGTCAAAGTTCAAAAGTTGATTTACTCACCGTCCATTCTTTCAGACTTTATGATGGTTAACGTCGGTTTCATGTCGACAGCTGCCGTCATGATCATCAGATCAATTTGTTCGATAACGGGATGCTCTATTTGTGTCTCTCTCTCTAACACAATAGTTCATAAATAAAGTTATGATTTACTCAAAAACAATATTGCGTTTTTTCTTATCCTCCCGCTTCAATTTATCTCCACCAACATTTCTCCAGTAGGCTACAAACTTCTCTCTCCGCTACTCTCTCTCTCCGCTATTCTCTCTCTCTCTCTCTCTCTCTCTCTCTCTCTCTCTCTCAATTCAATGGCTTTCTCCCTCCCTCTCTCTCTCTCTCTCTCGCTCTCCTTCCCTCCCTCCCTCTATCTCCGTCAGGGCGTTTCTGTCGCTCTGACTGAGAAGCACGGAAAAGATTGCTCCCTCTGTGGAGCCTAAATGTACGATTTGACATCTGAAGGGGAGGCGTTTCGACAGCCCGTGCTCAAGTTCGTTTTGCATGGCCCGGTTCCCCGGGTGAGGAGAGTTCTCATTTTAGAACATTCCATTGGTCCTTAAGTGACATCTACACTCAACCGGAGCACCAGGCGATGCAAAAGGAACTCCACCAGTGATTCAATTATATTACGTTCTTGTCCACTGTCTTTCTGTGAGAAACAATGATCCACATGTTTCCGCAAATTAGTCAAATTCAATGGCTGACAGTAGGCTATGTTGGACATCTGATTTGTTAGGCTACTTCTTGTATTTAGAGATTAGTTCTGTTAGTTTTTATGCACAACAGTAGACCTACAGAAGTTCATCCATGTTCTATAATCCTAGTGTCAAAGACTCCCCCATAACGCAACTTTTATGAAACATTATAGGAAGGTCTTCAATTAAAATGTTACAAATGACATAATTATGCAGATAGAGACCTAATACAGTGAGTCAATAACCCTATACAATTCGCATTGTTTATGAAACATTCTCATTGTCACCCTTAAGCACAAGTTAAAAGAAAGGCGTGGGAGGATTGTTAAACATCTGATAGACCAGCATACAGAGCAGTATACAAAGCATCCCAGGCTAAGGGGGCCGTCTGTGTCCAATTCCAAGGGTCCAAGCGTCCTCATCACATGCAACCGGCCCTCATAAAAACCTCAGATTGTTTCAAGTTCACTTTGTACTGATCAATAAAAAACAAGGATGCCTATTTACAGAACTACCTCTCAGGCTTTAGAAAAGGGATGATGTTTTGGAAGAATGCACAGGATTTGATGCTGCTGAAACTTGAAACGCATCCAAAAATCACTCAGTAGACACAGAGAGTTCAAAATAACTGGATCAATCGTCTCTTTTATGGACACAAATAAAATTGGGGCCCCTGTTATCATGGCCATCACTGCTAATCTGGTTTGTAAGTGTTACTGTTTAATCTATAAGATCCTTTTTATATTTGAGTCTGTTTTTTAGGCTACTCTGATGAGGAGCAATCAACGTGTCATTTAGGATATTGAATCAAGATTTAGTTATGCCTCTTGTAGGAGAATGACTGAATATCTGAGCGAGAGAGAAAGAGTACTGGTGCTCCACTTGAAACAATGACAACCACAAGGAAATTACCTGCCATGGCAACAGATTGTCATTGCAATTTTTTACATGCAGGTTGCCCTGCTTCTTTAGTGGAACCTAGTTATGTTGACCACAGTAGGAGGGTCTGTCCAAGACAATATTACTGGTAGAAGTAGACAGATAAAGTACAATAGTTTCATTGTTTGTGAGCTGTAGAATTAATGCCTCAAACAAACAATATAGTGACATAGGATTTAGCCAATGTATCAGCATCCAATCTACACAGATCTGTATACACAAAATAACATAGCTAGCTATATAAGTCAATATGGTCCATCCTAATTTGCAAGGCAATATGATTCTGCATATACGTAGCTATATCTCCAAATGGGATTGGGAGGTAGGGAAGCCAGTGGTATTGATCATGTATGGATTTTTAAATAGGGATCTTTCACCATCTCCATTAGCAAACCTGGATATGAGCCATAGTGGAAATGCCAGGCAGAGATGTTGTGTGGCCTCTGCGGTCTCACTGCTCCTCACAAGGGCCTGTCAAGGGGGTGGGTATGAGGGGAGGGGTGGTTTAAAGGTACGCTTACTTCATTTCAGTCAGTCAGTCAGTCACTCTCCACTCTCTCCCTCTCACTGCCCTTTTTTGTTTTGGCTTAATGAGCTCCTTGTATCTACTCTTAAAAGGACAGCCCAGGTCCTTTGTGCCTGAGGGCAGCCATTAAGACTAATAGCGTTGCTGACTAATATCTGGACCGGAGCTAGCTGAGTGGCCTTTTCAAGGCCACTTTTCATTATGCCCCCTCTCGCTCCCTTATAAGAAACATCCATGTGTTAATGGTGAACATTTAAAGTAGGTATTAATCTATCTATGTACTTAATATCTTAGTTTGAAACTTACTAAGTTCTAGAAATAGGTCAAGTTGAATATAAACTTTTGTTTAATGTTTTGAGAGCTCCACAGACACATATAAGCACAGGCAGACACAAATTTAGAGGGGATGTACCCATTTCCACTTGGTTAATACACTCCGGTTTTCATTCAGTATTATATTTCTGACAGGCTAAACTAATTTCCATGAGCGTTACAACAGAGGGAATAAGAGCTGGGTCTCCCTTTACTAAAACCAATGGTTCAAAGAGAAACTCTGAGAGGAAATATTAAAGTTGATTTATTTATTACAAAAGCCAGTTACAGATGTAGGATCTTAATTTGCAGGATTGCAATGCAGGACATGTAAAATGTGCACTGTATTTGAGGTTTAAAAAGGCTTCTGAAGTTTGTAATTTCAGACTTGTCCATTAATTATAATCCACATAATAATTCACATTTCCTGTTGCTGCAGAATGATTTTTCTGCTATAGCAAACTGTCTCAAATTAAGATACTACATCTGTAAGAACTGGGGCTGCTGTTGTTAACCACAAACAGTTTCCTGGACACTACCACGTCAAGTTAGTCACTGGTCATTGTACTGTAATTTATACAATGTACAGTTACAGGAAGAATGGTTATGGGAATGAAAATGTCTCTCTATGTCATTTTAAGTTTAAGTGACAGTCCTCCCAATGAGACTGAGCAGCACCACTGTCATGTCCCACAAATAAGGCAACATGGGCACTTGGGTTTCAATGTCTCGCTTCTTCACCTGGCAAATGCTGTTGCCATGGTTTTGACAGTTAGGGGTTCACACAATGGCATTGCATTTTAGCACCCATAGCTAAAGCAAAGCTGCTCCTCGGGCACATCTGTGATGGCTGACTGCCTCTCTTTAATCCAGACATGTAACTGGTGCACCTGCTGCTGCTACCAGAGGTTAACTGACAGCTAGCTAGCTGAAAGGACCTGCTGCTGCTACCAGAGGTTAACTGACAGCTAGCTAGCTGAAAGGACCTGCTGCTGCTATCAGATGTTAACTGACAGCTAGCTAGCTGAAAGGACCTGCTGCTGCTACCAGGGGTTAACTGACAGCTAGCTAGCTGAAAGGACCTGCTGCTGCTACCAGGGGTTAACTGACAGCTAGCTAGCTGAAAGGACCTGCTGCTGCTACCAGAGGTTAACTGACAGCTAGCTAGCTGAAAGGACCTGCTGCTGCTACCAGAGGTTAACTGACAGCTAGCTAGCTGAAAGGACCTGCTGCTGCTATCAGATGTTAACTGACAGCTAGCTAGCTGAAAGGACCTGCTGCTGCTACCAGGGGTTAACTGACAGCTAGCTAGCTGAAAGGACCTGCTGCTGCTATCAGATGTTAACTGACAGCTAGCTAGCTGAAAGGACCTGCTGCTGCTACCAGGGGTTAACTGACAGCTAGCTAGCTGAAAGGACCTGCTGCTGCTACCATGGGTTAATTGATAGCTAGCTAATTGAAATGACTAGCTGCTGCTACCAGGGGTTAACTGAAAGCTAGCTAGCTAGCTGAAAGGACCTGCTGCTGCTACCAGGGATTAAATGAGTGCTAGCTAGCTGAAAGGACCTGTTGGTGCTACCAGGGGTTTACTGAATGCTAGCAAGCTGAAAGTTTAACCTATGACCTATACTATATCCTGGGGATTGAAGCTCACCTTGTTTTGACATTGGTCTATCTCTTTAAGTTTTGGGTGTCATTCCTTGATTACATCATGATGACATGCCTTCCCCTGGTTTTAGATATGATTTGATTTACAAGGATGTATTACAGTATGCTTTGCTTAGAAACAATGGCTAGGCTGGGGAATTGTTGGTGAGCTGTTGTTTCTTTATGTGCCTTAAAATGCAACACGTTGACATGTTTATCTTTTTGTTACAATATGAAACCCAGACACTAGGGTTTGGAGGTAGTGGAGAAGCGTACTGAAATGAAAAATACTATTATGTTACCACCAGCCAATCGGTATGGTATGACTGGATTGGCGTCCCTGTTCTTAGGTACCACTTAGCGAGTTATTGACCAGTCATTCATACACACACACACGCCGTCTGGGGATGCGACAGGCTGGATGCAGTCCTGCTGAGATCACAGGCATCCAGTAGGGACAGAACCACGGGCTGTGTATTTGTGTGCATCTGTGCGTGCGTGCGTGGTGAGTGACCGTATGTATGTTTGAGTGAGTATGCTTGTGGGTGGTTCTGGGCCTGCCTGAACATAAGTTCAGCTCTTTCTGAACAATTATCTTCGATAAAAAGAACATCTCTTTCTCCATTAGCGCCACCACGTGCCCTCCATTGTGCAGATAATTCAATCCCCCCCAGGCCTTCCTCCTTCTCTCTCACAGTTAGAGAGCTCACTGATAAAGCTCCACCACCCCCTGCAGCTAAAGGAAAGCCCCTCATCTCCTCAGCTACACTACAGCCTGTTTATTAGAAGCACGTCTTCATTACAATATTGTGTTAAAATCATTAGCTGGATTGATTGGTTGACTATAAAAGCTCACTCTATTCCAAATGTGATATGATTAGGATACCATTATGATTATAACAATGACATAGTCATTACCTGTTATCGACACTGATGCATTGTTCAGTCCTGACACACTCATAAGGGTGTAATGACAGTATGTATTACTAAGCCACACAATAGCATTTTTTTACCCACATTTTCCACCTTTCCAATGAGTTGGCATTAGTTGCATCATCGCTCCCAGTGATTGTACTATATGTCCTTGAAGACTGAATTTTCTGTATATGTAGTCACTGGTTAGTCACTGTAGAGGAACTGACCCCACTTACCTTTCCCAGGACTAGTCATTGCCACTACATACAGAGGCTCTCTAGAGAACAATTTTGAAGTATGCCTGATGGTATCATCAGCTATCACGACAAATAAAGCCAATGTCACTACTACAACCACTCGCAAAAACATAGCCTAGCGAAGTGGGGTTGCGATGTGACCCTCTGCACCAGAGTTGTCTCTCTTTTTTCCATTCTCCCCTCATTTTGTTTTATTGTCGGGGGAAGTGTGTGCCGGCCTGATTAGCATCGCTGTTTCCTCCTTTCCCATAACCTCCAGACCCCCGCAGGCTGCCTGTTTACTCGTAGAAAAGACATGCCCCTCATCAGAGGCGACCCCCCCCACACACAATCTCTACCCCCTCCCCTCATTTACTCTACTCCTCCCTCCCTCTCTCCCACCACCCCCAGCCCTGGCCCTGTGACTCCCCCGCCCCCTCTATCCTCCCCTTTCCTCCCTCCTCCCTACTATCCAGCTGTTAAATCACATAAATGAAAACCTAGGCCAATGGTCCCTGGATTCCATATCACAGCTGTTCTAAATGGGAGTGCATGTTTAAATGTACAGTGAGATCATAGGTGCCTGGGAGTGGAAGTGGGCTTTTCACTGAATGGGAGGATACAGTAATACAATACATGCCAGAAAACTGGTGTGAATTTAATGAATGGATATGTGTGGTGTGAGCGACTACCGGAAGTAAAGTGTGTGTGTGTTTGTTTGTGTGTGCATTTCTGGGTTTCAGTGAGACTGTGCAGCACACACACCATGGATCTAAGTGGGCGTTTAAGATCAGACCCAGTGGTGTGAGAGTGGCCAGGTTTCTGGAAGTGGAGAAGAGCGGAGCATAGAGTGGAAAGGAGACGGGTGGAAAAGAGAGGAGAGTGCGGGTGTATTGTAAACAGTACTATGGCATGGCGGATGTCAGGAAGCTGTGTGTGACAGTGGGCTCAGGGCCAACCATGCAAAGGCCCTTCAACATACAACATCCCTTCACCACATCTGCTCTCAGCTCTCTCTCACAGTTACTGTAACAGCACGCTATAAATCCAAAGTCCAACAAAGTCATCTCATGTAAACTAAAAGGGTGTTACAGTACTGAATGAGGAAGTCAGTCAGTTTAATTGTGTTCCTCAATTAAAAGTAGAGAACATTTTCATTACTGGCCCCAGTACTCAGTGCACATGTGCTGATATCATGTAGCTGTCATCTATGTGAAAGGGAACCAGGGCAGTTTGTATTGGCCATACACATAGTGAAACAGAAAGCGGTTCTTCATAATTTGTATACTGTATTGGACGTTCTAGATGGATACTGACACACAGACAGTCATTTTCCATAATGTTAGCCTGACTCAACAGCAGTTGAGGTGGTATCTGTGTTTAATTGCATTGGTTCCATGAAAGGAAAGATGTAATGCATGTTCATTAGCAGAAATATGGCATTGATTAATCGTGCGCTGTGACTTGGGCTGTAAAATATGAAAGGGAAGCACACACAAATGTTTTCAAAGCTAAGCAAGGTGCAGGAGTGGCCTCATAAGCAGGCCAAGCTTACACACATGGTAAAGTGTGGCTTCAGGAAAGAAAGAGCACGTCTACTGGTGGCACAGTCAGCCAAAGAAGACTTCTTCACGTCTATCCTTACTAGTTGATTTTCTCAGTAGGTTATTGAGATGACTTCAAACGACTATCGTTAAGAAGTCAAAATATTTTAATTTGAGAAACATATGGGTCAGATCAATGGTTTCAGGCAGTGGAGTGTGTCAAGGGTTACTGACCTGATTTTGAGATTTCAGCTCCATATACTGGGAGGCTACACAACAACATGCAAATGACACTCAGTGGGGTCACTAAACTCTAATTTCGTCTACAGGTGGTTGCATTGCGCGGACGAATGTAACGGCATTGGTTTGCATGATCACCATCATGATGGAGAGGAGGTCAACTGGAGGTCGTTTCTTTCCACTTGATAATGTTTATGTCAACAGTTTAGCGCTGGAAGCACTGGAGGCTCCAAAGGAGTGTGTCTCCAGCAACAAACATCAGCAAATCCCATCAGATCCAGCCCTGACCCAATCCCCCCGAGGGGAACCAGAGGCTTGGGAAAAATATGGCCGCCCTTTGGCCCTCCTGCCTCCTGTGCCCCTGCATCCAGCCTGGGTGGAGATGGAAGAAAGCTGGTGCCCGGCCTAAGCAACCCCCCCTCCCCATGGCGTGTGTCCCAGTCCCCTGAATAAATCACTCTTAAGAACGAGGGAGGCCAGAGTCAAACAGAGACAACGCACTGGGAGGAATGTTCCAGTTTAAAATAACCGGTAGGAAAAAACCGCAGGAAGAAAAATGCGGGGCATGTGGCGGTCCCTAGAGGAGGAGGCATCTGGTAAAGGCCCTGGGGTCAACGTCACCATGGTCCCCAGGGAGGAGGAGACCCACAGGGGGCCCCGGGCCACTCAGCCGGCCACTGTGCATGCAGCACTCTGGAGCCAGACAGACTGCCTGGACTGGTGCATGCGTGTGTGTGTCCATGTAAGATGTGGGGATGAGGAGGTGGGTGCCTGTGTGTGAGTCACAGTTCATTTACCACACCCCTCCACATAAAGTCCTTTGTTTCCAGTGAACACATAATTCACAATGAACAATATATTTCACCCCCAATCTCATTTCTGTTTTTACCCCAATCTAGTTTTCCTTTATGAGGCAATACATGTGTTCCTTTGTGAAATTTAAAAGGCATATTTTACTTTGCTTGGTTAATTTACTGTTTTAAGTGCAGTGACATGAAAAAACAGGCAAAAAACTGTGTTCTGTAGGATTTGGTCTTAGTCAGAGGCTTACTTTGGCTCCTACCTGTGGGTGCGAGGTCGTGTCCATTGGGGACCTCCTGCAGGGTGACATCCTGGGGGTAGAGGGGTCTGGATGGGGGATAGTGCTGCTGCTGCTGGGGGTGAACCACCATACCAGGGAGCTGGGTCAGTGGTCCCATAGCCAACCCTCCACTCTGCCTCTGTAAAGGCAACACACAGCAGGGGGTTAACTAACTGGGCCTGGACATGATCTAGGGCTGGGCGATATTGCCAAAGTATAATATCACAATATGTTTCTTATTTTAGATGATATGGAGGTATTTGGTGGTATTTTATGTTTCTGAATAATATACGTTTTAAATCTGTTTTATGAGTAGTGCATAATCGGAGGATGGCAACAAATTTATAAGTGGTTTTAATGGGCTTTCTCCATTCCAATTGTTTTATACTCAGCCAAACTAGGACAAAACTGACATTGAAGTACTCAAATTCTTAGAATTTTTCATTTATGTAGCAATGTACTAAATCACCTTTTTAGATGGTATTATAAAAATCCATACCAGTATACCTTAAAAGACGATGTATGGCCCAGCCCTAACCTGGTTCCTATAGCAACAGCAAGGCACAGATGCAGTATACAGTATCTCAACCTCACATCTTGTTTACTTTCAAACTGTGTTAACTTGCTGTACATAATGTGATACAACAGTTTACTGACTTACTGCGAGAACGTCAACGAGCTTGATTGTAAGGGGAGAAGAGACCAAGCTAGAGTTTTAAAAATACTATTTTGGAGTGGAGCTGGCTGGTTTTGTTTTATGCTTCCCGTACAGATACAATGAAGGCTAAATTTGATTCAATAGATTTATCTTTGTTTCATCCTGTTGATCACATGTGAGATTGGACTGAGGGGAGGTCCAAAGTGAATGAGTAGTTGGGGGGAGGACCAGACATGAATACTGTATGTATGTGGATACACAATATATCAGGTGAGTAGATAACGGTTAGGACTATTCTGAGAAAAACATCCATTGACTCAAAATCACACTAAGCAAGCACATGGAACATGATGCAGTTCTGATGCAGTACTTCAAGATATGGGTGTTCACACTCTGAAAGTGACATTTGATGCATACCTGGCAGGGATGTGATGACCAGTAGCAAGAAGCATAGGAGCCTCTCCAGTATCAGTTTCTATCTATCACCTCACCATAGGGACAATAGTGGTGGCTCCTGTCACCTCACCACCTGACTACTGTCTGGTCGGTCTTCACTACAGGCCTGGTTAGGAGCAGAGACCTCAGATCAGGGTACCTGACTGACTGCCCATCTGATAAGGACTCTTGTTAAAGCGATGCTGGGTTTATCAGTAGGCTGTCAGCTTTACAGCCAGCTAATAGTGAGTGAGAGGGGACTAGGGAGCCTAATCTAGGGAAGTCTCTAGGGGGTACGTGGGCCGATGACGGCACTATCAGTTCAGTCTGGCAGGGAGAGGGGAGTGATAGCCAGCGGAAGTGGGCCAGTCGTATCGGCACTGTAAAGCAGAGGAGGTTGGGGCACCTTAATTTGGGAGGATGGGCTTGTGGTAACAGCTGGAGCGGAATAAGTGGAATGGTATGAAATACATTGAACACACTGTTTCCATTTGTTTGATGCCATTCCATTTGCTCTGTTGTAGCCATTATTATGAGCCGTCCTCCCCTCAGCAGCCTCCACTGCTGTAAAGTGATATTGGAGGTCCAGCAAAAGTAGGTTGCTTGGAGTTATCCATTCCTTTTGTGGATGATCCTTTGAGGTCACACATCTGATTTATAAAAGTAGGAGAGTCAGGGGCAATTCAACTACAGCATCTCGCACAGTTATTCCTTTTTTTAAAACCTTTATTTAACTAGGCGAGTCAGTTAAGAACAAATTCTTATTTTCAATGACGGCCTAGGAACAGTGGGTTAACTGTCTTGTTACAGGACATGGTCACAAAACATGGAAACCTCTGCCATTTCCTTCACAAACACCCTCTTTGCATCCAGAATAACATGGAAAATTACCAAGGAAGAGGGTAGGGGAATCAGAGGCCTTTTCTCTACTAATACATGTCAATTCGTAGGAAAAGCAGTGGCAACCCAGGTTCATCTTTCGAACACGTCTGGCCTCGGGTACAGTAATCTCAATTTCAAAGGCAAACAGAACCACCTGAGCCAATTAGAGGCGAGGGAGCTTTATCCCTCCATGTTTTGTACCAGAGCCAGGTTGGGTTGATATTTGCATGTGACCTCGTCCTCTTTGTCTAACGGGGCTGCATTCTGCATACAAATGGCAACATTTCTGCCAACGCTTGTCAACCTTTACCTTTCAGAGCCCAAATGACAGGAATCCCAATGTCCCTGATTCCTGTGATCTGACAGACTGTATTCATATGGTCCTTTCATTTGGATGGTGTTAAAAAGGCTGTTTACAAATAGCCTGCTCTGTAGCACATCAAGATGGCATTACGTGGTAAAGTGTTGTGTTGTTCTGTGGGGCTGCTCTGCATGGCTCTAAATAGACTCAGTGATGGTTAGGCCACACTTTAAGATATTTACTGCCGACATGGTTAGGAGGTAATAATTGTTTTGTAGAGAAGGTTGTGCAAACCAGAGGTGATTGAAACTATAGTCTATTTTTTATTTCACCTCAGCCTCCGAATACAATGTCTACCTCTGGTCCATAGTGGTCTAGAATGAAGAACTGATAGTGGATTTTTTTAACAACAAATTGTGTCCATTTTTTATAGTAAATCTAACAACACCCCAGTGTTGAACTAAGTTGACATGGACAGTCTGTATTGCGGTAGCTAGGTTGATGGAATCCAGAGGTACTGTGCTAACACACTCTGCCTACACTGTGGCGTGTGGTAGGTAGCTAGCCCATCCACAGGCTGTAACAGCAGTGTGATTTATGGTGGTTGGGGTCTTACCATCGCCCCCAGACGGTCACAGGGGTGAAGGGTCGGGTAGGAGGAAACTGGATCCATGTAGTAACTCATCCTGGGGTTTGGATGGAGCAGCAGGCCTGTGGAAGGGATCAGCATACAAACAGCCGGGCGGGGCCCCTATCAATCACGCGCTGTTTACACTGTGTTTGTGTGTGACTACAATAACCTGCCACCACAGGTCAACATAGAGTGGCACCACCCCACACTACCCTGTGTAACATCTGATGCAGACATCCCAAACAACATTGTTAGAATTCTTCCTTTTTGCAATGTTGCCTTTAAATGACATAATCACTTGATGGAAAAGGTTTTAGAAATAGAGGATCTTTAATGAACAAGAACTTCCCCCCCAAATGTAAAATTTGCATGGACAATGCAATAACAGATACTAAATTCTAGCCTACAACATTCCAGTCAAAATTATAATGAATTCAGTTGCTATTGTCTCTCCATATTTGGACATTTATATTAGGCAGATTTTTTCAATATTCATAATTGAACATGTTTAGTCACACTGTCTCCAGTGTTGATAGGTGATCACTTAACTGACTTGCCTAGTTAAATAAAGGTTCAATTTGCATGATGTTCCACCCCTCCTTCCCTCCTTGTCCTCTCTCTCTCCCCCTCCCTCCCACTCTCCTTGCTTCCCTCCCACTCATTTTGGGAATCTCTTTATCAAGTGTTTACTAACAGCAACATCCACAGACAGGGGGAGCAGAAACCCAGCTGAGGAGCGCTTTTCCAGGGGAGCTGACTGACTACGTGGGCAGGGACAAGTAGCCTAGCATGTACACCTCATTTAGCACACATAACAAAGACTTTATAACGTTCAAGTGATAACTAGTGTAATTGACTACTAAGAGAAAAATAGGTTATCTGTCTATCCCAAAATTACATTAGGACACAAATACTTTGCAGTTCATTGTGAGGTACTACATGTTTGTAAATATATTTTCGAAAAAACAATTGTCTTAGTATTAAAAATATATATAATTTGGCTTTACGACTGTGTTTGGAAATATAAACATGTTTTCCAAATGACTGGGTCAGTGGCCAATGGTACAGCAGAGAATCCAAACAGATACGCACGTGATAATGCTATTGCATATGAATGCACATATACCAAAAATATTATTAAGCTGTAATATTTTTCTTGTAACTATTTTGATGTACGTTTGAATAAAGAAAAACGAGGACTTCTCCGTTTCATTCAAAATGCAACAGATTGTACAGTTCATGCACGCTCCAACAGCATTCCTCACGGGAAGCGCAACAGCACTTTAAAGCGAGCTTTACAACACGACACATCAAATTCCTATTTTTTCACCTATTTATGTGTAAACAGTATTATTTTCTACCAACACATATCTACTGGATTTGTAAAATTGGTAAGAGTATATAACCTTACCGTGTGTTGTGAGTGAAACTTCTTGCAGGCTGGTTGAGTGGTGCGCTCTGCACGCTACTTGGTTGTGACAGTTCAGCGATAGACAATGCACTGATGCTGTACCTGGGCTTGCCGTGAGTCCAAGAAGGAAGGACAATGCACTTGCCGGATTTAAGTCCCACCCTCGAATCCTACCGAGACCCACTCAAAATCATTTTTGGGTTTTCCATACATTCGCTAAGTAACCGAACTGCTGTTATCCAAATAGAAAAACGTATACTTGTTTCGTGATGCATCTGGGTTTTCATTATCAACCCTATACAGGTTTGTCAATCGTGGACTTTACAAGTCAACTTGTATTCTTACTATCAAGCCAATGATTTGATCAGCTTGGTTGGTTTTGCACGTGTAGTTGGAACTTGGAATTATGAAATTCATTTTTATTCCCAGTTTAGGTTGTCATAAGTAGGATGAGGAGATAGGAACATACCAAATCAAGAGTTAAAGGGAAGCCAACTGAGCTAATAAGGGTGACAATGGATAGGCTTCCTGTGTGGCCTGGAATAAGCCACCAGTTATGTGCACACAGGCCACACAGAATCACATCGGGGAAGAGTCAAGCCAGGGTGAGACCAAGGGAGTGGTCAGTCAGTTGTTAGAACATACAGGCCAAGGACTTTTTCTGTCCTGCCTGGTGTCAGGAAGCATGTGCTCGTCAACAGTGTGTCACCACCAAGGTGTTGCAAACAGCACATGACGTTGTGGCTCATGGCTGCCTCCGGGTCACTAAAGGATGCCCTTTAATATTTGTCATCTATTTGCCCCTCCAGAGCTCTCTAGTGGCTGGTGCCTCAGCGCCATTCAGCCCCCTCCCAGGCCATGCATGTGTGACGCTGATTAGAGCCCTGACGGAAACCTCAGCCACTCGTCTGCGAAATGAGAAGAGGTGATTCCACGCTCTGTGAAATTTACAAGCCCTCTGTGTCTGATAGGGTGCTGTTATACACAGGTAACAACAGGAGATGTATCTATTCATTTGGTTATTAACTGTACTATATGTATTTGTCTATGTAAAAAGAACAGTCTACTGGAAAACATCATGGTGAGGAGGGAAAATCAGGGTTTTATCAGCTCAACACTTGCGACTCATCTGAAACACCTTTGTTCTCCTGACCCTGGTTCTCTTGACCCTGTTACAACATTTGTTTGAATTAGAAAGTGCACGGTCCACGCCCCTGGCAGTGGCTGCCACTTTAAAGAAATATCTTGGGGTGCTTTCAAGTCCAAGGTGAGAGGCGTGAAAAAGTGCTGTAGACAAGGAGCCCAGTGGCAAGCTGGGCTGGGGTGGGCGGCCTGTACTTTTTCAGCTCCCCGTTTGAAGCCCTGACGCGGGCCTCTCACCCCCGGCCCCCCCTTTTCTCCCTTGGCCCCCTTAGGGCACACATGGGCAACACGTCAGGGGCAAACGGGGAGGGGATGAGTTATTGCCATGCAGAGAGAGGAAATCAGGCTCGCCCTTCTGATGAGCTAAATTTAATAAAGGGGGAGGAATGCGATCCAGATCTCTTCTGATGCCCTCTCAATGCTGTTTCAATTATCGACGTTGGGAGTTCAAAGGGGAGGCCCCGATACACTTCTGCTCCACATGAAGCAGCTCTCATCACTTGGCCTCATGCCTTTCACCTCCCCATTATTGTGCCACCTTTTTCCGCTCAGTCACTCTCTCTCAGTCTTTCCTTCTCTCTTTGGCTCAACTGCAGTCATGCTTTACATTAAACAGATAGTGAACACCCTGCCATCGCCACCAGTAAACCCCATCATTCAGTGGGAACTTTTTTATTTACAAATGTACTTTCACCAAAGTCATGGTGTTACTTGACATTCACAGTTTCCCTCCGGATTTTTGTCTCTGTGAAACTACAGATATACAGTGCCTTCGGAAAGTACTCAAACCCCTTGACTTTTTCACATTATGTTTGGTTACAGCCTTATTCTAAAATTGATTAAATAGTTTTTCCCTCGTCAATCTACACAGAATACACTATTACTGGCAAAGCAAAAACAGTTTTGTCAAAATGTTTGCAATACAATTTTTAAATAAATTACATTTTACATTTACATAATTATTCAGACCCTTTACTCAGTACTTTCTTGAAGCACATTTTCAGCGATTACAGCCTTGAGTCTTCTTGGGTATGACGCTACAAGCTTGGCACAACTGTATTTGGGGAGATTCTCCCATTCTTGTCTGCAGATCCTCTCAAGCTCTGTACGGTTGGATTGGGAGCGTTGCTGCTCAGCTATTTTCAGGTCTCGCTAGAGATGATGGAGGCCACTGTGTTCTTGGGGATCTTCAATGCTGCAGAAATGTTTTGGTACCCTTCCCCAGATCTGTGCTTTCACATAATCCTGTCTCAGAACTCTATAGACAATTCCCGCTACCTCATGGCTTGGTTTTTGCTCTGACATGCACTGTCAACTGTGGGACCTTATATAGACAGGTGTGTGTCTTTCCAAATCATGTCCAATCAATTGAATTTAGCACAGGTGGACTCCAATCAAGTTATAGAAACATCTCAAGGATGATCAATTGAAACAGGATGTACCTGAGCTCAATTTCGAGTGTCATAGCAAAGGGTCTGAATGCTTATATAAATAAGGTTTTTCTGTTTTTTATTTGTGATACATGTGCAAAAATGTCTAAAAACCTGTTATTGCTTTGTCAATATGTGTTATTGTGTGTAGATTGCTTAGGAAATTGTTTTATTTAATCCATTTTAGAATAAGGCTGTAACGTAACAAAATGTGGAAAAAGTAATGAGGTCTGAGTACTTTCCAAAGGCACTGTATGTACTCTTGTTATTTATTTCACTTGTTATTTATTTCACAATGTATTACTTTAGGCATCAGGAGAGTTCTGCAGGTCTCAGTCCTCAATGAATTGACATAGGGTTGGCATGGTATAGTTGGCACGCTTCGATTTTAGGGTGAACTATTGTGTTTAAACTGAGGTAAAAAGTAAGAGCATTACTTCCCAGGGTTCCTTCCCATGGATCAGATAAGCCAGAAGAACATCAGAAATCATTCAGAATATCATTAAGAAGATCTCTCAGTCAGTCCTGTTCTCATCTCTCATTGACAATATGCGTTTGTCATCCCAATTCCCAATATTGTTTTAATCAACACCCTCCCCCTCTCCCCAACGGTGTCCTGTGGTGTGTTGAGTGGGTGCAGACCATGAAGCCTTTGTCTCACTTTCTCATTTTTGGATCTTCTAAAGATAGCACTGACAGGTGATATTAATGGTCTTTTATTAGCAGTGTTCTGATTGCTTTAGGTTGGGCTGCGTTCATCCCTTTCTAAGGAGAGTGAGAATGGGGAGTTCTCCTCCCACTCCCCTCACACAGGAGATGGCCACTCTCTTTGATATGATGCCCGAATCCTTTCCTTTCCCCCCCGAAGAAACTGGCCCGCAGATGTTGCTACGCCGACTACAAAGAAGAAGCTCTTTATGAGGAGAACGTCTATTTTGGTCCCTGTGTGTTTCTGTTTCCGATATGTGGTGCTTTGAGAGGTAGAGGCCTGATCTTTTAGCTCAAGACTTGTTTTATTCCTTGCCGAGATATTTTTTTTATTAAATCCCCAATTCAAATTACTGAAGTGAGGATGTCATATTGTATTACATTATTCATGTGCGATCACTGTGGTAGAGTTTTAGGTCGTTGAAAAGGCTAAGAAGCTATACTGACATTGGGAAAAAGAAAGTGTGAAACACTGGAGTACTAAACTCACTGAATACTAAAGTCATAGAAATGCTCTCTGTATTGGTTCGAGTGTGTTTATACAGAAGTGGCAGTGGTTAGGTAGGTTAGGTCTCACTCTGACCCAAAGAACTGTGAGTTTGTTGCAGTCTGACTGTGAAGCAGAGGTCTTGGGAGATATATTATCTTTAATTAAGGCACCAATCCCTTTGCCAAGTTGTCTAAACAGGCCTAAATAGGTCTACTAAATCAGACTAACATCCTCAGTATTTGATGGTTTGGGAGCGTGCAATCGCTCCAGATGGTTCATGTTTCTGGAGTGATTCATGAGGGATGGCCCAGGACAGGGATCTTCTGTTTAAGCATTGCCTTGACAGACCTGGTTCCACAGAATCACATGCTGAATCCCCCCCCCTCTCTCTCTCACCCCTTAGTCAGGGACTGTGTTGCTGAGTTCAATCTAAAGAGCATTTTCCCCTGCATTTGACTGTTGCTCATCTCAGCTCACAAGTTGTTGTCTTGAAATATCTATGGGGTCATGACACTGTCACAGTACTATTAAAACAAATGCATGCCATTTCACCTCTTGAGTAAAGGGGACAGAAAGTAAAAGTATTTTTATGCCCCTTGAAAACTTTGGTAGAAGAGCAATGCAAATGCATTTTTGGAGGTTGTGGCACGTATACAGAGTTTGATTTTGACCCAATGGAATGTTTGTTCTCTGCATTTTAATTCAAGATCAGCAAATGTACCAACTAACTGCAAGTTGCAACACAGGGACTGAAATCATCCCCTCCATATGTCTCTTCTGAAATACAACAGTGTGGTGAAACATTTCAGAGTTAACTGACTGCCTTAAACTTAGTTTTAGCTCAAGAAGCAGAAAATAAAGATGAAAGAAGGGGAGAGAGGGGGAAAGGAGTAAAGAGGAGGAAGAACAAGATGCTGAGTCCAGCGTGCCCTTGATAAGGTGCTGGCAGAGCTCCAAAACGAACACCCACGCAGCCCCCTCCTCTCCTCTGTCCAGTCCCAGCCTGGGCCCCGGTCCCAGCACCGGCACTAACTATTCCTCTTCATTAGCCGCCTAGAACGAGATGCTTGTCATGTAATTAGAAGAGGGGTTTTCTGAATGCTTGTGAAACACATACTGTCATTAGAGACTTGAGAGAAAGCTGGTGAAGAGAGAAGAGGGTAAGAGAGCAGCACCACGTGAAGCTGGAGAGAGAGGGGTTGTCAATGTCGTGTGTATAGGTGGCAGGGAAGTCAGGCGCAGGAGAGTCAAAATGGACTGTAAATGGAGTCTTTAAAAAAATGTCCACGTAACATGCTCCATAACAAAAAAATGTACAGACATAAACAAACATGGGTACGAGGACCCGTCACGCACCTATACAACATAAAACTACACTGACAATAAAACAATCTCTGAAAAAGACATGAGGGGAAACAGAGGGTTAAATATACAACAGGTAATGAATGGGATTGAAAACAGGTATGTGGGAAGACAAGACAAAAACCAATGGAAAATGAAAAATGGATCAATGATGGCTAGAAGACCGGTGACGTCGACCGCCGAGCACCGCCCGAACAAGGAGAGGCAACGACTTCGGAAGAAGTCGTGACAGGGGTCAGCTGGAGTGGCTTGCCTGCTTTGTAAAGAGGGAGATGACAGTGTAAAACAGCCTCCCTTGTGACCCTCTCTTCGGTGTGTTTTGGACAATCAGTAACTCCATCCTAGTCCCGTTGTGTTAGCTCTGATAGCAACATAAGTGACACAAGTAGATCTGCCAGGCTCACTCAGCTCATCTATGCTGCTATCTGTGAAGGTGCAGCAAGGCTTATCAACGGCAGGGCGATGAGAGGGAAGATGTTGATGCTTGTCAGTGAGTGATTTTCACCAGGGTCTGGGTAGTGTCCAGTCCAGAGCCTATGCTTTCTTCCAGTCTGCCCTGGGAAAGACATCGCTCCTGCCACCCCTCACTCATATGCTCCCTTATTCTTACCAGGCCTTGGTTTCATTAACATATCTGAAGGGATGTAAACTTAGCTCTACAACCCCCCATAATACTATAGGTACTCCAGCTGCTACAATGATGGAGGCCTGCTAATGCTCACCCTGAGAACACCAGCAGCCCCTAACCCATGGTTCCCTCTTCCCTTCCCTCCGCTCCCTCCCTCCCTCCCTCCACCAGGTCGGGCTGAGAGAAGTGTTTATAGAGCCAGAGCCTATAATTAATGACAGGATAGTTCATTTGAGTCCTCGTTCTGTTCTGTGGAGGTAGATAGATACAGCCAGGGGTTAGATTACAACTGCTTAAATAATACCCCCCATCCCCTCTCCATCTCGCCCCTTTTCACTCACACTCAGTCTTATCCCAACATAACCGTCCTCTGGAGAAGTGTTTCTCACTAGCTTTCCTCCTGACTATCCCACTTGGCTCCCCTTCCCATGCCCCCTTAACCCCCACCCCATTTCCACCCCGCCCCCTTACTGTGCAGCGCAGGAGATATTTTTAGCCCAGAGTTGATGTTTTAAGGATGTATAGTACATCCTGTGCCATGATTCTCTCTGTGAGGAAACGGGATGCTCTCTGTCTTTCCTCATTCTTCTTTCCATCCTTCCCTACCTCCCCTCACATTCTCTCTCCCTTAACCCCTCTCTTTGCTTAGCCCCCCCCTCTCTCTCTTTTGTCTCTCTTTCTCTTAATTCAGTTCAAAGAGGCTTTATTGGCATGGGAAACATGTTTACATTGCCAAAGCAAGTGAAATAAACAATAAATAAAAGTGAGAAGAAACACAAAATAACACGAAACAAATGTACAGTATTGCATTCATAAAGGTTTCAAAAGGATAACGACATTTCAAAAGTTATATTATCAGCTATGTACAGTGTTTTGACATCTTGCAAATAGTTGTTGTCACACAGCTAGGAGTGGTGGGTGCGGAGTCAGGCACAGAGAGCAGAGGATTCATAGAAAACCAACTTTATTTTGGTGAACGGGTAAGTGATCAACACCAACACAAGCAAACAAAATTTGACCGACCCAAAACAGGACACCAAAAAGGTCAGAGAACATACTACACGCAACCATCCAGAAAAACATGGTGGCAGTGTAGCCTAGTGGTTAGAGCATTGGACTAGTAACCGAAAGGTTGCAAGTTCAAATCCCCGAGCTGACAAGGTACAAAATCTGTCGTTCTGCCCTTGAACAGGCAGTTAACAGCCCTAAACAGGCTTCAATAGCCCTAAAACAAATCTCAAACAAGGAACAGGTGAAATCAATACAGACATAACCAACAGAAAAGGAAAAAGGGATCGGTGGTAGCTAGTAGACTGGTGACGACCGGCCGAACAGGCAGGGGAGCCACCTTTGGTGGAAGTTGTGGTATTAATAGTAAGGGAAGATAAGTAGGCAGTTAACCCACTGTTCCTAGGCTGTCATTGAAAGTAAGAATTTGTTCTTAACTGACTTGCCTAGTTAAATGAAGGTAAAATATCCATACATCTCCATTTTGGATACATAGCTCTTTGTGTGTTCCATTTTTCCCAGAAGTGATTTGATTCTATGGATTCTTCAATCACATTGAGCTGTTTTCTGACATGCTGTTCCTTCTTCTTCTTCTTTCTTCGTGTATTTTTGTTCTGTTTTAGTGTTTCCCCATAGTGTAGGTGTAGGTTCTGGTTTTCTGGGTCTCTGTGTTTCTGGTTGCATAGTTTTCCAAATTTCTTTCTTAGGTTTTTGCATTCTTCATCAAACCATTTCTCATTGTTAGTTTTGTTTGGTTTTCTGCTACAATATTTTTAATTAGAATGTTAGCTGATATGTAAAATATACTGTCCTGGCTTCCTACTGATAAATTTACACCTTCAATATTGCAGGGAAATATTTTGTCTAGGATCGATTGGATTTGTTGGCCAATTGTTTTTTGGTAGGTTGTCTACTCTACCCATGTTTTAATAACATACAGTTTGTTTGGCTTCGATACATCATGGTGGAGTATTGGTCTGTTCAAGTAGAGAGTGATTTGATGTGATCTGATAGGGGTGTCAGTGGGCTGACTGTGAACACTCTGAGAGACTCTGGGTTGAGGTCAGTGGTAAAGTAATCTACAGTACTACTGCCACGGGATGAACCGTAGATGTACTGACCGTAAGAGTCCCCTCGAAGCCTACCATTGACTATGTACTGACAGAGCTGCAAGAGCTGTGACCCATTTTTTGTTGCTTGTTTTGTTGTAGTTGTGTCAAGGGAGGCATATTTGGGAGGGAATGCTGTCACCTCCAGGTACGTGCTTGTCCCCCTGTGTGCTGAGGGTGTCAGGCTCTTGTCCAGTTCTGGCGTTTAGGTCACCACGGGCTAGTACATGTCACCATGCCTGGAAATGGTTGAACTCCCCGTCTAGGATGGAGAAGCTTTCTTCATTAAAGTATGGGGATTCTAGTGGAAGGATGTAGGTAGCACAGTGAATTAAACATTTCTCTGTTGAGATTATTTCCTTTTTCATTTCTAACCAAACGTAAAATATTCCTGTTTTGATTAATTTAATGGAGTGGGTTAAGTCTGATCTTTACCAAATTATCATACCCCCTGAGTCTCCTCCCTGTGTAACACCTGGTGGATGGAACTACAAGCTCTCTGTAACCTAGAGGGCAACAAAAGGCAGATGACCTCAGACCTTGTATATTCAAGGATGAGATAGTAAAAACGTTCTTCCATAGTGTCTAGTGTTGTTTTTGTGTGGTTTAGGCATAGGCCATTACTCTCTCTCTCTCTCCTGCCCTGTTGCTGATTGTGAAGACTCAGAGGGTTCAAATCAAATGTTATTGGTCACATAACATGGTTAGCAGATGGTGTTGCGAGTGTAGAGAAATGCTTGTGCTTCTAGTTCCGACAGTGCAGCAATATCTAACAAGTAATCTAATAATTCCACAACTACCTAATACACACAATCTAAGTAAAGGAATGGAATAACAATATATAAATATATGGATGAGCAATGACAGTGGCATAGGCAAGATGTAATAGATGGTACAAAATACAGCATATACATATGAGATGAGTAATGCAAGATATGTAAACATTATCAAAGTGGCATTATTAAAGTCACTAGTGATCCATATATTAAAGTGTGCAATGATTTCAAGTCTGTATGTAGGCAGCAGCCTCTCTGTGTTGGTGATGGCTGTTTGACAGTCTGATGGCCTTAAGATAGAAGCTATTTTTCATTCTCTCGGTCCCAGCTTTGATGCACCTGTACTGACCTCGCCTTCTGGGTGGAAGCGTGGTGAACAGTCAGTGGCTCAGGTGGTTGTTGTCCTTGATGATCTTTTTGGCCTTCCTGTGGCATCGGGTGCTTTAGGTGTCCTGGAGGGCAGGTAGTTTGCCCATTGTGATGTGTTGTGCAGACCGCACCACCCTCTGGAAGGCCCTGCAGTTGTGGGCGGTGCAGTTGCCGTACAAGGCGGTGATACAGCCTGACAGGATGCTCTCAATTGTGCGTCTGTAAAAGTTTGTGAGGGTTTTAGGTGACAAATCAAATGTTATTTGTCACATGTGCTGAATACAACAGGTGTAAACCTTATCGTGAAGTGCTTACTTACAAGCCCTTAACCAACAATGCAATTAAGAAAAAGAAGAGTTATTTACTAAATAAACTAAAGTAAAAAAATGGGTGGCTGGAGTCTTTGGCAATTTATTTGGGCCTTCCTTTGATACTGCCTGGTATAGAGGTCCTGGATGGCATGAAGCTTGGCCCCAGTGATGTACTGGACCGTACGTATTACCCTCTGTAGCGCCTACGGTCAGAGGCCGAGCAGTTGCAATACCAGGCGGTGATGCAACCAGTCACGATACTCTCGATGGTGCAGCTGTAGAACTTTTTAAGGATCTGAGCACCCGTGACAAATCTTTTCAGTCTCCTGAGGGGAATAAGCGTTGTCATGCCCTCTTCATGACTGTCTTGGTGTGTTTGGACCATGATAGTTTGATGGTGATGTGAACACCAATGAACTTGAAGCTCTCAACCTTCGCCACTATAGCCCTGTCGATGAGAATGGGAGCGTGCTTGGCCCTCCTTTTCCTGTAGTCCACGATCATCTCCTTTGTCTTGATCACCTTGAAGGAGAGGTTGTTGTCCTGGCATTGTGGTTGTTCTGTGTTTAATCTAGGCCTCTCATCATTCCGCCTGCTCCCCCTTACCACCAGGACCGTCTGTGCGGGCCAGGGGGGCCCACCAGTTACTGTCAGCAAACCACTTTATTCTATATGTTTACTGTTTCGTGTTTGTGAACATACAGATAACTGCCAAAATAAAGGAAAACCAACAGAAGTGTCTTAATAGGGCTTTGGGCCACCACAAGCCCAAAAAGCTTCAATGCACCTTGGTATAGATTCTACAAGTGTCTGGAACTCTTTCGGAGGGATGCTACACCATTCTTCCACAAGAAATTCAATAATTTGGTGTTTTGGTGGTGGAAAATGCTGTCTCAGGCGCCACTCCAGAATCTCCCATAATTGTTCATTTGGGTTGAGATCTGGTGACTGAGACGGCCACGGCATCGTTTTCATGCTCATCAAACCATTCAGTGACCATTCTTTCCATGTTGATGGGGGTATTGTCATCATATGGGGGTATAGCCATGGTAGCCAAAATAATTGCCTGTCCAGTGGATAATTGTCACGGTATTCGTTGTCGTCGGATAAGGAATCATCGGACCAAAGTGCAGCGTGGTAAGTGTTCATGCTTTCTTTATTAAAACTGAACACTATAACAAAAATAACAAAGAGAATAACCGAAACAGTTCTGTAAGGTGCAAACACTAAACAGAAATTAACTACCCACAAAACCCATGTGGGAAAAAGCTACCTAAGTATGTTTCCCAATTGCCAGCAGCATACCACCCTGCATACCACTGCTGGCTTGCTTCTGAAGCTAAGCAGGGTTGGTCCTGGTCAGTTCCTGGATGGGAGACCAGATGTTGCTGGAAGTGGTGTTGGAGGGCCAATAGGAGGCACTCTTTCCTCTGGTCTACAAAAATATCCCAATTCCCCAGGGCAGTGATTGGGGACACTGCCCTGTGTATGGTGCCGTCTTTCAGATTGGATGTTAAACGGGTGTCCTGACTCTCTGAGGTCATTAAATATCCCATGGCACTTATCGTAGGGGTGTTAACCCTGGTGTCCTGGCTAAATTCCCAATCTGGCTCTCAAACCATCACGGTCACCTAATAATCCCCAGTTTACAATTGGCTCATTCATACCCCTCCTCTCCCCTTTAACTATTCCCCAGGTTGTTGCTGCAAATGAGAATGTGTTCTCAGTCAACTTACCTGGTAAAATAAAGGATCAATCAATCAGAGACAACGATAGACAGCTGTCCCTGATTGAGAACCATACCCAGCCAAAACAAAGAAATACAAAAACTTAAAAAATAACATAGAATGCCCATCCAAATCACACCCTGATCAAACCAAAATAGAGACATAAAAAGCTCTAAGGTCAGGGCGTGACAATAATGGTGCCGGGGGGATGGCTGCTGTTTTAAGGGCTCCAAACCAACTGTGTGTTTTTGTAAGTTTGTAACTTATTTTGTACATAATGTTCCTAGTACCGTCTCTTATGACCGAATATCAGAACAGAACTAAGAACAGATATAACCCTTGGTTCACTCCAGACTTGACTGCCCTTGACCAGCACAAAAACATCCTGTGGCATACTGCATTAGCATCAAATAGCCCCCACGATTGTCACGATCGTCGTAAAGGGGAGAACAAAGCGCAGCGTGGTGTGAATGCATGATTTAATGATTGACGAAAAACACGAAGTACACTGAACAAACTATACAAAATAATAAGATGAACGTGACTGCTAATGAAACACTATGCTAACATGCAACATAACATAGACAATAACCCACAAACCACAATACAAAACAGGCTACCTAAATATGGTTCCCAATCAGAGACAATGACAAACACCTGCCACTGATTGAGAACCATATCAGGCCAAAACACATAGAAACAGACTAACTAGACATGCAACATAGAATGCCCACTCATATCACACCCTGACCAAACAAAACATAGAAACAAACAGCGCAAATAATGGTCAGAGTGTGACAACGATATGCAACTTTTCAGGGAACTTAGGAACCAATATACACAGTCAGTTAGGAAAGCAAAGGCTAGCTTTTTCAAACAGAAATTTGCATCCTGTACCACAAATTCCAAAACATTTTTTGGACACTAAAGTCCATGGAGAATAAGAGAACCTCCTCCCAGCTGCCCACTGCACTGAGGCTAGGAAACACTGTCACCACCGATAAATCCACGATAATCGAGAATTTCAAAAAGCATTTTTCTACCGCTGGCCATGCTTTCCACCTTGCTACCCCTACCCCTGCCAACAGCTCTGCACCCCCACAGCATCTTACCCAAGCCCCCCTTCTCCTTCATCCAAATCCAGATAGCTGATGTTCTGAAAGAGCTGAAAATCTGGACCACTATAAATCAGCTGGGCTAACAATCTGGACCCTCTCTTTCTAAAAATTGTCTGCTGCAATTGTTGCAACCCCTATTACTAGCCTGTTCAACCTCTCTTTCGTATCGTCTGAGATCCCTAAAGATTGGAAAGCTCATGGTCATCCCCATCTTCAAAGGGAGAGACACCCAAACTGTTATTGACCTATACCCATCCTGCCCTGCCTTTCTAAAGTCTTCGAAAGCCAAGTTAACAAACAGATCACTGACCATTTCGAATCCCACCGTACCTTCTCCGCTATGCAATCTGGTTTCCGAGCTGGTCATGGGTGCACCTCAGCCACGCCCAAGGTCCTAAACGATAGCAAAACCGCCATCGATAAAAGGCCGTACTGTGCAGCCTTCTTCATCGACCTGGCTAAGTCTTTCGACTCTGTCAATCACCACATTCTTATCGGCAGACTCAACAGCCTTGGTTTCTCAAATGACTGCCTCGCCTCGTTCACCAACTACTTCTCAGATAGAGTTCAGTGTCTCAAATTGGAGGGCCTGTTGTCCAGACCTCTGGCAGTCTCTATGGGGTTGCCACAGGGTTAAAATCTCTGGCCGATCCTTTTCTCTGTATACATCAATGATGTCGGTCTTGCTGCTGGTGATTCTCTGATCCACCTCTACGCAGACAACACCATTCTGTATACTTCTGGCCCTTCTTTGGACATTGTGTTAAACCTCCAGACGAGCTTCAATGCCATACAACACTCCTTCCGTGGCCTCCAACTGCTCTTAAACGCTAGTAAAATGAAATGCATGCTCTTCAAACGATCGCTGCCCGCACCCGCCCGCCCGACTAGCATCACTACTCTAGACGGTTCTGACTTAGAATATGTGGACAACTACAAATACCTAGGTGTCTGATTAGACTGTAAACTCTCCTTCCAAACTCACATTAAGCATCTCCAATCCAAAATTGAATCTAGAATCAGCTTCTTATTTCGCAACAAAGCATCCTTCACTCATGCTGGCAAACATACCCTCATAAAACTGACTGTCCTACTGATCCTTGACTTCGGTGATGTAATTGACAAAATAGCCTCCAACACTCTACTCAGCAAATTGGATGTAGTCTATCACAGTGCCATCCGTTTTGTCACCAACGCCCCATATGCTACCCACCACTGCGACCTGTATGCTCTCGTTCGCTGGCCCTTGCTTCATATTTGTAGCCAAACCCACTGGGTCCAGGTCATCTATAAGTTTTTGCTAGGTAAAGCACCGCCTTATCTCAGCTCACTGGTCACCATAGCAACACCCACCCATAGCACGCGCTCCAGCAGGTATATTTCACTGGTCATACCCAAAGCCAACTCCTCGTTTGGGCGCCTTTCCTTCCAGTTCTCTGCTGCCAATGACTGAAACGAATTGCAAAAATCACTGAAGCTGGAGACTTATATCTCCCTCACTAACTTTAAGCATTAGCTGTCAGAGCAGCTTACTGCACCTGTACACAGCCCATCTGTAAATAGCCCACCAAACTACCTCATCCCCATATTGTTATTTATTTTTGCTCTTTTGCACCCCAGTATTCTCTACTTGCACATCTATCACTCCAGTGTTTAATTTCTAAATTGTAATTATTTCGCCACTATGGCCGATTTATTGCCTTACCTCCCTGATCTTATTACATTTACACACACTGTATATAGATTTTATATTGTGTTATTGACTGTACGTTTGCTTATCCCATGTGTAACTCTGTGTTGTTTTTGTCGCACTGCTTTGATTTATCTTGGCCAGGTCGCAGTTGTAAATGAGAACTTGTTCTCAAATGGCCTACCTGGTTAAATAAAGGTGAAATCATATAATTTTTTTAAGCAGCGATTATTCACCTGGAATTGGACGAAGATTTTTTCTTACATTTTTTCTTTAACGAAATGTATATACTTTATTGAGACCAGGCCCAAATCCCCTTCATTTGCGTGAAGAAAAAACGGCGGGCGAAGATCAGGGCGCCTTGTTAGAATTTGTCCGCCTCTACCATCCGTTATATTGGCCAACATGCAATAGCTGGAGAATAAACTGGATTAGCTCCGTACGAGACTATCCTACCAACGGGACATTAACTGTAATTTCTTATGTTTCACTGAGTCGTGGCTGTACGATGACACAGATAATATGCAGTTGGCTATGTTTTCCGTGCATCAGCAGGACAGAACAGCTATGTCCAGCAAGATGAGGGGTGGGGGTGTTTGTCTATTTGTCAATAACAGCTGGTGAGCGATGCCGAATATTAAGGAAGTCTCAAGGTATTGCTCACCTGAGGTAGAGTACTTCATGATAAGCTGTAGACCACACTATCTACCAAGAGAGTTTTCTTCTATATTATTCTTAGCCGTCTATTTACCACCACAAACCGATGCTGGCACAAAGACTGCACTCAACTAGCTGTATAAGGCCATAAGCAAACAAGAAAATGCTCATCCAGAAGCTGTGCTCCTAATCGCCAGGGACGTTTAATGCAGGCAAACTTAATTCGGTTTTACCTAACTTCTACCAGCATGTCACATGTGCAACTAGAAGGGAAAAAACTAGGCCACCTTTACTCCACGCACAGAGACGCATACAAAGCTCTCCCTCGCCCTCCAAATCTGACCATAATTCTATCCTCCTGACTCCTGCTTACAGGCAAAACCTAAATCAGTACCTCAAAACCTCGCTCAGTACGGATGTGGTCAGATGACGCGGATGCTACAGGACTGTTTTGCTAGCCCAAACTGGAATTTGGCATTGAGGAGTATACCGCCACAGGCACCGGCTTCATCAATAAGTGCATCGACGACGTCTTCCCCACAGTGACCGTATGTACATATCCCAACCAGAAGCTGTGGATTACAGGTAACATCTGCATCGCGCTAAAGGCTAGAGCTACCACTTTCAAGGAGCGGGACACTGATCCGGATGCTTATAAGAAATCCTGCTATACCCTCCGATGAACCATCAAACAGGCAAAGCGGCTATGACACTCGTTGGATGTGGCAGGGCTTGCAAACTATTAAGGACTACAAAGGGAAACTCAGCCACTAGCTGCCCATTGACGTGAGCCTACGAGACAGGCTAATTGCCTTTTATGCTGGCTTTGAAGCAAGCAACACTGAATCATGCACAAGAGCATTAGCTGTTCTGGACGACTGTGTGATCACGCTCTCCATAGCCGATGTGAGCAAGGCCTTTAAATAGGTCAACATTCACAAGGGCGCGGGGCCAGACGGATTACCAGGATTCGGAGTATGCACGGACCATCTCAATCGCACTCCACACTGCTCTTTCCCACCTGGACAAAAGGAACACCTATGTAAGAATTCTGTTCATTGACTAGAGCTCAGCGTTCAACACCATAGTGCCCACAAAGCTTATCATTAAGCTAAGGACCCTAGGACTAAACACCTCCCTCTGCAACTGGATCCTGGAATTCCCGATGGGCCACCCCCACGTGGTAAGGGGTAGGCAACAACACACCTGCCACGCTGATCCTCAACATGGGGGCCCCTTAGGGTTGCGTGCTTAGTCCCCTCCTGTACTCCCTGTTCACCCACGACTGCGTGGCCAAGCACGACTCCAACACCATCATTAAGTTTGCTGACAACACAATGGTGGTAGGCCTGATCACCGACAACGATGAGACTGCCTATAGGGAGGAGGTCAGAGACCTGGCAGTGTGGTGCCAGGACAACAACCTCTCCCTCAACGTGAGCAAGACAAAGGAGATGATTGTGGACTACAGGAAAAGGAGTGCCAAACACACCCCCATTCACATTGACAGGGCTGTAGTGGAGCGGTGGAGAGTTTCAAGTTCTTTGGAGTCCATATCACCAACAAACTATCATGGACCAAACATACCAAGAAAGTTGTGAAGTGGGCACAACAATGCCTTTTCCCCTCAGGAGACTGTAAAGATTAGGCATGGGTCCCCAGATGTTCAAAATTTCTCCAGCTGCACCATCGAGAGCATTCTGACCAGTTGCATCACCAACTGGTATTGCTCGGCATCCGACCGTAAGGCGCTACAGAGGGTAGTGCGTACAGCCCAGTACATCACTGGGGCCAAGCTTCCTGCCATCCGGCACCTATATACCAAAAAGTGTCAGAGGAAGGCCCTAAAAATTGTCAATGACTCCAGTTACCCAAGTCAGACTGTTCTCTCTGCTACCGCACAGCAAGGGGTAATGTAGCGCCAAGTCTAGGTCCAAAAGGATCCTTAACATTTTCGACCCCCAAGCCATAAGACTGCTGAACAATTAATCAAATGGCCACCTAGACTATTTACGTTGACCCCCCCTCTCCTTTGATTTTACACTGCTGCTACTCGGTGTGTATTATCTATGCATAGTCACTTTACCCCTACCTACATGTACAAATTACCTCGCCTAATCTAAACCTCGCACATTGACTCGGTGCTGGTACCCCCTGTCCATAGCCTTGTTATTTTATTGTGTTACTTTGATTTCATTTTTTACTTTAGTTTATTTAGTAAATATTTTCCTAACTCCATTTCTTGAACTGCATTGTTGGTTAAGGGCTTGTAAGTAAGCATTTCATAGTAAGGTCTATCTATACCTGTTGAATTCGGCGCATGTGATAAAATACCATTTTAATTGATTTAATTTGTCTTCTTGTTACTCATTTATTGAGGCACCACAAGGCATGCACTCATCCCCAAATGCTCTGCTGGATATACACTGCAGCAAAACAAAGACAATTAATCCCCAATAAATAATTGTATTCAGAAGAGAAACATTTCCATTGGTCATATTTTTTCAACACCTGTTGTATTCGGCGCATGTGACAAATAAAATTGGATTTGAATGGATGTTAATTGCCTAATTAACTCCAGAACCACACCTTTGTGGGAGTACCTGCTTTCAATATACTTTGTATCCCTCATTTACTCAAGTGTTTCCATTGTTTTGGCAGTTACTATATTGTAGGTAATTGCCTTGTCGAATCGTGCCTAGTCTTCTAAATGCTATATTCGCAACTGCATGTATATTCAGTTCTCCATTTCCCAACAGTATGTCATAACACTGACTGTCAAGAACACCTGTGACCAACCTCTGATCTCTGGACATGTTTGGTCCTCAACTCTAACCCAATGTCTTTCCTATTGGTATCTGAACAAATCCAGTAAAATTGGATTCTTCTCTGCTGTTAATCTTATGTATTTCACCTTTATTTAACCAGGTAGGCTAGTTGAGAACAAGTTCTCATTTGCAACTGCGACCTTGGCCAAGTTGTCAGTTTGCCTAAATTATTCAACGTCTAAATGTTTTGGAAGATGGTGCGTGTTGAGCAAGTTTGATGTTTGTTCCGATTCATTGCAGTCAATTTCTGTATTCCTTTTAATGGTCCTCTGGTTACTAGCTTACTAATAATCGTGAATATACTTACATGAGGTTCTCAGTCTGTTCCAAAGCTCAACTGTGCCCTCTATCAGTGGAACACCATACTAAAGCCATTTCCCAGCCAGTCCTCTCAGTAGCATGGTAAAGTGAAGAAGTGCTATACGGTTTGAAGTGGCAGATTACATTTGAATAAATGCTTTTTTCATTATACCTGCTACAGCTGAGAACTTTGATTCAGGCATTTTCTAAATTGGACTTCCCAAAAACAATTTACACCAAATGACTGAAGTGGATATGTAATCAAGCAGTGCTGAATACATTGTCTTTACGTACACAAAGCCCATTATAATAACTAGTATGGCCACCTACTGGCTTCAACGTATCCTGCAGTCAGACCCAGAGAACAGCACCATATGGTAAAACTTTATTCAACAGATACACATATGATGACAGTGACACTGTCTCTTTAAGAGGCATGCAGGAATGCAGTGGTTTTGCCCAGGCGTTTGGGGCACTGCCCTTATAATTGCACACAAACACAACCTCTCTCTCTCTCACTCTCAATTCAATTCAAAGCGATTTATTGCCATTGGAAACACATGTTTACATTGCCAAAGCAAGTGAAATAGATAATAAACAAAAGTGAAATAAACAGTAAACAACACACTTAAAAGTATCAAAGGAATTGACAATTCAAATCTTGTAGTATGGCTATGTACAGTGTTCTAACAATGTGCAAATAGTTGAAGTACAAAAGGGAAAACAAATCAACATAAATATGAGTTTTATTTACAATGGTGTTTGTTCTTCAATGGTTGCCCTTTTCTTGTGGTAACAGGTGACAAATCTTGCTGCTGTGATGGCACACTGTGGTACTTTGCCTAATGGATATGGCAGTTGATGAACATTTGATTTAAAAAAAAATATTTGTGGGTCTGTGTAATTTGAGGGAAATATGTGTCTCTAATATGGTCATACATTTGGCAGGAGGTTAGGAATTGTAGCTCGGTTTCCACATTATTTTGTGGACAGTGGGCACATAGCCTTTCTTCTCTTGTGAGTCTGGCCTGCCCACGGCAGCCTCTCTCAATAGCAAGGCTATACTCACTGAGTCTGTACATAGTCAAAGCTTTCCTTAATTTTGGGTCACAGTTATCAGGTATTCTGCCACTGTGTACTCTCTGTTTAGGATCAAATATCATTCCAGTTTGCTCCTTTTTTTGGTTGAACCTTTTACTGAAGTGGGCTAAATCAGGGTCAACTTTGAGTTTGCATCCCAATATTACACTTTATATACATTAAAGAAGACTGAAATATAACAAAACTGTTTGACATAGAATATAAAAAATATTCCACCCATGAGCCCACTTGGGTCAATCACAGTGGTCAGGTATTCTGCTACTGTGTATCCTTTGTTTAAGGCCATATAGCATTCCAGTTTGCTTTGTTCTTTGGTTGGTTCTTTCCAGTGTGTCAAATAACTATCTTTTTGTTTTCTCATGATTTGGTTGGGTCTAATTATGTTGCTGTCCTGGGGCTCTGTGAGGTATGTTTGTGATCAGAGCCCTAGGACCATCTTGCTGAAGGGACTCTACTCTAGGTCTGTCTCTCCCTATGTGATGGCTTTGTCTTTGTCTTGTCTCTCAGATCGTTCACAGCTTTGTGGAAGTTACCTGTGGTGCTGATGTTTTGGCTGAGGGAGGTATAGTTTTTGTGTGCTCTAAGGCAATGATGTCTAGATAAAATGTGTATTTCTCGCTCTCTCCTCTTTGAGCCCTGTCCTCTGGAAGGATGTGTGTTGTTGTGGCTGATTTTCATTTCACTCAGCATTTTGGAAAAACAATGCTTGGCATCAGTAAACTGCACCGTCTGTTTCCCAGAGAGAGAGAGAGAGAGAGAGAGAGAGAGAGAGAGAGAGAGAGAGAGAGAGAGAGAGAGAGAGAGAGAGAGAGAGAGAGAGAGAGAGAGAGAGAGAGAGAGAGAGAGAGAGAGAGAGAGAGAGAGAGACTTCTAAAGATGTCAAATAAGAATAGAATACAGTGACTTGTTTTTGTTGTAGAATACATCTCTAAAGAATATGGCAATCGCTACGTTGTGAACTCTCAAACAGAAGACCTGTCTGTGTTTTGGGGTATAATAAGTGAAAGGATATAGGCTTAGTAGCTAAGGAAATAGTCATGTATTATCAAGTCTCCTGAAGATCTGCCAATGAAACTAAACATATTGTTCATATATAAATGCATGTCTTAGGACATGCTTCTTCTCTTCAACATGCCTTGTAAGATGTTTAAGACAGAGCTAGGTAAATTGCTCTAGCTTGGACCAGAGAGCCCTCTAGTGGTCTAAGGTTGAATGACTCCTAAAGGAAGGGGATCAATAGTGGGTTCCTTTATTAGATCCAGATTTGACTGTCTGAAGGCACAGATGAATGATTTTTGTAGTCTGGTGAACAGCCCACATCGAGAGAGTTCAGGCTGTCAGACATGTCTGGGGGGGACAGGGGCCTCAAAGTAAATGCCTGAGAATGTATGGCACGGTAAACCTGAGAGCCCTACTGCCTTCAGCCGCCTTCCAGGGAACAACACAAGTCTTATGGAGCAAAACAGCTAGATCAAAATTAGAGGTGACAGCATATTCATTTCATTCTGTGTTTTTCTTTAAGGGCTTTTTAAATGCTGTTGAATGATGAGCGGTCAGTAGATTTATAGTCCAGGGATGATTTAGGCTTTCTAAATGGCACTACTCTCTACTGCTCGCTCCCTCCTTTTTTTCATGGAGTATAGGCATTTTTGAAGGCTTTATTCCATCCCCATGTAGTTTATACAAGGATGAATCCCCTTGTGTTTTACTATTTTGAGTATTTGTGTAAAGTGAACAGCACCTTGGTTCCCATATGCAGTAAGGAAGAATGGCAACCTTCTTTACACTTTTGTACTCACACAGAGAAACGTAAACACACTATTTGATTACAAGTGGGATACACGTTTAAGGTGTGGTGAGACAATGGTAAGGCAAGTAATCAACACACACACCCTTTCAGTGATTTTCATTAAAAGTATACCAGAACATATTGTGTATAATGGGAGCATGTATTTGCTGTCTGAAAGATAACCCTCTGGGCAGCAACCAGCGAGGCCTTCATATAAAGGACTTCTCATTTCTCCATGAGGTCAAAGAGGGTGTATTATTGATACTCTCAGAGCGTGATGAGTGGCAACACATCAGGGATGCCATTACCTTCAGAAATGTTTGCCTCATGAAAGGACTGCAGCGCTTTCATTTAATACTTCCCCCTGCAAATTATTATGACACACGCGAGCGTGTCTCTGATTACACAGGGTGGGATTGATGGGGGCATTTTCCTCCCGTCGTCTATGAATTTATATTGCATACCATGAATCTGGAGCATTGTTCTTCTACACATTCATCTGTAACAGTCCTTTATGAAAAGAGGATTGGTGAGACTTATATAGGCGTTATAGTCTTCTCTACTCATAGTCTATAGGCCCCACTCTACCCACTCCCTCCTTACCCCCCTCCCAGGACCAGAACTCTCTTCCCCAGAAGTCACGGTTTTAAAGTTTGGGTCTTTGGGTTTAACTACACTGCATCTGGGCTTGACGGGGGCTAGCGTGAAAAGATGTCAAATTCCGCCCTGCCTTGCCTTGCCTGGTGCCACGCTCCAATTTTCTCTGCCCCTGAGGAGTTCGCTCCCATTGCAGCCCTGTTTCTATCTCAATATCCAGATTATCTCTCCTGGTAGCTCCTCCAACTAAATAAATAACGAATTACAGTTCAGAGTCAGTAAGGGGCTTAATTTACTCCAGTCGATGTAATCAGAGATGTCTGTACGACGTTGCTGCCACAAAGTCCGAAATACAACTGTTTTGGTGGAATCCCAGGAGAGGGTGTGGAACTCTGGAACAACCCATGATGTTAACACCAGTCAGAGGGCCTGCCAGTGGAATGGAGATGTGGCACAGACCTGAATGCATACATGTTTTTTTATAGAGCAAGACAGAGAGAATGGCTAGAGCCAAGAGATACAAAGAGAAAGCTAAAGTCTAGCTACTGTAACAATTACAAATATGCAGATCATGTAGCTGTAACACCAAAACTAGCTTACAAGTGAAAATCTAATCAATGAGGTTGTTTTTTTGTTTTTAAAAAAACTTTCTGGCGTTAGATTGGAAGGCAGATTGGATGGCATCTCTCTGATTCAGAATCAGATGAGCATACCTATAGGTCTTCTTTTTTGAGAACCATTGTTTTTACTGTGTCACATAGGCAATGCAATCAATCCAAAACAACACAAATGTTCCCACTTCTTTCACAACCCCATCCCAAAAAATACCCCTTACGGCCCCACCCAATCCCCAACCTCGGTCAACACATGAACTCAGCAAAAAACGAAACGTCCCTATTTCAGGACCCTGTCTTTCAAAGATTATTCGTAAAAATCCAAATAACTTCATGATCTTCATTGTAAAGGGTTTAAACACTGTTTCACATGCTCGTTCAATGAACCATAAACAAGGAACATGCACCCGTGGAACGGTCGTTAAGACACTAACAGCTTACAGACGGTAGGCAATTCAGGTTACAGTTATGAAACATTTGAACACTAAAGAGGTCTTTCTACTGACTCTGAAAAACACCATAAGAAAGATGCCCGGGGTCCCTGCTCATCTGCATGAACGTGCCTTAGGTATGCCGCAAGGAGGCATGAGGACTGCAGATGTGGCCAGGGCAATAAATTGCCATGTCCGTACTGTGAGACGCCTAAGACAGCACTACAGGAAGACAGGACGGACAGCTGATTGTCCTCGCAGACCACGTGTAACAAGACCTGCACAGGATTGGTACATCCGGACATCACACCTGCGGGATAGGTACAGGATGGCAACAACAACTGCTCTAATTACACCAGGAACACACAATCCCTTCATCAGTGCTCAGACTGTCCGCAATAGTTTGAGAAAGGCTGGCTTATAGGCCTGTTGTAAGGCAGGTCCCTACCAAACCCATCGTCGCTGGATCAGACAGGATTGGCAAAAAGTGCTCTTCTCTGACGAGTAGCGGTTTTGTCTCACCAGGGCTGATGGTCGGATTCGTGGTTATTGTCGAAGAAATGAGCGTTACACTGAGGCCTGTGCTCTGGAGTGGCATCGATTTGGAAGTGGAGGGTCCGTCATGGTCTGGGGCGGTGTGTCACAGCATCATCGGACTGAGCTTGTTGTCATTGCAGGCAATCTCAACGCTGTGCGTTACAGGGAAGACATCCTCCTCCCTCATGTGGTACCCTTCCTGCAGGCTCATCCTAACATGACCCTTCTGCATGACAATGCCACCAGCCATACTGCTCGTTCTGTGCGTGATTTCCTGCAAGACAGGAATGTCAGTGTTCTGCCATGGCCAGCGAAGAGCCCAGATCTCAATCCCATTGAGCACGTCTGGGACCTGTTGGATCGGAGGGCAAGGGCTAGGGCCATTCCCCCCAGAAATGTCTGGGAACTTGCAGATGCTTTGGTGGAAGAGTGGGGTAACATCTCACAGCAAGAACTGGCAAATCTGGTGCAGTCCATGAGGAGGAGATGCACTACAGTACTTAATGCAGCTGGTGGCCACACCAGATACTGACTGTTACTTTTGATTTTGACCACCCCCCCTTTGTTCAGGGACACATTATTCCATTTCTGTTAGTCACATGTATGTGGAACTTGTTCAGTTTATGTCTCAGTTGTTTGAATCTTATGTTCATCCAAATTTTCACACATGTTAAGTTTGCTGAAAATAAACTCAATTGACAGTGAGAGGACGTTTCATATAGAAAACACACAGAAGAAAATGAATTTTAAAAAAAATCAACACTACAATTAAATAAAAAGTACACACAGTAAGATTTATGACCAGTATAACAACATCAAGAAAGCATTTTTATCCCACACCTGTACCATCTCAAGGAATTCAGAGATTTCTGAAGCAGAAACTTTCCACGTTTCCAGAAGAGTATGTTTGGCTTTGAGCACGCGGGCAGTGGATAACTCCAACATAACCACGTCCTGAAAGTTTACAAACCATTTCCTTATATGAAGGTCATGTGGTGGCAACCAGCACTGAACAACAGATCTTTTGACAGCAATCAACCCAGCCAGGCAAACTTTCCATTGTTTCTCATTCAGATACATACTTAAAACTACATCTCCAGCACCACCCCAACATCAACATACACAAACATAAGAAACACCTTCCTAATATTGAGTTGCAGGCTCAATTCTTCAGGCCATGGACTCTACAAGGTGTCGAAAGCGTTCCACAGGGAAGCTTTCCCATGTTGACTCCAATGCTTCCCACCGTTGTATCAAGTTGGCTAGTTGTCATTTGGATGGTGGACAATTCTTGATACACACGGGAAACTGTTGAGTATGAAAAACACAGCAGCATTACATTTCTTGACAAAAACGGTGCACCTGGCACCTACTACCATACCCATTCAAAGGCACTTAAATATTTTGTTTTGCCCATTCACCTTCTGAATGCCACACATACGCAATCGATGTCTCAATATTCTCAAGGCTTAAAAATCCTTCTTTGACCTGTCTCCTCCCTTTCATCTACACTGATTGAAGTGAATTTAACAAGTGACATCAATAAGGGATCATCGCTTTCACCTGGATTCACCTGGTCAGTCTATGTAATGGAAGAGCAGGTGTTTGTGTATACTCAGTGTATGTGAAAATGGCACGTTTCTATGTTTTGCAGTAAAAAACAGATAGAAGATAAGTGTTTCCAGTGACATCATCATTTACCCATGTTTTAAACATTGGATTATATTTCTGCATTAGTAATTGAAGATGAGAGTAAATAGCTGACACAAAACCTCTGGATGGGAATGTAAAAATCCACTCTTATCACAGGGTACCCATGGGTCTTCTAAAAAGGAAAATAAAGTTACCATATTAGATATAAACTGTCCCGCTATAACAGTAGCATCAGTCATGAATGCCATTAGGTTGACTTATAATGCAGATTTCAAAATGTCAACGTTCCTCACCATTTGAACTGGAATTCCTATAGGTAGACTAGTCAGTCCACTGTTTTCTTTTCCTGGTGTCCTGCTAGGAGGCTCTTGGATGTGTATGCGTCACCAACTTTACAATGTTGAAGTCATGTGTATGTTTTGTGGGCTTTGTTTTTTAATGATCCCCCCCCCCTACCTGTATGGTTCCACACTTCAGTTATCTGTTACAAAATCAACAGATGCTCAACAGATTGTCTTAAAAGAAGGCTACTTGAATATGACTGTAGCCTATCATGGAACAGAAGGATACAGTATTGAGAAGTTGAGAACATTGTCAGTTAACGGATGTTAGAATTTCAGGTCATTGTTCTGTAGAAGCACAATCATGTTGCAACTGATGCTATTTTTAATTGGAACACCTTGACCACATCAGTGCACACCAGCCATGGTAATACAATAATCTACCAGCTTTGGCCCATAGGCCTAGGCTACAACATGCATCCATTACAGAGTATTGATGCATGGGTTAGGCAAAGTGCCTATACCTAAGACATATGTAGATAACTGAAAGCTTCTCAATTTCACTTTGGTTGTCCTGCTTTAAATGATGACCTTAATGAGGCTGTAAAATCCTATGCTTGGGCAACTTTTCTCCCTGTGAATTGCCCAACATCCTTTGAGGGACTCTTGGGTGGAGGATAAGGGCACTGTGTAGGAAATGAAGTTACTGAACTGAGTGGGGTCAACTGAACAGGAAAAACAAACTCACTGGAGACACGTGTCTCTGTCAGGAGGCCACGAAGCGCGGATCCTGCTATGGCTGCAATTATTCATGCGGGAATTATCACAAGAATATCTCCACTGTTGGAGACATTTCGAAGTAAAATTAGAGAAATGTAGATTTTTTTTAAAGGTTTTACATTTAATTCAATCGGACTGTACTGTTGTAAACACGTAAAGGGAAATATAACTTATTCAATCAGACATTGTTGTCACTTTCTGTGTTTGAAAATAACACATTATGTTTAACAACAGAAACGGTTTCATATGGTTGATATTATTAAGATCTCATTTGTGGTTTCAAGGTTGGCATGATATTTCTTTTGCTAACGCATTTTGTTTAAGTTTTGTACAAAAGTTCACTCGATGTCCTGTTGTATTCATAACGTAAACATAGCCTACATGGACAGGTGTGTAGAAATGCCTATTTATTTTGTCCTAAAAACACTTGGTGGCCTTCAATATCCCACGAAAGGGCGGCGGAGGGACATTAGGCCCTATTATTTTTCCAATTTAAAAGTACCTCTCACTATTTGCCTTTTTTATGGTGCTGTTCCTATTTCCTATAAGATTTTCCTTATTTCATGGTTCATTTGACTTGCAACTCCGGCTCCCTCTCACACTAAACCCAAGGGGAGTTTTTTCACTCACTTCCCATTGGTTGCCGACTGGCGGCTCTCTCATCACAGTAACATTCCCATTCATACACCCCGCGCTCCATACACCTTCTCAAAATAACTTACTGTCATCCATGGTAACGACTTTGAATAGACGGGACAAATTATTTAAATTGGGGAATAATTAAACTGAAATAATAGACGACTGACAACATAACGACAGGTGAGTGAGGAAATTACATTTGTAAGATTGCGACCCGTAGGCTATTCTAACCAGCCACAAACCTCTGTGTATGCTGTGTGTTTGGTGACCATAAATCAATTCCACTGTTTTTTTTTACTAATTCTGGATTAATGTAGCCTGCCTTTTCATAAAACTATCTAATTTATCAAGATTCAATGCCAGTCTGGTTTCCATTTAGATTAAACAAATGTTTTGCAGGCTATCATCTGATAAAAAATTACATTTAGTTTATTTTTCGTTTACAAGTCATGTTTGTTTTCGAAATGTGTTTTAGTTTGTCCTAATATAACTTGCTTTCGTGGTTGCTTGATGAGTGAAAACTGTGGTTTGAAAGAAGTGCAAAGATTAGGGGAAATCAGTTCGTTCTCATGTATGATGGATAACAGCAAGCTCTCGTACAAGGTAATATACTTAAAATGTAACACTAGAGGCTTCCAGTCCACGGGCTGTCTCAGAGGAAAGTCACTGCAGTTATTCAACAGTCCTCCTGAGCCGCGAGTCGGCTAATTGGCTACATATGCGGAATTCTATGCTCTTTTACCATTTAGAAATTGGATGCATTTGGGAAACTTTATGAGGCGAGCCTAAAGTTTGCCTACAGGAGCTGAAAATACGAAACATGTTGGTCCCCTACAATTATAAATCGTGCCACGATCATAAGCCTATTGGATATTGTATCAGTGGCCGGTGCTGAGGCAGATATTCAATAACCAAAACATTTTAGCCAAACGTGAAAGGATTCTATAAAATATGTGACTGTGGGCCTATAAAATACCTGATCAGACACTAGTCAGTCCGTGTGTTTTACATGTATTTATTTGTTTAGAGATTGCTATAACATGCATTCTGGATGTGTAGTGGTCCATTTGTTTTCATCGTATTTCGAACATGTGATTATTTTTAACATAATGCCGCTGTGGATTTGGGGGCCCTGCACAATGCATTTTAGGCCTATAGTGACAAGTTATACTTTACCTTTCGGTATTCCCCGTTTTCACAATGACAGTGAATGTCTCCTGTCAGTGGATGTGAGTCGAAATTAATGAGTCTTTGACCGCAATCTTTGCACTGACAATAAAAAGTTCGTTTTCATTATCCACTCGTTCTGGAGACCAGTGTTTGACTCAGTGTAATTTGCTTGATGTTAGGAATGTTAAATGCTGCATGTGCCAGCCTACTTGATAATTGCACACTGAGGGAACCGCTAAAGACACCGTCCTCGAGCTGCCCTTTCACCCTAGACTTTGTAAACTGCACTTATTAAAGCGAAAAGTGTTTCAATATGTGGTAAGCTTTAGGGAGAAACGTGATGGGGGTTGGGGTTGGGGCTCTGCTGCCCTGCTTTCTCCACATGAGTTGTCTATCGAGAAAGTTAAAGTCAGTCAACCATGGTAGTGGTTCTGGTCATCATGAACAGTGGTATCATGCATGATAATATGTGATTGGTTGTTAGATTATCATTGCGCCACCAAATATGTGACGAAGGAAACAACACGGCAAGGAAGGTCACATGTCTGAATGAATCAAGTCTGCGTCCAATAACTTACAGTGGGCCTACGAACCAAATCTGACCCTATTCCTTATTTCAGTGGAAGTGGTTGCACGGAATGGAACGCAATTCACAAAACCGCAAGGTGCTCGTGCGCGGTCCTGGGATCGCTCTCTAGCTGTGGTGGTTATTGATAATTGTTTCCATAATTTACCCTGATATCACAACAGCATGAACAATAGCAAAAGGCTTCCGAAAGTAAAAATGTTTTCAAATTGTTTATTTAATTGAAACCACAATATGTGGTCTGAGGCTTGGAGACTTGGCTGAAGTCTATATAAATAAAGAATTTTACTTGAGGGCGAATTGAAAAAATATCTAAACAAAACTCATTTGATAACAACCAGAGTGCAGAAAACTGGACTGTTAGCCTGAAGGGAATATTTTCAGGAGATCACAGCCATTGAAAATGCACAAAAGTTTGCACATTTAATTTAACATAAAAAAAAATGAACTAACAAAAGAGTCGAAGAAGTATGAGTTAATTAATGAATGAAGCTTGAATGCTGGCTGTGTGGATGCTAGTCCATTATGAAGAGAGGTTGTTGATGGTCGATTGCATTACTGAACGAGTGGCCAGGAAAGTTTGTTATCCCAGTGTTACGTCAAGCCTACTGTAGCTCTTTTACCAATAGGAAGCAGAGTCATTCTTCCACCAATCAGACATAGCTATCATAGCTATTTAGACGTGACATATTGGCATGACATAACATGTATTATTCTCCACACTATAGGCCTTATTTGTCATTACATTGTTATTACATAATTAATTATTGTCATATGCATTGAACCACAATTGATGATCAATATGCACATTATTATAAGTATTGTTATGCACAATATTAGCATATTATGAATATGTTTTACTAATCTATTTATTTGTGTTATAATTCTTTTAATGCATTGTTATTTTAGAATATATTTCACTCTTTCAGTTTTTCCCTGTGTTAATATTCCTCTACTCTCCCCAGGGCCCGTTGAACACTGTTGAACACCTCTCGGCCCTCTCGGTTCTATGAACATGTTTCAGACCGTGCCTGACACTTCGTCTTATGTCAAGGTAAGACAACATCGTCTCTTCGAACAGGTAATTTTGGTGGACGTTCTGGGTCGTCCCTAATTTTATATTCATGAGGATACTTTGCGAATAATTTGCATCTGGTTGTCATTTTTTAAATCTCTATCGGTATGCCTACCCTACGCATAATATGAGAGGTATATTGAATAGGTATCCTATCAATTACATCTTGGCACAATTGCCTCTCTCTATTCCATTGTTGTTATCATGTTATAACCGTTCTGCAGAATAGTCCTGTATCCAAACATTGTATGGTAGTCTACTGTATAATGTGATTCTGTTAATCTGTCTGGACATCAAGATTGATTCAATCTCTTTGCGGGACCGGTATAGCACATTATTATATTTGACATCATGCAGTTTTTGTTCTCTCTCCGCCACAATCTCAAAGAATGTAAACAAAGCAAATAGTGGACATCTGGTTTTCAGGTTTAAAACTCTGTGCATTGAATCACATGGTACAGCGTGTAATTCTTGCAAGCGGACAATGTGTAGGCCTTGGGACGATTTGTTTGAAACGAAATATGCATTCCCATTGTTAATCTTAAATCCTACATTAAACTGCCCAATCCCGGACATGCCATAATCTGACTTTAGAAAACCATCAGGGTACGTGCAGACGTCATGTTTTATGGGAATGTGTTGTGTGAGTGTATATGCCTTGTCATTGTTCTGCCTGTTGAGTGCTCACCATAACACATAAACATTTCGGCAGGCTATTATGTGAGTCAGGCTGTTTTAAAATAATATTGGAAATGTGATGCCATATATTTCATAGATCATTTGTTGAAGACCAATTGCATATAGGCGGAGCATGTCTGCTTATGAAAATGAACAATTATGCTTAGTCAAGCCATTCATAATATCTTTATAATCAAAATATTCCAAGCGTGACTTGTTATGTTTTGGCGACTTATTTCCCTTTGCATATAAGGGCTCTCATACAGTCATAACGTTTGTAGCGCTCTGCAGAAAGACTTAATTTTCACTGGCCACATTGCTTGAGTCCTCTGAACAATTCACGATTTGTTTTGGGAGACTTGAACAGCAAGGAATGTTTGAGGAGAAAATGTGTTTTGAAATTACCCTTTTTGCTCCCTAAATAAGACAAAGGGGCAATGACTGGGAAACCAATCCAAGAACCTGTGCGAAGTACTCTTTGGTTAACCACTGAATGCTTAAGATTCCTTAAGCAACCCACATTTCAGACAAAGTAGGTCAGGTAAATGAATATCGCATTGCCCTCGTTTTAATCGAAACGTTCATTTAATTATTTTGCATTTTCGGGCAAGATATTGGTTAGAATGTGAACCAGGCACGCCTCAAGGCAGATTTTAAATAAATATGCTGCTTCATTCAAGCGAATCCATGGTCTAGCATTTGTTTTGTTAGGTTAAGGCCAGGCGAGGCTCGAGCTCTCCAATAAAAATAAATCTCAAATTAATTATGGCCCCGAGCAAGGGACCAGACAGTTAGGTCTTGTATGCTGCAGTCTCTGCTTTTTGCCCTGAGTATTTTACTTGTTTTTCTTTTTGCCGAGAGAGGGAAGGGGCTTACCAGAACTCTGAAGTCTAATGAACAATCTTAAATGGCCGATCCATATCTATGGCTATGTAAGCCTAGTGGTTAAAATAATAGACCAAAAAGGTTTGTCACATAAATTAATTTATAGAAGTGGAATTTAGTAGGCCTAACGTTTGTTTGGTCTTTTATTAATTCATATTTCTTCACGAATAATATAAACAAAGGCCTCTTTCAGTAGGCTAATAATCTTGACTAATAATTATGATGAATATCTATAATAATACCGGCATAATCATCGCCGTTATAATTTACTCTTAGATCATTTGTTTACATTATGGAGATGTTTAGGCCTATATAGGCTATTCTTGCGCACTTGTAAGCAAGTGAAGTGGTGAAGTGCTGTAAATTCACGATGAGCAAAAGGGCAACTATTTAAAAACTGAAACTAGTAGTATCCACCCACTTCTTGTATTGTCCAATGGAGGAGCTATGGCTTCCCACAGCTCGTGGTAAGAAATGTCTGGCTGTCAAGTTTCAGCGTCAAGCCAGATGTTATGTGGTTCGCTGTATAAACCAACTTGCATCTGCTTATTGGCCTCCGAAAATGTTTGTTACCACAGTATTCATTATGGCCTTGGCGGAAGCCGGGATAGCTTTTCTCTCTTTGCATAAACCTGCATGTTTCGTGCGTAATGGCGTGAGTAATTTGATTAGCGATATCAAATTACCTACCTCTTACTTAGTCTTTAGTTTTTTTTAGTGAGTTGCCTCGCTTACTGTGCCTCTATGACCAACTCAATCAATATTGGCAGGTGATTTCAGAGTTTGGTCACATTATTCCTCAAGTAACCTCAGGTGTCAACAAATCACACAAGATTGTGTTAGCGTTCTACGGGTTATTAGGCATATTGGAAATAGGCCTACTTATATGGCCCAGAAAATGACAGACATTCACTATTAGGCATACTAGTCAATAGGCTATTTAAAATAATAAACATATATTATTTTCTAAAAGTTAAGCCATGCTATTGTCCTCTGCTATTGCAAACGGGTTTAAAATGGATGGAATCTATAATGAATATTATACCATGACATCATTCGCCCTACTTTTATTTTGAACTAAAATGAACGAAATCCAATACAAAACCAAAACAGTGGAATGTTGAATTAGAAAAAGTTACGGCCACTAAATAGTTAAACAAGGTGTCTCCCTTAATTACACGAAGCTGAACTGGCCTCAGGCAGGAGAAGCCTTGACCCCAAGCAGGATCCAGATGTGGTGGTCTCGAGGGGGCTTCTCCCGCAACAGACCCCCAAGTCGAGAGCAGACAGACCGGCCCGTCTGTCAGTCGCAGCAGCGCAGGCTCGGTTTGGCCGCTCTGTGGCCTTGCCGCTCCCTCAGGCAGAGCCCTATTGGTCTGGTCACGTTCAGAGCTGGCTCCATGTCTAGCATCTGAGCTGAAATTGTGTCTGAATTGATGAGGGCAATTTCCAAAGGTAGAGGAAAAATGGTTGGGGGTGGGGACAGGAGATGTTTGTCCATGGCTCCAGGAACCTAAGGAAGAAAGTAGTTCAACTATAGCCTAGACCTAATAATAACATAATAATAATAATAATAATAATAATAGAAGCCTATAATAATGTAATAACATGCAATAGCAATGTAATAACATATCACGGGAGTAGGTATACTTCATCATTACATTAATGAAAACCACACACATTTATTCATGAACTAAACTCCAAACATATTAAGAGAGGGGGTTCCCCTTTGCAATATTTGGAAATATAAGCCTACAATCCATCATAATTCCCTACTGTGTTGGATAGCAGACGCACACGTGTAGAGCGGACCTTGATCTGGGGCGCTGCGTGCTTGGATGTTATTAATGGTGTTTCAGGAAAACGTCACTGAGGCTTGGAAAGCTATAACAAAGAGCATCAACCCTTGCCACAGGTAGTTCAAGTTCTTGTTCCTCTTGGTTTGATTTACAGTCAATTTCATCAGCACTCTCGAGGAAAACATCTGTCTGCTTTGAAAGTGAAACTCTATTTTATATCTCCATCTCGCAGTGGAAACGCGAATATAAGATGTTAAAAGAGAAGGGGATGAATTAGGCTAAAGTAAAATCAAGGGGGAAAAATGGACGCATTGTATTAAAAGCAATGAGGAGATTATACAACAATATGGAATCACATAACAATCTATACCAGTTTAAATTATTACTTTTTCATCGGCAAATTCATTTAATAACATAATACATGTATATTGATGGAATTGTTGAAACAAACTCATTCGCCAGTGTCTGTGACGTTTGTATAAAAATGACACATATGTAGCCTACAACAACATGTGCACAACGCTGGCAACCATTCTGTAAATATTTCAGAGTAAAAACATTATCAGCGGGAGAAACACGCAATTGTTTTCCCTGCTTATCTCTTTGGGACAAGTATCCTGCTTTTTGGAGCTGCAATGAAGGCAGGGCTTGCAGTGACACACATAGCTTCCTCTCAAAAGCGGTGACTTCACTTCCCAAATGTAGAGAAAAAAACCATCCGGTAACTGTCTCTTTCTCTCTGCGACATATCGGGGGCTGGAATTAATTCAGGAGCGTGTCATGTTTGGAATATTGTTGGGGTTCGCTGAAAATTGCGCAAAATGGACGGAACTATTAAGGTAAGGGTGGAAGACTGGGTGTACGAATTTGTGAGAGCTTTGCTTTTCGGAGTTGCGCCTCCTTTTAGCATGAGTTCGCTATGTCTGTGAGCAGTAGCCTACAATGTTGGGCAATGAACGGTTTTTTTTTGCTCCGAAAGCGGTAACCAGATGTCCTTCTTTTTTCCTATTTATCCCGAAGTTTCCTTTTCCGTTAGGAAACTTTGAAAGGGAAAATAAGCTTTGGTTGGATAAGAAACGTTTAGACTCGATACATGCGTTCAATTTTGGAACGAGCGCGTAGATGCACATCTGCAACAAAACAAAGTGCTAATTTTATTCAGTTGAAAGTATGTATTATATAACAAAATGGAGAACAATTATTTGCCTCCAGTTGAAATAGTGTTGGCAAGAGATTACGCAATATGTAGGCGATATATTGCTGTGCGGTTAGATGAACGTGCGTTTCTTTGTAAGGTATGGTGTGTCAAAGATGTGGCTGCGCAATTGTGGTGGCACGGTGCCCGGGGATCCTCTCACAGTTCATGGTTCAAAACGTTACTGATGGTGTACAAGGAAGTAGAATCCATGCGTAAAACCATAGCTTTTTAACGCATATTTTCGGTTGTAAAACGAGTGTTGAACACTTGCCATTTTTAATAGTCATATCAATAGCCAGAATGTCATTTGGAAATATCACGGAGTGATTTAGAAGAGAAAACTGCACATCTCCTTCTTGTAAATTCATGAATAACAAAAGGCTCATAGTCTTACCTGGGTAGTTATACTTAAATTGAACACAAAAGGTCATTCATAATAGGGAGCGCTCATATTTTAGTCTTGAGGGACGGGTATTCAAGCACGGTCCTCCATGTATTGAAATTCCAGATGCATGGCTATGCAGATGTTTGATGGTTAGGTCACTGCATTTCGCACCACGGTATTGTGTCTTGACTTTGAGTAGACATAGCCGATTGTCAAATATAGTTATTCTTCTCTTATTTCTAACTAACTGGGCTATTATAATACCCATGGAAACGTATTGTTCTGCCAATGTGTTTTCTTTGGATGTTGAAAGAAGCGGGGTTGTGTGGTTGAAGTGGCGGCTGGGTGTGGTGTAAGTTTTGGAACGGTATAAGCTTTGACTGCACAGAAAAATTGAATTAATATTAAATCATTTTCACCCGACTGGTTTGTGATTGTTTAATACACAAACATGCACAAATAGAAACATTTAGGCCTTGTGAAATGATTGTTAATATTCTGATGAATTGTGATGATGTATAACAATGATGACTATATAACAATAATATAACAGCAATAATTAATATATTATTATGAATGTATCAGGACTGTGCATGTATCTGTGTGTGTATTTGATTGGCTACAAACTGTATTCAGACTTTACTCATCAAAAGGGGGGGGGGGTTATCGAGCCATGAGAGCTTCCTGTTCTCCACAATCTGGTTTCCTGACAGGTTTCCCTTTCCTCCTCAAACAAAGGGCAGGAATGCCTCCTGAATCGCATGCTGATGGGTGTGTGTGGTGGACACAATAGACGTGTGCAGTCTGGATGGAAGTGGTGTACTGGGTACTGGCACTTGGTACTGGCACGCATCGTGAGGCATTTGTGATCCAGGCCGTTTGGCTGTAAGGCATCTGTGGTGGCCCAGGCACGTGGCAACTTCCACTGTCACAGTTTCCCAAGAAGAGTTTAGGAAGACCTGTTAGTTTATGAATGAGGGTTGTGAACAACATTAACCTATGTTGAGTTCATAATGGCATCATATGGTACCACATAATCATTGAAAAGTACTGTAAATCATTTAGAGAATGCAAGGCTTGGAGTGCCTTTCTGTTTGTTCCCAGTGAATATTATGTTGTAGGCTACTTGAATAGCTTACGTGGGAAGGGATGTTAGCACAAGATGTTCAGGAGAGAAGAGTGTAGATCAATGAGTGTAGATAAATTAACTTTATCTCTGTCGCACCCTTATCATTGGCAGTGTGTGTGTTCCACATTGATAAAGAACACACATTTCAAATAGACGCAGACTGGTGTGTTAGATTGTCTGTTTGGAAGTGCATACACTCACATTATTAAAAAAAAACCTGTCATCTTGATAGGCACATGCTGATATGTCAGTGTAAATGTAACGTGCAACAGCCATAACAGCAGAGCTGCCCTTATCAGGAGACATTGAGACATTCCCTCACTACTCTCAACATATCATCCACAGACCAGGCTAGCTTCTGTATAGACTTCTCTGATAGGGCATATGGCTACCAGACTGCTAGTGTGCAGCTATGATGGTTTGACTGATGAAATCACTGGCATGTCCGTCCAACTCTGAGGGCATTATCAGATGCTGTCACAAAGTATCATCCATCCAGCCCTCCCAATGAATGGCCTTAAAAGCTGTCGCCTTGGTCAGTTTAGAACCGGTGGCACATTACAGGCACATACAGTCAGTGTTAGTGAATGTACATTGAAGCATTAGTTTGCTGGAAAGCACTGTACTGTATGTGAATATGCCGTATTATTCTGATTAGCGGTGAAGATAGAAATCCCCATCCCAAGATTAGACTTCTCAGGAGATGAGTACACAGGCTGTAAACAGCAGACTGGCCACTGCATGTATCACTGCAACTCCAGTCCACAGGGCAAACTCTGCTTCACTTTTTCACTTGTTAGGACTCATTGGCTCCGGTTAAGGGCTTGTAGTAAGCATTTCACCTGTTGTATTCGGCGCATATAACAAATACAATTTGATTAGATTTTTGAAATCTAGCCCTTGTAGCCTTTTTGATCCATGTTTGCTATCTCGTGAACAGTCAGACGTGTTTTGATGCGTACATACAGTACGTTGTTCTTCGATGGGGTAAGAACTGTGCTAGTGGCACATCTTTGTCTTGATCTAGGATGTTATCTTTTAAAATATCTATAATCCCTCAAGATTACAGACATCTGTGTAATCTGTGACATCAGATGCTACCAGATCAGATGTGTGTCGGACATGAGCCTAATCCTTGAAACAGCTTAATTGTAATGACTCTAGATCAGTTTGTCTCTGTTGCTGCTGCTTTGTTTCACTAAAATGTGTCATTGACAGAGCTGAGGCAAGGCAGAATTTACCAGCTCCTTCATTCATAGTAAACAGAGGTTTTAAAATGGATTTAGCTAAAAGGCTGCCACAGTCTATACAGGCAGAGCCGTTTACCTGCATGTCTCATAAATACTGTACATCTCTTTGGCTCTGTGTATAGGTTGTTGCATGTCAGATCATTGGAATAGCACATATTGTATTCCCATTAGCCCATATACATCTCTGGCAATGATAGATCTGATATGTATTCCATGCATCAGTTACCAGACATGAGACAGAACACGTGGACACAGACAGAGGAGAGTTCCAGTGGAGCCACTGCACTGGGGTCAATGTAGAACTGACCCCCCTGCTGTTCCTGTTGATTCTTCATCTGCTGTTCCTTCTCTGTGGAAGGAAAACGCAGACTAGATCTTGTTGTGCATAGTAGTCATCAGGATTTTAGTCATGTTTGAAGTCATGGTAACATCAACAGGAAGCTGTAGTTGCTACATAGGCCCAATCACTGTATACACAAACCCCTTTGGATGCCAGATTGCGATATGACACATAACTGCACATAATTACTGTAAACAAAATGGATCTACAACAAGTGAGAGATTGAAGTTGTGAGATCACAGGTTCTCTCTGTTGTTCTAGAGGTGCCCCGCCATAACCTGTTCCTCCTCTGGCCTGCAGGAGGCACTGTCAGTGGTGAGTGAAGACCAGTCCTTGTTTGAGCCTCCTTACGCTGCTGCTGCCCCTCTACCCAAGACAGACATGACTGCATCTGGCACACAGGACTACGTCCAGCCCCACAAAATCAACCCATTACCCCCTCAGCAAGAGTGGATTAACCAGCCAGTCCGAGTGAATGTCAAGAGAGAGTATGACCACATCAATGGATCCAGGTATGTTCAGCAGTATGCACAGTCCATCTCACTAGACTCCAGCTCTTATGTCTTGTCGTAGTATGTCTTCGTCTCTGCTGATTTGAGTTGATGTTCCCTAGATTAGTCTAGATTCAAAAGGATAGTTGATCATAACAATTGCTTGTGCACAGTTAAATATGATTTTTGTCCACCTTCTGCAGAAAGTGAGCTGTTCATCTACCACTAACTCCCCTGACACTTACATTTCATTGGGCTAGCTCAAGCTCTGCTCCATTGGCCCTGTGGTTGGTCTATATTGCAAACCATTTTCATCTGCTTAGAGCCAATATAAGGATCTCTTGTCTCTCTTTGACACTGACACTGTGTGTCTGTGCAGCAGGGAGTCCCCAGTGGACTGCAGTGTGGGGGGTAAATGCAACAAGCTGGTGGGGGGCAATGACACATCTCAGATGAGTTACGGAAGCTACATGGACGAGAAGAACGCTCCGCCCCCCAACATGACCACCAATGAGAGGAGAGTCATCGTCCCCGCAGGTAACAATGACTTCTATAATATAAACCGCATGGTATTTCTTTATAATGAATGAAAATAACAAATTGTTTTTTCTTTATTTCCGATGTTATTAATTGCTCAATACCTAGACCTATAAGTACTATGACTCTACATTCCAGGCTGCGAGAAAGGTTAATTTCTTAGTCATTTTTCTTCCTAGTCAAATGGAGGGCCTATAAACATGCTCTTAATTGGCATACATTTTCTGATGTTGTAGAAGTGTTTTTATTAGCCCCGGATGTATTTAGCTATGTCACGGGTGAAGGCTCTTTGATGCTTTTGTTAGTCATGTTTTAGTTTACTCATGGGAGTACGTCTAAACACGTACAGGCAACAGAGGTCTGTTCAGTCAAAGAGCTCTTTACGTTGGCAAATTGGTTCACATATTACAGAGTATTATTTATGAGGGATAAATGCTTTGGGAAACGCTCTCTGTCAGTCTTGGAAGCGATTGATGGTACATCAGATATACTGTAGAATAGATGCAGGTGTATGATTTCACTCCATCAAAGTATTACATAGGCAAAACAATCTGGGAAAGGATGGGTCGGATACATTCACTGAAAGATGGATGAATGAATAGCTAGTTAAATAAACAAGTGAAAATAACGAATGTATACATTAGCCATAATTTGGAAATAATTATGAGACCAAAACTTGAAATGCATTCTCAAATCACTGTGAAAAGACTAGATTGTCCCGTGCTGTATACACTACCTCTGTCTTCTTGTATTTCTCCAGATCCGTCGCTGTGGTCTCAGGATCATGTCCGCCAGTGGCTAGAGTGGGCCATCAAGGAGTACGGCCTGCTGGAGATGGACACGGCCATGTTCCACAACACAGACGGCAAGGAACTGTGTAAGATGAGCAAGGACGACTTCCTCCGACTGACCACCATGTACAACGCTGAAGTCCTACTCTCTCATCTCAATTACCTCAGGGAAAGTAAGTTCTGGCAGCCATTTGAATTGATCTATACTGAACAGAAATATAAACACATCATGTGAAGTGTTGGTCCCATGTTTCAGGAGCTGAAATAAAAGATCACAGAAATGTTCCATAAGCACAAAAAACGTATTTCTCTCAAATTTTGTGTACAAATTTGCTAACATCCCTGTTAGCGAGCATTTTTCCTTTTCCAAGATAATCCATCCACTTGACAGGTGTGGCATATCAAGAAGTTGATTAAACAGCATGGTCATCACACAGGTGCACCTTTTGCTGGGGACAATAACAGGTTACTCTAAAATGTGCAGTATTGTCACACAACACGATGCTAGAGATGTCGCAAGTTTTGAGGAAACGTGCAATTGGCATGCCTTTTGCAAAAATGTCCACCAGAGCTGTTGCCAGATAATTAAATGTTAATTTCTCTACCATAAGCTGTCTTGTTTTAGAGGATTTGGCAGTACGTCCAATCGGCCTCACATTCGCAGACGTCGTGTGGGCGAGCGTTTTGCTGATGTCGTTATGAACAACGTCTTCTCCTGAGTGGCTCAGCGGTCTAAGGCACTGCATCTCAGTGCTAGAGGCATCACTACAGACCCTGGTTCAATCCCGGGCTGTTTGACAACCGGCCGTGATCGGGCGGGTTTGGCCGGGGTAGGCCGTCATTGTAAATAAGAATTTGTTCTTAACTGACTTGCGTAGTTAAATAATGGTTATGTATATATATATATATATATATATATATCTATATATATGAACAGAGTGCCCCATGGTTGCGGTGGGGGTATGGGTAGGCATAAGCTACGGACAATGAACACAATTGTTTTTTATCAATGGCAATTTGAACGCATAGAGATATCGTGACGAGATCCTGACGAGGCCCATTGTCATGCCATTCATCTGCTGCCATCCCCTCGTTTTACCATGATAATGCACGGCCTCCTGTATATAATTCCTGAAAGCTTAAAATGTCCCAGTTCTTCCATGGCCTGCATACACACCAGACATGTCATCCATTGAGCATGTTTTGGATGCTCTGGATTGACGTGTACGACAGCATGTTCTATTTCCCACCAATATCCAGCAACTTCGCACAGCCATTGAAGAGGAGTGGGACAACATTCCACAGGCCACAACAACCTGATCAAATCTATGCAATGTGTCGCACTGCACGTGATACTGACTGGTTTTCTGATCCACGCCCCTTAATTTCTTTTAAGGTATTTACAGTGTTTACAGATGCATATCTGTATTCCCATTCATGTGAAATCCATAGGTTACATTGACTGATATCCTTATATGAACTGTAACTTCGTAAAATCTTTGAAATTGTTGCATGTTGCGTTCATATATTTTTTCAGTATATGTCAGTGATGGATAGTAGGACGCTAGTTTCTCAATGATCTTTATTCTCAGTGTAGTAACAAACAATGACAGAACAGAAGTTCTCTGTCTCTTCCATTAGCCAGTTTGTACTGTATTCTGACATTGACCTACGTCCAATCTCGTTCACCCGGCCATGTGAGAATGCCAGAAAACGTGGTTTAACCACTTTGAATGTTTTACATTGGTCTTTTGCCTGGATTGGTTTTTCATAAAGTGTAGAGGAGGCTTAAATAGCACAGACATTTCAGTCTCTGTTTCTCAGCGCATCGCCCCTGCTTTTGGATGTGAACAGAGTATGCCGAACCAAGGGAAATTAAATGACTCACTGTGTTTTGTCACCATAGTCATCATGTTACAGTCGCCAGACAATGATACAGCCTTACTGGAAAACTGGACCCCATTTCTCCAAAATGGCCGCCCTGCGGGCCTTGGCACATACAGCTATTCCAGCCATGAGGACTTAAGAGTTTTTTCCCTGTAGATAACCATCATCTCTGGACTGTAACCCGCTCTCCCTCCACTCAGGATTGCCTTATTCCACATAGGCCACAGTAAGATGAAGCCCAGGTGCATTGCCTCAGGAATCACGCGAGTGAGTGAGGTCTGTGTGTTCAGCAGAGCACAGGAAGTGTATCTGTAATATACAATGGAGGCAGCTTTGCTGATTAATTGGAAGGCCTTTTGTACATTACGACCACACACGTTTTGGCAGCGAGACACGACTATAAAGAAACAAGGTTTTGCTGCACCAATATGCAAATGCAATCTATAAGCAAAATACCAGGAGGACAGGCAGCATCTGGCATCTCGTGGAGATTATCTGGAACTGTGTACCGTTCTGTGCTGTAGAGTTCAGGTTTTATAGACATCCACTGCACTTAATGGAGTTGGTGGATGGCCATCACAAAACATACTAAGCCATAATGTTGGAGGCCATCCATAACATCAGTTATTTCAGTAAACCAGTTAATATTTCCATGGATATCCCACCCTCTATGTATGACAGTTATCCTCTGCTGTTTGTACTGTACTGTATAGCAAGAATAGCAGCTGCAAAGCGTCATGACATGGAGCAGGGTGGAGCCCTAATGGCTGACTCATTTTAAAGTTTCTCCTAAAAATCGTGATGGGTCTTGCTGTGATGTAATGGGAACTTTATTCTGTGGGTGTCAACAGTTTTCTCTGTGCTGTGCGTGGCGTCTGGGCCCAGGGAATAGGGATGGCTGCTGTGAGTATAACAGCCCCATTGTGTTACAATACAGCATGGACTGGAGGCTCTATGTGTTTGAATGACTGCCGCTGGGCCCTCTTACTCTCAGCAGAGCAGTTTTCATTAGGAATGGTTGCCGCGGGACTTAGCCTGGCTTAGGCGTCCTGCACTGCGGCTCTACCCCCGCCACCGTTCTTTTGATTTAGTTGTTGTGTGTTTTGGAAACAGAAGAGATGCTTCGGAATCCTCGGCTCGGGTATTGAAATTGCTTTGGACTCCTTCCCAAGCCAGGAGACAAATGCTCTCTCTTCGTCCCGTACCAGGCTGACCAGTGGCAGGCCTTTTGAGAAATGAGCAGCATTAGGGCGTATATTGACGCGGGGCGGTGAGCTCGCGTTGAGGTGGTAGGAACTGTGTTAGTAAAGGCACAACGTCGGAAGAGTGTGGGGACTTTCCAGGGTTTACCCTGACCTCAGGGCCGCAGATTTTAAACTGAAGCCGATCTCTTCCCCCTGCAGCACAAACAAACACAATCACAGACACGGAGCTAGCCCATCCAGAACGCAGACCTCTGGCTTCACTCACGAGGAGAGGTGGGGCGGGGCTAAGCTCTCGGTTCCGACTCAGACACACAGGAGAGGGAGAAGCAGGCCGTGGATGTTTTTAGTGATTACAGGCCGTCTGATGGCTCACCCTCTCCCGTCCTCCGCCTCTCCACTCTCCTCCCAACCCGACGACAGTCTGTCCTTGACGAGCTGGAATAATTTCATACACATCTGTGTACATCATGTGTGTTACTTTGGGGTCTGTTTATTGAAACTCTGATTAACATTCTTCAGTGTCATTAAGCTTATTCACAGTAGGCCCGAGCAGGGCAGGGACATTTCCCCTCCCTGCGGCTATACGCTAAAAGTAACAACACACGCCTGTTTCTTTTGTCTTAGTCATACACAGGGAGGAATATCATATAAAAGCTCATGCCAGCAAGGCATTCTGCACATATCTGAATCTCTGTCTCCAGCTGCGAACAGTAATAAGGGTGGTTGCCTGTGCATTATTTTGGCCCCATTGTTGGTCACTTATCCAGATTTTCTACGCGATGGCCTCCCATTCTCCAATGTGCTTTCAATTTGGGGCGCAATTTGAGAATTTGTTCAAATTAGTCTGTCAGGGAGGGACTGCGGACTGTTTGCTTTATTGCACCCATGTAGGTCGGTTTGATACCACATGTGCTGGAACGAACCAAGCACAGCACAGTGAAACCTCCAACAAGGAGAGACTGTATCCTCAGACACAGGAGAAAGGGGGGAGAGAGAGAAAAAGAGAGAATGAAAGAGTGGGAGTTTTTATTGAAGTGCATGGAAATAGCCTGAAGTGGCTCTGATTGAGTGCCATAGGAGAATAGCTGCATTGCTTTCTTTCCCAGGTGTCCCTGCTATGGTCTGGTCTGCTCTGTGTGGCTGACTGTGGCTGGAAGGATTTACAGAGTGATAAGTCTGGGCTCCCAGTCTCCCGGGCTGCCTCTGCTCCTGATCCTACTGCTGCTGCTGGTGCAGCCCACTCGAGTGTGGGGACATTCTCAAGACCTCAATAGTTTATGCAGACCATAAACATCTGGGCTGAAGGCTGCAGAGGAAAAGGAGATCTGGAGTTCTCTCCTTCGCAGCAAGTTACTCCCAATCTCCCTCTCTCACTCTCTCTCTCTTTTTAGGTTTTTATGGCGCTCCTCCTGCATTAGTTATTTCTATTGGCAGATTAGCACTGCAGTTGAGGGGCTCAGAGGCCTGGCTGCCACTTGTTAGCTGTTAGGTACCATTACACAGCACCTCTGGTTGGTTTGGCGTTGGTCAGGGAACTGGGCTAATGTAGTCTAATTACTGGGGTCTCCTAGGCCTCCTTTAAGGGGCAGTGGCCTCATCGCCCAGGTGGGTGCACTTCAGATTGTTGATGGAGAGAAGGGTATGTACATGTTTGAGGGGGTGTGGGACTTGAGAGGGGTTTGTTGATAGAGAAAAGGGTATACATGTGTGAGGGGATAGTATAGATTTTAGCTTGGTAGGATCAACATCAGCGCAGGGCTCAGCAAAGGTCAATGACGTCTAACCATCTCAGAAGGATGTCTGTCAATATTATGGTGTGTCAAGATGGAGGATGAAGGGGCAGGAAGCGTTTTAGACTCATCATTTAGAGAAAAGAAAGAAAACAAAACACTGCTATTGGAGGTATTATGTAATAGAAGTACAGACTTTTGGCAGATGTGGCTCGGTTGGAGGAGGCTGAACATCAGCCAGTCATTCCACTGCGCAGTCAGATTACTGGGATGTGTTTTCGAGGGGGAAGAGCACGTCCAAATAAATAGGCGGTTTAGCCAAGCCTCCCTCGCCCAAAGTGTCAGTGTTGGCGCTCCCCATTTTCTCTTTCTCCCTCTCTCTCTCCCGTCCTTATAATAGCGGTCCCAGTGTTCTCTTTTGAATCTGTTTTCTCAGCAGCTCTGCCTGTCTGGGGCGGCCCCCATGTGAAACCCAGTAGGGCAGTAGTTAACCCTAACCCCGTCTCTCTCTCTCTACTACTTTTTACTATTCTCTCTCTCACCCTGGAGATGGGTTGGTGCCGTGCCTGCCCCGTGCGCTTACACTGAGAGTGTGGAATAATTTTTGTATGGGGAGCTGCGTTTGATTGCTGTGCAGGGACCCCGCCTCACACAATGCTTCCCCTGTTCACCAGCCCCAGGTCCAAACCAGGGCCAGAGCCTTGGGGGTGGCGTGGGCTCTGGTGTTGCAGGATGGGGTGGGGGTTAGAATATGTGTGTAGAGCCCCCGCCTCCCACCTCCCTCCGCCAACCCGCCAAGAAACAGACCCCAGGTCTGCATTGCTGTGGGCACCCCCATTCCCCCCACCCTCCAAAATGAGCAAAGGCATCCTGCATTCCCAAGCTCTAGCCTATACTGTTATTCATCTCTCCGTCTCCTGCCCATTCAGAAAAGCTCATAGAGTTCCTTCCTAACCAGCAACTCCCAATAGTAGTAGTCTTTGTCTTAAATTTTACACTCCCCATAGTAGTACTAGTACTGGTATTTTCCCAGTGCATTTTTGGTCTGTTTTTCCACTCTGATTTATGCGTCAGGGCAGCTAAAGTTAAGAGAGCATTTTGGTGCCGCCCAGGGTGCCTGTGTAAGCAGAGGAATGTAGAGCACAGTTCTGCTCCATAAGGTAAAATGAAAAGCTAGCCATTATGCTATTATAAATAGTCTTGGTTTCTGGACTTTAATAGTCAGGAGGTTTGTGGTGGAATTGTTGACTCAGCACAGCATTCTGAGTTTAAAGGATTACATATAAAAAATATTGCTGGGTCGATTCTTTATTGGATAGAATGGATTGACTGTTTACAATGTACCATGGGCAGTTTTTAAGTATACTTTTAAGAGGCATCTCAAATTAAAGGAAATTGAGATCTACTTACACTAATCAAGGATCTTCTTACTGCCACCTACTGGGTATTGGCCAGTGTTTCTACTCACAGCTAATATCATTGTACACTGCATACCAAACATTAGAAACACCTTCCTAATATTGAGTTGACTCCAATGCTTCCCCTAGTTGTGTAAAGTTGGCTGGATATCCTTTGCGTGGTGGACCATTCTTGATATACCATTATTGGAAATTATTGAGCGTGAAAACCCCTGCAGTGTTGCAGTTCTTGATGCATTTCTATACTATATAACCTATTAGCCAGTATATTTTATGAATCTTGCCCTATGCACAGATAACTGTAAACTTTGAGATCATATAGCTCTGACGTTGTGCCCATCTGGCGTGTTGCAGGTAGCTCATCATTATCCTACAACACTCCATCTCACACGGACCAGTCTCCACGCCTGGCTGCCAAAGAAGGTAGGACAGCATTATTTTCTAAAACCTTACTGCTAATGTTAAATATGGGCCAACAGTTTTCTATTTCAGAGGTGTTTTTATAGGGGTCTATGCTTCCTTTTTTGAAGAGAGCCAGGTATATGCTGAAAGAGTGAGAGAGAGAGAGAGCGAGAGCGAAAGAGAGAGAATGTGAGAGAGGACAACAAAGAGTGTTCTCATTTAGCACGATCATTTAGCCAAAACAATAGAGCCGCAGCACGCTCCGCTCTGTCTGCCAGCCCCTCAGTGCACGGTGGTCTCAGTGTGAGTGCCAGCTCCCTCTCTGCTGCCACAGAGGAGAACAGGCCCAGGTCCTGGCAGCACCAAGCAGAGACACAGCTATTGACAGGTGTATCTTTTGTACAGGGGAATAATATCAGGCAGCGCTACCCCAGTCTATGCTATTCATGGCCTACCTGCACATGGAGGAAAGCGAGGGCCACCTTACAATGGAAGGGAATTAGCAAAACAAAAGGCATGCGGTGGCTATCCTCCCCATCCACAGGGGGAGATATAGGAGGATAGGGTGGCGGGGCTCAGTGAGATAGCACTTCTAAATAAGGTCATTTTTGTGGAGCGGTGTACTTAAAGGACAGGTGGTTCAGCCACAATGTAAACAGAGACAGAAAGGAAACAGAAAGGGAGATGAGTTGTTTTTGTTGTCAGAACTTTGACTCAATCTAAGAGGGAACACGTGGTGGTAGGGAGGAAAGGTTTTTTGGCGGTTGATGTGTGTATTTGTGCAGGTTTTGGAGGGCAACTGTTACACTGAGCATTGTAGGGCACTGTTCATTGTTTTAACATGTAGATTAGCGTTCTGTGTTGTTTGATGTTGATGAGACATGTTCATTCTCTCCGATCAGATACACTGATCAGTCTGGAAGACAGGGTTTTTTGCAGACAGCTAAAATGTGACTTTATGGTCCATAAATAACTCTGAATGTTTTTTATTTAACTAGGCAAGTCAGTTAAGATCAATTTCTTATTTACAATGACGACCTCCCCAGCCAAATCCTAACCCAGACGACGCTGGGCCAATTGTGCACCGCCCTATGCGACTCCCAATCACGGCCAGTTGTGATACAGTTTGGAATCGAACCAGGGTCTGTAGTGACGCCTCTAGCACTGAGATGCAGTGCCTTAGACCGCTGTGCCACTCTGAGGAGACACTTTGTCAAATGCGCATTTACACTGACATTTATCAAATCACATTTTATTTGTCACATGCTTCGTAAACGACAGGTTTACCAATGCATTCCCAACAATGCAGAGGGAAAGGAAATTGAGAAATAATAGAAAAGAAAAACACAGAATAATAATAAAAGTAATAATAGACATACAATGAGTAATCATAACTTGGCTATATACAAGGGGCACCATTACCGAGTCAATGTGCAGGGTTATGACGTAAGTGAGGTAGATATGTACATGTACAGTGCATTTGGAAAATATTCAGACCCCTTGACTTTTTCAACATTTTATTACGTTACAGCCTTATTATAAAATGGATTAAATAAAAACATGTCCTAATCAATCTACGCCCATAATGACAAAGCAAAAACAGGTTTTTAGAAACTTTTGCAAATGTATTGCAAATAAAAAACAGAAATACCTTATTTACACAAGTTTTCAGACCCTTTGCTATGAGACTTGAAATTGAGCTCAGGTGCATCTAGTTTCAATTGATCATCCTTGAGATGTTTCTACAACTTGGAGTCCACCTGTGGTAAATTGATTGGGCATGATTTGGAAAGGCACACACCTGTCTATATAAGATCCCACAGTTGACAGTGCATGTCAGAGCAAAAACCAAGCTGTGAGGTCTTAAATGAAAGAAGTTTGGAACCACCAATACTCTTCCTAGAGCTGTCCGCCCGGCCAAACTAAGCAATCAGGTGAGAAGGGCCTTGGTCAGGGAGGTGACCAAGAACTCAATGGTCCCTCTGTCAGAGCTCCAGAGTTCCTCTGTGGAGATGGGAGAACCTTCCAGAAGGACAACCATCTCTGCAGCTCTACACCAATCAGGCCTTTATGGTAGAGTGGCCAGATGGAAGCCACTCCTCAGTAAAAGGCACATGACAGCTTGGAGTTTGCCAAAAGGCACCTAAAGAACTCTCCGACCATGAGAATCAAGATGCTCTGGTCTGCTGAAACCAAGATTGAACTCTTTGTGGTGGTGGCAGCATCATGCTGTGGGGATGTTTTTCAACGGCAGGGACTGGGAGAATAGTCAGGATCGAGGGAAAGATGAAAGGAGCAAAGTACAGAGAGATCCTTCACGAAAACCTACTCCAGAGTGCTCAGGCCCTCAGACTGGGGCAAAGGTTCACCTTTCAACAGGACAACGGCCCTAAGCACTCAGCCAAGACAGCCAAGACAACTTGGTGGCTTCTGGAAAAGTCTCAGAATGTTCTTGAGTGGCCAAGCCAGAGCCCAGACTTGAGCCTGATCAAACATCTCTGGAGAGGCCTGAAAATAGCTGTGCAGCAACGCTCCCCATCCAACCTGAGAGAGCTTGAGAGGATCTGCAGAGAAGAATGGGAGAAACTCCCCAAATACAGGTGTGCCAAGCTTATAGTGTCATACCCAAGAAGATTCTAGGCTGTAATTGCTGCCAACGGTGCTTCAACAAAGTACTGAGTAAAAGGTTGAATACTTATGGAAATGTTATATTTCAGTTTTTAAATTTTAATACATTTGCAAAAATGTCTAAAAACTTGTTTTTGCTTTGTCATTTTGGGGGTAGATTGATGAAGAGAAAAAAAACTATTTAATCAGTTTTAGAATAAGGCTGTAACATAACAAAATGTGGAAGAAGTCAAGAGGTCTGAATAGTTTTCCAATGCACTGCAACAAGGAATAAAGTGACAGATAGTGAACAGTAGCAGCAGCGTATGTTATGAGTCAAAAAAGTGATTGCAAAAAGGACCACTGCAGAGGTTGCTATTTGGTTAACTATTTAACTACATTTATTTGCAGTCTTATGGCTTGGGGTAGAAGCTGTTCAGGATCCTATTGGTTCCAGACTTGGTGTGTCAGACCCGCCTAAGCCTGTGTTAGTGTCTGTGAGATGAAGTACATATCCTTTACATGTGGACTGTGAAGTCACCACCATATACAGTACATGAGAACAGTTTGCAATAACACTGATAGCCTGGCTCACAGGAAAAGGGCATATCTAACTGGGAAGAGAGGAAGAGACTAGGCTGAGTTACACTGTTCTCACCCTGGTTCATATCATCATGGGCGTGCTCGATGAGATACTTTATGTTTCTGTACGATTTTATTCAGGTTTTTTTAGACAATAGACATAGACAAAATACATGAGCGCTAAGATTCTGCAGTGTCACCTCTGACCCCTTCTTCCTGGTTCTCAGTGGCAGGTATTTGGACTGGCAGATCCAGCAGGTCAACTCCCCTCAACACCATTTCCCCAACACAGAGAAGTGGCTACCATAATAGTGCTCCTTCTTCTCCTAATACAAACTCAGTCACAGCCCAAATTCCATAAAAGCCTTTTTCTTCAAGAAATGCCAGTATTGAGACTTTTATCAACTTTCTATCGCCAGATGTTCACAGTCATATTGTCTGTAGAAAAGGGTCACATACCATCTCAGCTCTGTCAGGGTATAGTATGCACCGTTATTCAGCAGGAGACCTCCAAATCTTTTCCAGACTGTCTGATGTAAAAAGCAATGTTATGAATAAAAGTGAGCATATAAAACATGGAATGCAGCAGCCATGAAAAGTGTGTGTGCGTGTGTTCATGTGCTTGCTTGCCTGTGTGTGGAGCTAAAGGGTACAGGGAGATAGTTTGGAGATTCAGTGATTTACCACATGGCTCCTCAGTGGTCACAGAGAGGGAAGCTTTAGCGATTGATGGGCTATTCTTTGTCTTTTATCTTTCCCTCTATGGCCTCCCAAGTGGAGAACTGCTGATTTACATTGGTTGTATAGCCAAGCATACATACAGTACTCTATCCATTGTATGTACATTGTTTCTGCTAAAGCTTGGCAGCTGCCTCTGCCAAGCTCATATAGTCAGCTCTTTTCCTTTCTCACACAGATGGCTTTTAAAGCACCTGCATACAGTATAAAAAGCCCTGCTCTGTCTGAGTCTGTCTTTGGCTGAGACTGTGGGTTAAAAGTGGTCCATGACTATGCTTCTCTCTCGTTGGTGCTCAGCCCTTGTTTTGAATAGCTGGACTGCAGTCAGGTCTCCCAGGAGGAGCAAGCATTGCACCACACCCCAGCCCAGAGTGGAAACTGGCTCTACTCAGAGGGCCTGGAAAAAGAGGGAGAGAGAGGCTCCATACTTCTGGGGTGTCTGTTGAGTTTGCATGGCTGACTGTATTCCTGACCTGGTGTGCTCATCTGGACTCTGGTCGTCCTTCCCAGTCTGTCTGCCTGGCTTCCCCCTTTCCTATCATCTCTCCTCCTCTCCTCTCCTCTCCTCTCCTCTCCTCTCCTCTCCTCTCCTCCCTCTCCTCTCCTCTCCTCTCCTCTCCTCTCCTCTCTCTCCTCTCCTCTTCTGCCCTTGAGCAAGGCAGTTAACCCCCACAACAACTGCTCCCGGTTGCCGATGAAGTGGATGTCGATTAAGGCGCCCCCCCCTCTCTTATTCAGAGGGGTTGGGTTAAATGTGGAAGACACATTTAGCTTGAAATCATCCAGTTGACTAAGTATTCCCCTTTCCCTTCCTTCCCTTCTTCTTCCCTTCTCATCTCCTCACCTCCCGTCTCCTCTCGTCTACTCTGCTGAGACCTATGTGGTGCTCCACATAGGTCTCATGTCCACCCCTGCCCTTCTGGTCTGACTCAGACCCGAATCGAATAAGGAATAGGAACTTCCCCACTGTCTATAGCGGTGAACCCTTAATATGAGGATATTGCAAGGATGTGACCCTCTCTCATGTCGAAAGGCTACATAGTGGAGCCGAGTGTAGTCTATCCAACCACCTCCTCTGCTCTTTATCAGACAGTAGCGGGATTCAACGCCATTGTTTTCTTTTCAGATTCCAAAGTTGTGTTTCGTCTGTCTGGGTCTCTTGAGTTTCTCACTCTCTCTCTCTGTCTGTCTCTCTCTCTCTCTCTCTCTCTCTGTCTCTCGCACTCTCTCTCTCTCCCCCTTCTGTTTGTGACCCTTCTCTTGGAAGGAGGTAGCCCCTGTGTGTTTTTTCGCAGAGGAGGGGGAGCGGGAGAGGGGAAAAAAGGGCTAGTAAAACAAAGAGAGGTTGTCTGCAGGCAAGGCAAGCAGGAAACGCAACTCTCCGAGGACTCTCCCCCAGTCGTTGCTACTTGGCTATCCCACCAGCCCACTGCAGATTGGACCTGACAGCCTCTGCTGAGCGACGGCCGCCCGACTGTTATTCCTCTCTCACTCTCTCAATCTGTCTCTCTCTCTCACTCTCTCTTCTATCACTCTCTCTCTGACTTCTCTCTTCTCCCTCCCCCTCTTTCTCTACCACTCCACCAGCTCCCTCCATCCTACCCCAGGCCCACCTGACAGTGAGAGAAAAGAGAGACCCACTCTTTGTTTAGTTCTTCCAGGTTCAGGCCCATTGAGTCAACTCTGGGGTTAATAGTTTAAAAAGCATAAAGAGTGAGATGTTCATGAGATCTCTTTTTAGGGAAATGTTTTTGCTGAAGGCCGGTTTTATAAAACACAAGCACACGTGAGCAAAAGGAAATAACTTGAAATAACATCCTGTGAAAGTGTGATTAAATACACTGTTTGTAATTATTATATTTTATAATTATAATAATTTTATTGTAGATATGTAATTTATGTGAGACAATAAAACAAGTTCTAGTGACATTGCTTCTTAGAAAGCCTGATTTTTTTATTTTTTATTACAGCTTTAAATCAAGTTTGTGGTTGAGAAGTACTCAACACTAAAGTAGATGTGCATTTTGATTTATTCAATGTTGGTTGAAGTAAACCAGTGGAAGGTCTGCATTTCCAAATGTTTGTTTTATAGGAAATTATATGTTTCTGACCACGAGAGGGCAGTGTTGGATAATGTTTTGAGAAGCCATGACATGGCTCTCAACCAGTTGTAGATGCGGAGGTCACTGATGAGTCAGAGGGAGCTAGTTGTGACAAAACCTCCTGTAATAGGTGGGTGTCTGCATCACCACGGTGAAGCGTGTTAACTTCTAGCTGTCCCATTGGCTGTATATGTAGGGTGACACACATGATTTAGAGCCTTAAGTCTTCACGTTAGACACCTGCGGTGTCTCTTAACTGCATGTTGAGCTCAGCAGGGGCTTATATGAGCATATATATATATGACATTACATCAGCTATATGTAATATTAGTAAGACATTATATCAGCTGTATGAAATATTAGTAGGACATTACATCAGCTATATGTAATATTAGTAAGACATATCAGCTGTATGTAATATTGGTAAGACATATCAGCAATATGTAATATTAGTAGGACATTACATCAGCTGTATGTAATATTAGTAGGAAATTATATCAGCTATATGTTATATTAGGATATTATATCAGGAAAATGTAATATTAGTTGGACATTATATCAGCTCTATGTAATATTAGTAAGACATTATATCAGCTATATGTAATATTAGGATATTATATCAGGAAAATGTAATATTAGTAAGACATTATATCAGCTCTATGTTATATTAGTAAGACATTATATCAGCTATATGTTATATTAGTAAGACATTAAATCAGCTATATGTTATTTTAGTAAAACATTATATCAGCTATATGTAATATTAGTTGGACATTATATCAGCTATATGTAATATTAGTAGGAAATTACATCTGTTAGATCTGTGTCTTGCTTCACTGGCTGTTATATGTCCTCCTGTCTAGTGACTCTTTGCATGTGGTACAGTCTGGGCCGATAACACAGCTAAATGTCAGGGTTGCTAGTCGTTGCCAGCCAAATGAAGGTGAAATTGCATCTACTTTCAATTTAGATGGGAATGTGCAGTACTGTTTTTGATGACTTGATGGAGAAAATATGCATCTTGTTTTATCTGCACGTCAAGGAGATTGATTACAACTGGTAGCAATTCAGGTACCCAGACAGCATTCATCAGTTGGGAACCTCACAAACGTAAGGCAATTCTTTCCAGTTGCAGCATCTTACAATCATAAACTACTAGAATGTCTATCTGTTTGTGTGTCAGTTTGTGTGTATTTTCCCCTCCAGTTTGTGGTCACCATGGTGCAACCTGCTTATGAAACTGTCATTTCATCGAAGACATCTTGTTGGCTCCTCTAGTTTTGAGACATAGTTGTATGTCAGATAAACCCACATAACCGTGGCCAGATATCCTGCTGCACAGGGTTTCTTGGACAGGGCTTGGATAGGCAGGCAAACCTTTTTATAGCCAGCTCTTGGCATCACTACTCTGCCTTATTTCTGTGACAATCTCGTTGCTTGTTTAAAGCCAAGTTGTGTTCCTGAGATGGGTTCGCTTGCAGGTGGGGAGGTAGAGAGCACAGCCTAGAACATACACAGCCACATAGCAAGAAGAGACACTACCACATTTTAATTCAGGACTAGTGTATATTATGAGATGAAGTGGAGGGTTCATCTTCTCGAGCTAGAATCAGTTAATTTCCTACTCGAGGGAGAGGGTGTCGAGGGAGAGGTTGTTGTTTTATTCGGGGGGGTTGGAATGGTTAAGGGGCAGCTCTCACGTAACTGTAGAGGGATCTTGGATGGTTGATGGCCTGGTGGTTGGGAGCTTGGGCCGATGACCGATAGGTCGCTGGTTCGGCTCCCTGTTTTTGAAAATAAAAAATTAAACAAGATACACTGAGTTAAAACGAGCTACAAACGATTCCCCACATGGCAGCTTCCTGTAATTGTTGCTAGCTATCTAACCATTCAGAGTCATAACACCCCACAGCCTTCTGCCTCATCGATGCGTGGGCATAATTTTTGTATACGATGTCAGCCAACCCATCTATAGGATAAATAAATGCAATACTCCGATATTAAATGCTAGGAAGTGCAGTAGAGTGTTTAATGTTGACAAATCTCTCTTTGTCACTCTCCACTTCTCAGACCCTTCATATGATGCTGTACGGCGGACTGGATGGTCGAACAACATGCACAGTGGAAAAGGTAAGCAAGCGCTTTGCTTTACTGAGTCACAGAAAGACTTGTAGCCTAACCACCCAAGGAATTAGCATATGGTCCAACCCATCATGCATCATCACATACAGTGCCTTCGGAAAGTATTCAGACCCCTTGACTTTTTCACATTTTGTTACGTTACAGCCTTATTGGATTAAATAAAACAATTTCCTCAGCAATCAACATGCAATACCCCATAATGACAAAGGAAAAATAGGTTTTTAGAAACTTTTTCAAATGCTTAAAAACAAAAAACAGAAACTTTATTAACATAAGTATTCAGACCATTTGCTATGTGACTCGAAATTGAGCTCAGGTACACCCTGTTTCCATTGATCATCCTTGAGATGTTTCTACAACTTGATTGGAGTCCACCTGTAGTAAATTCAATGGATTGGACATGATTTGGAAAGGCACAACCCTTTCTATAAGTTGACTTCACATGTCAGAGCAAAAGTCAAGCCATGAGGTCAAAGGAATTGTCCGTAGAGCTCGAGACAGGATTATGTTGAGGCACAGATCTGGGGAAGGGTACCATTTCTACAGCATTGAAATTCCCCAAGAACACAGTGGGCTCCATCATTTTTAAATGGAAGACGTTTGGAACCACCAAGACTTCCTAGAGCTGGCCGCCCGGCCAAACTAAGCAATCGGGTGAGAAGGGCTTTGGTCAGGGAGGTGACCAAGAACCCGATGGTCACTCTGATAGAGCTCTAAAGTTCCTCTGTGGAGATGGGAGAACCTTTCAGAAGGACAACCATCTCTGCAGCACTACACCAATTAGGCCTTTATGGTAGAGTGGCCAGACGAAGCCACTTCTCAGTAAAAAGCACCTGACAGCCTGCATGGAGTTTGCTAAAAAGCACCTAAAGACTCTCAGACCATGAGCAACAAGATCCTCTGGTCTGATGAAACCAAGATTTATCTCTTTGGCCTGAATGCCAAGCTTCACGTCTGGCGGAGACTTGGCACCCTCCCTACAGTGAAGCATGGTGGTGGCAGCATCATGCTGTGGGGATGGGTTTTTTAGCGACAGGGACTGGGAGACTAGTCAGGATTGAGGCAAAGATGAATGGAAGAAAGTACAGAGAGATCCTTGACAAACCTGCTCCAGAGCGCTCAGGACCTCAGACTGGGGCAAAGGTTCACTTTCCAACAGGACAATGACCCCAAGCACACAGCCAATTCAACACAGGAGTGGCTTCGGGAAAAGTCTCAATGTCCTTGAGTGGCCCAGCCAAAGCAAGGACTTGAACCCAATCGAACATCTCTGGAGAGAACTGAAAATGGCAGTGCAGCAATGCTCCCCATCAAACCTGACAGAGCTTTAGAGGACCTGCAGAGAAGAATGGGAGAAACTCCCCAAATACAGTTGTGCCAAGCTTGTATTTTATAAATTAGCAAACATTTAAAAAAACTTGTTTTTGCTTTGTCATTATGGGGTATTGTGTGTAGATTGGTGAGGAACAAAACAATGTAATCAATTTTAGAATAAGGCTGTAACCTAACAGAATGTGGAAAATGTCAAGGGGTCTGAATACTTTCCTAATGCACTTTACATTCTTCCCTAGCTCATAGAGAGACGTGTGAGAGCCCACTCAACCCAAGCACGCAAGGCAAACCACCAATGATTAAATCCTCAGTCGTCAACCCTGAAATCTGTGAACTTTAAGCACTTACCCTAGCCACCAGTTACTGGCCTGTTTTCTTTGGAACGGGGCTGACATGCCATTAAGATGTGTACTGTGGTTTATCCATGACCGCCCAACTGGCTTTCTTCCCTCCTGTTTCTTTCCCCTCCTAAACTCTCCCTCTTCAGGCTCGCCGGTGGTCACACAGAACGTGTCCAAGTCCACTGAACAGCCCAGACCTCAGCCAGGTAATGTATTTCACCCTGCTCATTCCTACCATCATGTGTGTGTGCTCCACTTAAGACAGCCGCAGTTGGTTACACCCATCTCATAAGGATGAGGATCAGCCTAATGTATAGTGATACATACAGACTAACAGACCTCTCTCTCCACAGATCCTTACCAGATCCTGGGGCCCACCAGCAGTCGACTGGCCAACCCAGGTAGGTACAGGAGGATGTATGAGACCAATCATATATCAGATGTAAACAAAATTTCCCAACATACATTGCTTCATTATGGCCTTGGTGGATTTCTCTGAAAAAAAAATAAGTCTGCTGAGAATTGTGCACATTTGCATTCAAGTACAGTCGTGGCCAAAAGTTTTGAGAATGACACAAATATTAATTTTCACAAAGTCTTCTGCTTCAGTTTGTATGATGGAAATTTGCATATACTCCAGAATGTTATGAAGAGTGATCAGATGAATTGCAATTAATTGCAAAGTCCCTCTTTGCCATGCAAATGAACTGAATCCCCCCGAAACATTTCCACTGCATTTCAGCCCTGCCACAAAAGGACCAGCTGACATCATGTCAGTGATTCTCTCGTTAACACAGGTGTGAGTGTTGACGAGGACAAGGCTGGAGATCACTCTGTCATGCTGATTGAGTTCGAATAACAGACTGGAAGCTTCAAAAGGAGGGTGGTGCTTGGAATCATTGTTTTTCCTCTGTCAGCCATGGTTACCTGCAAGGAAACACGTGGCGTCATCATTGCTTTGCACAAAAAGGGCTTCACAGGCAAGGATATTGCTGCCAGTAAGATTGCACCTAAATCAACCATTTATCGGATCATCAAGAACTTCAAGGAGAGCGGTTCAATTGTTGTGAAGAAGGCTTCAGGGCGCCCAAGAAAGTCCAGCAAGCGCCAGGACCGTCTCTTAAAGTTGATTCAGCTGCGGGATTTGGGGCACTACCAGTACAGAGCTTGCTCAGGATTGGCAGCAGGCAGGTGTGAGTGTATCTGCACGCACAGTGAGGTGAAGAATTTTGGAGGATGGCCTGGTGTCAAGAAGGGCAGCAAAGAAGCCACTTCTCTCCAGGAAAAACATCAGGGACAGACTGTTATTCTGCAAAAGGTACAGGGATTGGACTGCTGAGGATTGCGGAAAAGTCATTTTCTCTGATGAATCCCCTTTCCGATTGTTTGGAGCATCCGGAAAAAAGCTTGTCCGGAGAAGACAAGGTGAGCGCTACCATCAGTCCCGTGTCATGCCAACAGTAAAGCATCCTGAGACCATTCATGTGTGGGGTTGCTTCTCAGCCAAGGGAGTGGGCTCACTCACAATTTTGCCTAAGAACACAGCTATGAATAAAGAATGGTACCAACACATCCCTGAGAGCAACTTCTCCCAACCATCCAGGAACAGTTTGGTGACGAACAATGCATTTTCCAGCATGATGAAGCACCTTGCCGTAAGGCAAAAGTGATAACTAAGTGGCTCGGGGAAGAAAACATCGATATTTTGGGTCTATGGCCAGGACACTCCCCAGACCTTAATCCCATTGAGAGCTTGTGGTCAATCCTCAAGAGGCAGGTGGACAAACAAAACCCCACAAATTCTGACAAACTCCAAGCATTGATTATGCAGGAATGGGCTGCCATCAGTCAGGATGTGGCCCAGAAGTTAATTGACTGCATGCCAGGGCTGATTGCAGAGATCTTGAAAAAGAAGGGTCAACACTGCAAATATTGACTCTTTGCATCAACTTCATGTAATTGTCAATAAAAGCCTTTGACACTAATGAAATGCTTGTAATTATGCTTCAGTATTCCATAGTAACATCTGACAAAAATATCTAAAGACACTCAAGCAGCAAACTTTGTGAAAATTAACATTTGTGTCATTCTCAAAACTTTTGGCCATGACTGTACATAATGAGTTATGGGTCTTTGATCAATCGGCTGTTAGGTGTTCAGGGATAGAACATCTGTTGATTTGACCTATGTGTGTGTGTGTTTCCTGGTTAGGTTCAGGACAGATCCAGCTGTGGCAGTTCCTGCTGGAGCTCCTGTCAGACAGCACCAATGCTGGCTGCATCACATGGGAGGGCACCAATGGAGAGTTCAAGATGACTGACCCAGACGAGGTGGCGAGGCGCTGGGGCGAGAGGAAGAGCAAGCCCAACATGAACTACGACAAGCTGAGCCGCGCCCTGCGCTACTACTACGACAAGAACATCATGACCAAGGTGCACGGCAAGCGCTACGCCTACAAGTTTGACTTCCACGGTATCGCTCAGGCCCTTCAGCCCCACCCTACCGAGTCCTCCATGTACAAGTACCCCTCGGACCTTGCATACGTGCCCTCCTACCATGCCCACCAGCAGAAGGTCAACTTCGTGTCCCCACATCCCCCCTCCATGCCCGTCACCTCTTCTAATTTCTTTGGACCCACTGCTCCGTACTGGAGCTCCCCTACAGGGGGGATCTACCCCAACCACAGCGTCCCCCGCCACCCCAACTCCCACGTGCCCTCCCACCTAGGCAGTTACTACTAAACCCCACTGCACCATGACGTCTTCTCCAACCTTCTCTCCCCCCAACCAAACCCACCAGTGCTGATCTGAAACCACAATGAAACCAAACCAACTAAGACCGAGAGAAAGGGCGATTCTCCGCCTGGACCCAAAGTCTGCTCTTAACTGGCAAGATGAAGAAAGCTAACTGAAGAAAGCTAACTGAAGAAAGCTAACTGAAGAAAGCTAACTGAAGAAAGCTAACTGAAGAAAGCTAACTGAAGAAAGCTAACTGAAGAAAGCTAATTGAAGAGATCTAACTGAAGAGATCTAACTGAAGGAATGTTTGAAGGATAAAAAAAACTGGATGTTCCAAATGGAGTACTACTTATTTACAAGACAAGAGACTGTTTCCATGTTTGTTTTGTTCAGTTTTTCAGTTTGTCTGTGTTTTTTGTGCCATGTGTCCCTTGAAAACAGCACCCATGCGCCAGTTCTGAGTGCCCCCAAAATCTAGACACGTTACCCACACAGACGCAGCCTTATCGAGAGACCATAGAGGCTCTCATACCTACTTTGTGCCTGATCACAGACATGGACCCATTCTCTATGTGTCTCTATCTACATTTCCCTCATATGATAAAGCTCCTGCCTTGTTCCTCGTTCCAGTCCTGTATGGGGTCTCAGATCAACATCATGTTCGTCTGTCTCATGTTCTGTTATCAGTCCGTCCATCTGCATCCGGTGTAGGTAGGGCTTTAAAGAAAAGGACTTCTCAGCACTGAATGAAAATGAAATGTTGGCAACTGGAATACGCCATTGATTCACACTTATCTTATCCTCCAAACTGGAAGTAGGCGAGTTGGAGACCAGAGTTGGAAGTGAAGCGCTGTAGCTATGTTTTCAGGGGGCCACACACCGGTTGGCTGTTGTTATAGAAACTATGCTGTTTGTCCTCTTCAGCCATTGGTTCATTCCATTTCCAGATGTTTTGTTGGACCAAGTCATTATTAATGTGAATGCCCTCTGGTCCATGGAACACATCCTCAATTTGACAATCACAGTTGTTTGTCTGTCCAGGCCAGTCAAGTGTCTCTGTGCATTCATACTGCCCTGCCATTTCAAAACGTGCATTTTCAGATGTTTAAAGTTTGTTGTATGAAAGAAATAATTGTATTTAAACAGCTGAATATGGACTTGTTTCACTACTTCTTGAAAATAAATGGTTTACTAAATAAAGAACAAAACCAATAAAGTAAGAAAGGATGAAAACGTAGAAATCCTCAGATTCGCGAATGCTGTGCGTTCGTCAGACCTATTTTCTATTATTTTGTAAACATTGGTCAACTAGGCATTAAAGCAACTTACTGTATAAATTATGCAGAGTTATTTTCATATGTGACACAGTTTTAAAAAGTCAAGAGAATTAATACGAGTTGACCTCGGTCAAAAATGCAAACATTGTTAAGTCCGTTACTGATATATAAGTATGTTCAACATTTTTAAACGTTTTATATCTGTACATTTGGGCAGTCCATTTTTACATGATTTTTATTTTATTTTATGAAATTCAATTTGTAATGTCCTCAGTGCCTTGGAGTGAACACAAGATTTGTTCTAGCTAGTTATTACCAAAAACCACAAATGCCTGCTTGAATCATAATCCTATACTTATAGTCAATCTGTTATTCTGTATATACCATGCTTATGGTTGCTTTCAATTCTAAAATAGGCCAACAATACTTGTCATGTCTCATATCATTAAGCCAACCACCCAGAAATTGCCAGCTTTTGTCTGTGCCTTTAAATTGGCCTGGTATATTATGCAAAAGAGCACAGACACCCCTTATATTCACAGCAAGCATCTCTTTTAAGCTCGATTGCTTTAGATGTGTGAATTCAAGGGAATTTGTTAGATGTAGCATGAAGGTAATAATCTAAAATGTACCCTTTACATCCACCTCTCATAAACAGTAATGTTCAATGAAAGGGGAGCTGTGCTACTTCGTATATGCAATGTATTTTGGATATTAAATATATAAATGTAATTTTGCAATTAACCATTTTATTATTATTGTAATTCCTGCCATGTATTAAGTACTAACTTTTGAAAAAGGGCTTTTGTATAGGAAAGAAATTTGACAAAATAAAAGTTTTTACTTCTGAACATATTTACTTCTGTTGGTCCATTGTCTGCCAGAAAGTAGAATACTGATCTTTAACTACTAGGCAAAGTTACAACATAATTTGTATATTTTCCCTCTTATCTGCATCACTATAAGAAATCTAGTTAATGTGTAGCTCTGTTTCAATCAATACGTAATCATCATTACTAGCAATATTATCCAGACTATAACACAATTTCATTAATTTTTATAATTTCAGTGTTATACAAAATTATTTGATGAGAAAATACATTTCCTGTGGAGAAGAGATTGTAACAGGAAATACTTTATTGGTTTATCTGATGTTTCTTATATACTGTATAATGACAACACACATCGACCCAAGTCCCAATACCTGTGCTAACAATATCAGATGACTACTGGGGTTGTTGGGGTGTTATGTAAGTGCCTCAGAAGAGTATGTTGTGATTTCTTCTCAACTTGAGAGGTACATGGATGGGAGGAGAAACCTTTGTCCTCTTGTTATCATAGAGGATGTCAAGTGTGTGTTTATGATAACTGGGTTATTTACAGTAATGTATTCAGTGTACCCCATCAGCCTACGTACAATTGAGTCGTACAAAATGACAACGCGTGCATGTGTGTGAGAGAAAGAAAGGAGAGAAACACTTTCCTATCCTATACTGTCATACTCATTTATCGATGTATCATGTCAGTCGGTCAAGCAATGCAGCTGTCATCAGGCTATAAGTTTCCATATCAAGTTTTTTATGTGATGTCCATTGAAAGCCTTGATTATTTGCATGGATTTTAAACAGCTGTGAAATATTCTGAGAATGATAAAACATTTATTGTATTCCATTAAACAGAGAAGGCAACATCCATCACATCCATCCCATACCACCTTTAAAAATCGACAATTGCAGTCATGCACATCACCATGAGCAAAAACACTTCACTGTCACCACCATGTGGCTAGTACAGGCCAATGCAATTGACAAAGCAATTCACTGTGTAAATCAGCCTCGAACAGGAGTCTTTTTTTCCCCACATCTTGTCTTATCACCTAGTGAATGATAATGTCAGGGAGAAGTAATTAAAATTTGAAAGTGAATAGATTTGGTCGATAGTTTTTAATTATTTCCAAGACCCGTTCTCGTGGGTGCTTTTTCAAAGCCTATGTCAGAGACTCCAGTGAGTGTAATGTGCTCAATATTAGGACTTGAGAAATAAAGTTAACATCATTAGAAAGAAGATGTTCCCCTCTTATCTACTGTAGGTAATTTCATATAAACATACACAAAATCACTTTTTTAATATATATACAGTACCAGTCAAAAGTTTGGACGCACCTACTAATTCCATGGTTTTTCTTTATTTTTACTATTTTCTACATTGTAGAATAATAGACTTCAAAACTATGAAATAACAAATATGGAATCATGTAGTAACCAAAAAAGTGTTAAACAAATCAAAATCAAAAATAAAATAAATATTCACCCACAAAACACAGGTGGAAAAAGGCTACCTAAGTATGATTCTCAATCAGAGACAACAAACGACACCTGCCTCTGATTGAGAACCATACCAGGCCAAACACAAACACAACCTAGAAAAACGAACATAGACTGCCCACCCCAACTCACGCCCTGACCATACTAACAAAGACAAAATAAAGGAACTAAGGTCAGAACGTGACAATATTTGGTAAGATACCAAGTCCATATTGTATCAAGAAGAGTTCAAATAAGCAAAAAGAAACAACAGTCCATCATTACTTTAAGACATGAAGGTCAGTCAATCTGTAAAATTTCAAGAACTTTGAACGTTTCTTTAAGCACAGTCGCAAAAACCATCAAGCGCTATGATGAAACTGGCTCTCATGAGGACCACCACAGGAAAGAAAGTCCCAGAGTTACCTCTGCTGCAGAGGATAAGTTCATTAGAGTTAACTGCACCTCAAATTACAGCCAAAATAAATGCTTCACGGAGTTCAAGTAACAGACACATCTCAACATCAACTGTTCAGAGGAGACTGCTTGAATCAGGATTTCATGGTCGAATTGCTGCAAAGAGACCATTACTAAAGGACACAAATAAGAAGAAGATACTTGCTTGGGCCAAGAAACACGAGCACTGGACATCAGACTGGTGGAAAGCTGTCCTTTTGTCTAACGACTCCAAATTTGCGATTTTCGGTTCCAAACACTGTGTCTTTGTGAGACGCAAAGTAGGTGAATGTTTGATCTTCGCATGTGTGGTTCCCATCGTGAAGCATGGATGAGGAGGTATGATAGTGTGGGGGTGCTTTGCTGGTGACACTGTCTGTGATTTATTTAGAATTCAAGACACACTTAACCAGCTTTGCTACCACAGCATTCTGTAGCAATCTGGTTTGCGCTTAGTGGGACTAATCCCATCTGGTTTTCACTTAGTGGGACTATCATTTGTTTTTCAACAGGACAATGACCCAAAAAACACCTCCAGGCTGTGTAAGGGTTTTTGACCAAGAGAGTGATGGAGTGCTGCATCAGATGACCTGGGCTCCACAAGCACGCAACCTCAACCCAATTGAGAGGGTTTGGGATGAGTTGGACCGCAGAGTGAAGGAAAAGTAGCCAGGATATGTGGGAACTCCTTCAATACTGTTGGAAAAGCATTCCAAAATGGCGTAGCAGTGCAGACGTGTTTTGTTCGTCCTCTCGTCTACTTTTTAATTTTTCGTCCTTTTTTTTGTATATATTTCAATTTTATTTTCAATCTCCTTACCATTTCAAATCAATTATACCTTCCGGTAACCTGCCTCACCCAATGTGATAGGGAACCACAATTATTATTTTTTATTTTTTTAGACCTTGCAGCCAGAACCACCTAGCAATCAAAGCTAACCAGCTAATTAGCTACTAGCTATTAGTCATTGTTAGCCACTGCTAGCGGCCTTTACCTTCTGCACAGATACCAGCCCTTTCTTTTGTAGCCTGGAAAATACTTGCCAGCCCACCAGTATCGGACTGTTTCTCCACAACAACGCCGGACTCCTGCCTTAAACCCTGGACCATTACTCCTGATCTTCACAGCTAGATAGCTGCCACCGAGTGACCCAGTACCGAAGCTAGCCCTGAGCCAGGCCCACCTCCCGGGCCTACTCAGTTGTTCACCCTGACTCCACCCAAACACGGCTAGAATCCACTACCGGATCCTTGCCGTAAGCTCTGGACCTTGGCACCAGATCACCGCTGCTATCGAGTGGCTATAGTGGCTAAAGCCCCTGCCCCGATGCTAGCACCAGTTAGCCATGAGCATCTCCTGGCTAGCAAAGTAAATTACTGCAACACCTCTTTCGCCATCTGGCTTCGATCCTTTGTCGACACGGCGCCCCACCGCACCACCACGACTGGTCTGCTGACGAATACTCCAGCCACTGTGCTTTCAACCGGCCTCTGTCGGAAGTCAGAGCAGACGCTTCTACTAGCCCCGGGCTTCTACTAGCCTCTAACTTTAAACGCGTGCTACCATATTAGCGACTACTCCGCGGCTTCCCTGTTCCATCTATTTTTTTTATTAATTTATTTAAAAAAAAATGTTTTTACCTTTATTTATCTAGGCAAGTCAGTTAAAAACAAATTCTTATTTTCAATGATGGCCTAGGAACAGTGGGTTAACTGCCTGTTCAGGGGCAGAATGACAGATTTGTACCTTGTCAGCTCAGGGATTTGAACTTGCAACCTTTCGTTTACTAGTCCAACACTCTAAACACTAGGCTACCCTGTCGCCCCCTATTGCTGTCCCCTGGACCCTATGATCACTTGGCTACATGGCTGATGCCTGCTGGACTGTACATTAATTACGGTACTCCATTCTGTTTATTTTTGTTTATCTGTCGGCCCCAGCGCCAAACTCAGGCTCTATGTGTAGATAACCGACCCTCTCTGCCTATTCATTGCATTTTACCTATTGTTTTTGTCTTAGCGGATTAGCTGTTGTTGTCTTACCCGATGTTGTCTTAGCTAGCATTCCCAATCAACACCTGTGATTGCTTTATGCCTCGCTTTATGTCTCTCTCAAATGTCAATATGCCTTGTGTACTGGTGTTTAGGTTAGTTATCATTGTTTTAGTTTACAATGGAACCCCTAGTTCCACTCATCATACCTCTGATACCTCCTTTGTCCCACCTCCCACACATGCGGTGACCTCACCCAGTATAACCAGCATGTCCAGAGATGCAACCTCTCTTATCATCACTCAGTGCCTGGGCCTACCTCCTCTGTACCTGCACTCCACCATACCCTTGTCTGCACATTATACCCTGAATCTATTCTACCATGCCCAGAAATCTGCTCCTTTTATTCTTTGTCCCCAACGCTCTAAAATGACCTAGACGACCAGTTTTGATAGCCTTTAGCTGTACCCTCATCCTACTCCTCCTCTGTTCCCTGGGTGATGTGGAGGTAAACCCAGGCCCTGCGTGTCCCCAGGCAACCCCATTTTTTGACTTTGTTGATCTATCTACTGCAGAGATAGCCTGCAAAGTTCTGCCATACTTTCCAGATCAATGCCCAAACAGTTCGAACTTCTAATTTAAAAAATTTATATCTCCAGAAATAAGTCTCTCACTGTTGCCGCCTGTTATCGACCCCACTCCGCTCCCAGCTGTGCCCTGGAAATCATGTGTGAATTGATCGCCCCCCATCTAGCTTCAGAGTAAGTTCTGTTAGGTGACCTAAACGGGGATATGCTTAACACCCCGGCAGTCCTACAATCTAAGCTAGATGCCCTCAAACTCACACAAATTATCAAAGAAACCACCAGTTACAACCCTAAATCTGTAAACATGGGAACCCTCATAGACATTATCCTGTCCAACTTGCCCTCCAAATACACCTCTGCTATTTTCAATCAGGATCTCAGTGATCGCGGCCTCATTGCCTGTATCGGCTATGGGTCCGTGGTCAAACGACCACCCCTCATCACTGTCAAACGCTCTCTAAAGCACTTCTGGGAGCAGGCCTTTCTAATTGACCTGGCCCGGGTATCCTGGAAGGATATTGACCCATCCCATCAGTCGAGGATGACTGGTCGTTCTTTAAAAGTAATTTCCTCACCATCTTAGATAAGAATGCCCCTTTCCAAAAATGCAGAACTAAGAACAGATATAGCCCTTGGTTTACTCCAGACCTGACTGCCCTTGACTAGCATAAAAACATCCTGTGGCAGACTGTAATAGCATTGAATAGTCCCTGCGATATGCAACTCTTCAGGGAAGTCAGGAACCAATACACGCTGTCAGTCAGGAAAGCAAAGGCTAGCTTTTTCAAGCAGAAATTTGCATCCTGTAGCTCTAACTCCAAAACGTTTTTGGACACTGTAAAGTCCATGGAGAACAAGAGCACCTCCTCCCAGCTGCCCACTGCACTGATGCTAGGTAACAATGGTCACCACCGATAAAACCATGATAATCGAAAATTTCAATAAGCATTTCTCTATGGCTGGCCATGACTTCCTCCTGGCTACTCCAACCCCGACCAACAGCTCCGCCAACCCTGCAGCTACTCACCCGAGCCTCCCCAGCTTCTCCTTCACCCAAATCCAGATAGCAGATGTTCTGAAAGAGCTGCAAAACCTGGTCCCGTACAAATCAGCTCCGCCGCCACTGTTGCAACCCCTATTACCAGCCTGTTCAACCTCTCTTTTGTATCGTCCGAGATCCCTAAAGATTGGAAATCTGCCGCAGTCATCCCCCTCTTCAAAGGGGGTGACACTCTAGACCAAAACTGCTATAGACCTATATCTATCCTGCCCTGCCTCTCTAAAGTCTTCGAAAGCCAAGTTAATAAACAGATCACTGATCATTTCGAATCCCACCATACCTTCTCCGCTGTGCAATCCGGTTTCCGAGCCGGTCACGGGTGCACCTCAGCCACGCTCAAGGTACTAAACGATATCATAACCGCCATCGATAAAAGACAGTACCGTGCAGTCGTCTTCATCGACCTGGCCAAGGCTTTCGACTCTGTCAATCACCGTATTCTTATCGGCAGACTCAATAGCCTTCGTTTCTCTAACGACTGCCTCGCCTGGTTCACCAACTACTTTGCAGACAGAGTTCAGTGTGTAAAATCGGAGGGCCTGTTGTCCGGACCTCTGGCAGTCTCTATGGGGGTACCACAGGGTTCAATTCTCGGGCAGACTCTTTTCTCTGTATATATCAATGATGTTGCTCTTGCTGCTGGTGATTCCCTGATCCACTTCTACGCAGATGACACCATTCTGTATACTTCTGGCCCTTGTTTGGACACTGTGCTAACTAACATCCAAAACGAACTTCAATGCCATACAACACTTCTTCCGTGGCCTCCAACAGCTCTTAAACGCTAGTAAAACCAAATGCATGCTTTTCAACCGTTCGCTGCTCGCACCCGCCCGCCCGACTAGCATCACCACCCTGGACGGTTCTGACTTGAATATGTGGACAACTATAAATCCCTAGGTGACTGGCTAGACTGTAAACTCTCCTTCCAGACTCATATCAAACATCTCCAATCCAAAATCAAATCTAGAATCTGCTTCTTATTTCGCAACAAAGCCTCCTTCACTCACGCTGCCAGACTTACCCTAGTAAAACTGACTATCCTACCAAACCTCGACTTCGGCGATGTCATCTACAAAATAACTTCCAATACTCTACTCAGCAAACTGGATGTAGTCTATCACAGTGCTATCCGTTTTGTTACCAAATCATCTTTTACCACCCACCACCACGACCTGTATGTTCTAGTCAGCTGACCAGCACTACATATTCGTCGCAAGACCCACTGGCTCCAGGTCATCCATAAGTCTATGCTAGGTAAAGCCCCGCCTTATCTCAGCTCACTGGTCACGATAACAACACCCACACGTAGCACACGTTCCAGCAGGTATATCTCACTGATCATCCCCAAAGCCAACACCTCACTTAGCCGCCTTTCCTTCCAGTTCTCTGCTGCCAGTGACTGGAACGAATGACAAAAATCAGACCTATATTTCCCTCACCAACTTTAAACATCAGCTATCTGAGCAGCTAACTGATCACTGCAGCTGTACATAGTCCATCTGTAAATAGCCCACCCGATCTACCTACCTCATCCCCATACTGTTTCTTTTACTTTTCTGCTCTTTTGCATACCAGTATCTCTACTTACACATCATCATCTGCTCATTTATCAATCCAGTGTTAATCTGCTAAATTGTAATTCTTCGCTACTATGGCCTATTTATTGCTTACCTCCTCATGCCTTTTGCACACACTGTATATAGACTTTCTTTTTTTCTACTGTGTCATTGACTTGTTTATTGTGTTATTGGCTTGTTTATTGTTTATTCCATGTTATTCCATGTGTAACTCTGTGTTGTTGTCTGCGTCACACTGCTTTGCTTTATCTTGGCCAGGTCGCAGTTGTAAATGAGAACTTGTTCTCAACTAGCCTACCTGGTTAAATAAAGGTGAAATAAAAATAAAAAAATAAAAAAATTCCCGCTTTTTGAGAGAATGACAGAAGTGTGCAAAACTGTCATCATGGCAAAGGGTGACTACTTTGAAGAATCTAAAATCTATAATATATTTTGATTTGTTTAACACTTCTTTGGTTACTACATGATTCCATATGTGTTTTTTCAAAATGTTGATGTCTTCACTATTATTCTACAATGTAGAAAATAGTAAAATAAATAAAAACCCTTGAATGAGTAGGTGTGTCCAAACTTTTGACTGATACTGTATATATATTTTTGCGGACCCACTGCAGTACCTCCCGGTTGAATAACCCTGCCCTATATTTGTTTTCTCAGTAGTCACAAAAACATTTATTTTCGCGATAAAGTGCACATAGTCGGGAAAAAAAGACTATTTAGCAATGTCAGTGTTATCCGAGATCCTTGGAACATCCCTACCCTAAACCCTAACCCTAAACTCTAACCTAAACCTTACCCTAACCCTTCCCTAACCCTAACCCTTACATTAACCATTTAAAATTTCAGCTTCAATGCGGTAGGGACGTCCCAAGGAATTTGAATTGCATGGAGCGTTTAGCAATGGACAGCTCGGGTCTTCAAGTTCAGTAGCCAATTTGGCATGAAAGCACATTCAATTCTTGTGTTATTAAAACGCTATCACTGCGTTGACAATTCTGGTTGGTTGAAAAAGTATTTCGTTATTCTAAAATGAAAGCACAGTTTGCTATTCTGTAGCCAATACAATGGCGTGATATTGTTCAGAGAGAGATGTTCTTCACCTGGTTTCCATCATAATGTAAAGATAAAGCTAATGATAGCTGACTACTCTCCTTTCCATGGTGAAGGAAGTTTATGATGAACTCCACCAACGAAGTGGAGCAGAGACCAGGCTTTATGTAATTCAGCTCTGATTACATCGATTTGCCCGAGGTCAATTAAAAAAAAATGAAAACGATGAAATGCTTGCCTTGTACCTATGATTGTCCTCTGTAGGTGCCTTTTTTTGTTTGCTGAAATCATTACTTTTTCAATAAATGTTAATCAAATACAACCACCAACTGATGCTGTCATTTGTCCTATAGACTATCAAAGAACCTTCAAATGAAAATAGGATATTTAAAAAAAGGCCTACTTACAATGCAGTTTCAGTGACGGTCAACATTCTGGGCCAACACTTTCCACTATATGATGTTTAATGCAAGATCTTCCTCCCTCACAGGGTAACACCACGATCCTGGTCGTTGTGGACCATTTTTCTAAGTCCTGCCAACTCCTCCCTCTGCCCGGTCTCCCTACGGCCCTACAGACTGCGGAGGACTTGTTTATACACGTCTTCCGGCACTACGGGGTGCCTGAGGACATAGTGTCTAATTGGGGTCCCCAGTTCACTTCGAGTGTCTGGAGGGCGTTCATGGAACGTCTGGCGGACTCGATCAGCCTTACCTCGGGTTTTCACCCCGAGAGTAACGGGCAGGTGGAGAGAGTCAACCAGGATGTGGGTAGGTTTTATAGGTCTTATTGCCAGGACCGGCCGGGGGAGTGGGCAGCGTTCATGCCCTGGGCAGAGATGGCCCCGAGCCGGTTCTGGCTCCTTGGCATCAGAGTCAAACCGAGGCTCCTGCGGTGGACGACTGGTTCAGGCGCGGGGAGGAGACATGGGACGCCATATTCACCTTCAGCGCGCCGTGCTGTGCCAGAAAGCCAGTGCAGACCGTCACCGCAGTGAGGCCCCGGTGTTCTCCTCAGGCCAGGTATTCTCTGTAATACTATAAGCCACTTAGCAATTTATTATAGTTCCCAATCTCCCAACCTCAGCTACCAAGAATCCATTTCAGGCTATCAATCGAGTTGGAGAAAATCAAATCAAATTTTATTTGTCACCAAATACAACAAATGTAGACTTAACAATGAAATGCTTGCTTAGGAGCCCTTCCCAAAAACGCAGAGTTAAAAAATAATAATACAAAGAAAAATTGTAACACAAGAGGAATAAAATACACAATATTTTTTTCTATATACAGGGAGTATCAGTAAATCAAATCAAATCAAATTTTATTTGTCACATACACATGGTTAGCAGATGTTAATGCGAGTGTAGCGAAATGCTTGTGCTTCTAGTTCCGACAATGCAGTAATAACGAGCAAGTAATCTAACTAACAATTCCAAAAAAAAAAAACTACTGTCTTATACACAGTGTAAGGGGATAAAGAATATGTACATAAGGATATATGAATGAGTGATGGTACAGAGCAGCATAGGCAAGATACAGTAGATGATATCGAGTACAGTATATACATATGAGATAAGTATGTAAACCAAGTGGCATAGTTAAAGTGGCTAGTGATACATGTATTACATAAGGATGCAGTCGATGATATAGAGTACAGTATCAACGTATGCATATGAGATGAACAATGTAGGGTAAGTAACATTATATAAGGTAGCATTGTTTAAAGTGGCTAGTGATATATTTACATAATTTCCCATCAATTCCCATGATTAAAGTGGCTGGAGTAGAGTCAGTGTCATTGACAGTGTGTTGGCAGTAGCCACTCAATGTTAGTGGTGGCTGTTTAACAGTCTGATGGCCTTGAGATAGAAGCTGTTTTTCAGTCTCTCGGTCCCAGCTTTGATGCACCTGTACTGACCTCGCCTTCTGGATGACAGCGGGGTGAACAGGCAGTGGCTCGGGTGGTTGATGTCCTTGATGATCTTTATGGCCTTCCTGTAGCATCGGGTGGTGTAGGTGTCCTGGAGGGCAGGTAGTTTGCCCCCGGTGATGCGTTGTGCAGACCTCACTACCCTCTGGAGAGCCTTACGGTTGAGGGCGGTGCAGTTGCCATACCAGGCGGTGATACAGCCCGCCAGGATGCTCTCGATTGTGCATCTGTAGAAGTTTGTGAGTGCTTTTGGTGACAAGCCGAATTTCTTCAGCCTCCTGAGGTTGAAGAGGCGCTGCTGCGCCTTCCTCACGATGCTGTCTGTGTGAGTGGACCAATTCAGTTTGTCTGTGATGTGTATGCCGAGGAACTTAAAACTTGCTACCCTCTCCACTACTGTTCCATCGATGTGGATGGGGGGTGTTCCCTCTGCTGTTTCCTGAAGTCCACAATCATCTCCTTAGTTTTGTTGACGTTGAGTGTGAGGTTATTTTCCTGACACCACACTCCGAGGGCCCTCACCTCCTCCCTGTAGGCCGTCTCATCGTTGTTGGTAATCAAGCCTACCACTGTTGTGTCGTCCGCAAACTTGATGATTGAGTTGGAGCGTGCATGGCCACGCAGTCGTGGGTGAACAGGGAGTACAGGAGGGGCTCAGAACGCACCCTTGTGGGGCCCCAGTGTTGAGGATCAGCGGGGAGGAGATGTTGTTGCCTACCCTCACCACCTGGGGGCGGCCCGTCAGGAAGTCCAGTACCCAGTTGCACAGGGCGGGGTCGAGACCCAGGGTCTCGAGCTTGATGACGAGCTTGGAGGGTACTATGGTGTTGAATGCCGAGCTGTAGTCGATGAACAGCATTCTCACATAGGTATTCCTCTTGTCCAGATGGGTTAGGGCAGTGTGCAGTGTGGTTGAGATTGCATCGTCTGTGGACCTATTTGGGCGGTAAGCAAATTGGAGTGGGTCAAGGGTGTCAGGTAGGGTGGAGGTGATATGGTCCTTGACTAGTCTCTCAAAGCACTTCATGATGACGGATGTGAGTGCTACGGGCGGTAGTCGTTTAGCTCAGTTACCTTAGCTTTCTTGGGAACAGGAACAATGGTGGCCCTCTTGAAGCATGTGGGAACAGCAGACTGGTATAGGGATTGGTTGAATATGTCCGTAAACACACCGGCCAGCTGGTCTGCGCATGCTCTGAGGGCGCGGCTGGGGATGCCGTCTGGGCCTGCAGCCTTGCGAGGGTTAACACGTTTAAATGTCTTACTCACTTCGGCTGCAGTGAAGGAGAGACCGCATGATTCCGTTGCAGGCCGTGTCAGTGGCACTGTATTGTCCTCAAAGCGGGCAAAAAGTTATTTAGTCTGCCTGGGAGCAAGACATCCTGGTCCGTGACTGGGCTGGGTTTCTTCCTGTAGTCCGTGATTGACTGTAGACCCTGCCACATACCTCTTGTGTCTGAGCCGTTGAATTGAGATTCTACTTTGTCTCTGTACTGGCGCTTAGCTTGTTTGATAGCCTTGCGGAGGGAATAGCTGCACTGTTTGTATTCAGTCATGTTACCAGACACCTTGCCCTGATTAAAAGCAGTGGTTCGTGCCTTCAGTTTCACACGAATGCTGCCATCAATCCACGGTTTCTGGTTAGGGAATGTTTTAATTGTTGCTATGGGAACGACATCTTCAACGCACGTTCTAATGAACTCGCACACCGTATCAGCGTATTCGTCAATGTTGTTGTCTGACGCAATACGAAACATCTCCCAGTCCACGTGATGGAAGCAGTCTTGGAGTGTGGAGTCAGCTTGGTCGGACCAGCGTTGGACAGACCTCAGCGTGGGAGCTTCTTGTTTTAGTTTCTGTCTGTAGGCAGGGATCAACAAAATGGAGTCGTGGTCAGCTTTTCCGAAAGGGGGCGGGGCAGGGCCTTATATGCGTCGCGGAAGTTAGAGTAACAATGATCCAGGGTCTTTCCACCCCTGGTTGCGCAATCAATATGCTGATAAAATTTAGGGAGTCTTGTTTTCAGATTAGCCTTGTTAAAATCCCCAGCTACAATGAATGCAGCCTCCGGATAAATCGTTTCCAGTTTGCAGAGAGTTAAATAAAGTTCGTTCAGAGCCATCGATGTGTCTGCTTGGGGGGGGATATATACGGCTGTGATTATAATCGAAGAGAATTCTCTTGGTAGATAATGCGGTCTACATTTGATTGTGAGGAATTCTAAATCAGGTGAACAGAAGGATTTGAGTTCCTGTATGTTTCCTTCATCACACCATGTCACGTTGGCCATAAGGCATACGCCCCCGCCCGTCTTCTTACCAGAGAGATGTTTGTTTCTGTCCGCGCGATGCGTGGAGAAACCCGCTGGCTGCACCGCTTCGGATTGCGTCAGAAGAGTACCAGATCAATGTGCAGGGGTATGAGGTATTTGAGGAGGATATGTACAAGAAGGCAGGGTAAAGTGACTAGGATAAATAATAATAAGAGTAAAATAAGGAACAAAGTAGAAGCAGCATATGATGAGTGTAAAAGTGTGTGTGTGTCTGTGTATGTGTTTGCGTTGTGTTGGTATGTGTGTGTGTGTGTGTATGTGAATGTATTTGTATTAGTATGCAGTGAAAGTGTGTGTGTCAGTGTAGTGTGTGAGTGTGTATATAGTGTCATATATATATATATCTTCTGAGTCTGCATAGAGTCAGTGCAAGATAGGCTCAGTGCAGATAGTCTGGGTAACCATTAATTAACTATTTAGCAGTCTTATGGTTAGGGTTGTTGTGGTGACCGCATTTTGCTGTTTTGCTATTTAAGTGCATAGATGACATGTATTTTTCTAGCTGCCCCTGTTTTGAGACCGGTGCATGATAATGGTCCATTCCAAATCCCAAAAGAATTCACACATATATTATTTAGTACATATGTAAGGCAAGATTAAATCAAGAAGAGTCTGATGGGTGACAATATTAGCCTATCACTTGTGAATTATATATTACCACTTGTGAATGACGCCCAGCAGAAGAAACAATGTGTCACGACTTCGGCCGAAGTTGGTCCCTCTCCTTGTTCGGGCGGCGTTCAGCGATAAACGTCACCGGCTTTCTAGTCACCACCGATCCATGTTTCATTATCATTTTGTTTTGTCTTAATTATTGTAACGGTTTTCTAGGTGTGAAGGAGAGTTGGACCAAAATGCAGCGTGTAGATTGCGATCCATAATTTAATAAACAAACGTAAACACGAATCTAAATATAAACACTACAAAAACAATAAACGTAATGAAAACCGAAACAGCCTATACTTGTGAAAACTAACACATAGACAGGAACAAGGACACTAAGGACAATCACCCACGACAAACTCAGAATATGGCTGCCTAAATATGGTTCCCAATCAGAGACAACGATAAACACCTGCCTCTGATTGAGAACCACTCCAGACAGCCATAGACTTTGCTAGATCACCCCACTAGCTACAATCCCAATATATACACACCACATACAAAAACCCATGCCACACCCTGGCCTGACCCAATACATGAAGATAAACACAAAATACTTCGACCAGGGCGTGACAGAACCCCCCTAAGGTGCGGACTCCCGAACGCACCTCAAAACAATAGGGAGGGTCCGGGTGGGCGTCTGTCCATGGTGGCGGCTCCGGCGCGGGACGTGGACCCCACTCAGTCAATGTCTTAGTCACCTCTCCTCGCGTCCCTGGATAGTCCACCCTCGCCGCCGACCATGGCCTAGTAGTCCTCACCCAGAACCCCACTGGACTGAGGAACAGATCGGGACTGAAGGACAGCTCGAGACTGAGGCAGCTCGGGACTGAGGGGAAGCTCGGGAGTGAGAGAAAGCTCGGGAGTGAGAGGAAGCTCGGGAGTGAGAGGAAGCTCGGGAGTGAGAGGAAGCTCGGGAGTGAGAGGAAGCTCAGGCAGGTTGATGCATCTACCAGATCCTGGCTGGCTGGCAGATCCTGGCTGACTGGCGGATCCTGGCTGACTGGCGGATCCTGGCTGACTGGCGGATCCTGGCCGACTGGCAGTTCTGGCAGATCCCGGCTGACTGGCGGATCTGGAAGAGTCTGGTTGACTAGCAGATCTGGAAGAGTCTGGATGACTGGCAGATCTGGAAGAGTCTGGTTGACTGGCAGATCTGGAAGAGTCTGGTTGACTGGCAGATCTGGAAGAGTCTGGTTGACTGGCAGATCTGGAAGAGTCTGGTTGACTGGCAGATCTGGAAGAGTCTGGTTGACTGGCAGATCTGGAAGAGTCTGGTTGACTGGCAGATCTGGAAGAGTCTGGTTGACTGGCAGATCTGGAAGAGTCTGGTTGACTGGCAGATCTGGAAGAGTCTGGCTGACTGGCAGATCTGGAAGAGTCTGGTTGACTGGCAGATCTGGAAGAGTCTGGCTGACTGGCAGATCTGGAAGAGTCTGGCTGACTGGCGGATCTGGAAGAGTCTGGCTGACTGGCGGATCTGGAAGAGTCTGGCTGACTGAAAGATCTGGCTGCTCCATGCTGACTGGCGGCTCTGGCTGCTCCACGCTGACTGGCGGATCTGGCTGCTCCATGTAGGCTGACAGCTCTGGCGGCTTCTTACAGACTGGCAGCTCTGGCGGCTCCATGCAGACTGGCAGCTCCTTGCAGACTGGCAGCTCCTTACAGACTGGCAGCTCCGTGCAGACTGGCAGCTCCGTGCAGACTGGCAGCTCCTTGCAGACTGGCAGCTCCTTGCAGACTGGCAGCTCTGGCTGCTTCATGTAGACTGGCAGCTCTGGCTGCTCCATGTAGACCGGCAGCTCTGGCTGCTCCATGTAGACCGGCAGCTCTGGCTGCTCCATGCAGACCGACAGCTCTGGCTGCTCCATGCAGACCGACAGCTCTGGCTGCTCCATGCAGGCTGGCAGCTCTGGCTGCTTCATGCAGGCTGACAACTCTGGCTGCTCCATGCAGGCTGGCAGCTCTGGCTGCTTCATGCAGGCTGGCAGCTCTGGCTGCGCTGAACAGGCAGGAGACTCAAGCAGCGCTGTAGAGGAGGAAGGCTCTGGCTGCGCTGAACAGGCGGAAGACTCCGGCAGCGCAGGAGAGGAGAAAGGCTCCGGCAACGCTGGAGAGGCGAGGCGCACTGTAGGCCTGGTGCGTGGTGCTGGCACTGGTGGTACTGAACCGAGGACACGCACAGGAAGCCTTGTGCGGCGAGCTACCACCGGAGGGCTGGTGTGTGGAGGTGGTACTGGATAGAACGGACCGTGCAGGCGCACTGGAGCTCTTGAGCACCGAGCCTGCCCAACCTTATCTGGCTCGATGCCCACTCTAGCCCGGCCGATACCCGGAGCTGGAATATACCGCACCGGGCTATGCACCCGCTCTGGGGACACCGTGCGCACCACTGCATAACACGGTGCCTGCCCGGTCTCTCTAGCCCCCGGTAAGCACAGGGAGTTTGCGCAGGTCTCCTACCTGGCGTAGCCATACTCCCTGTGAGCCCCCCCCCCCAAGAAATTTTTGGGGCTGACTCTCGGGCTTCCGTCCGAGCCGCCGTGCTTGCTTCGCCAACTCCATTCTCCGATAACCTTCCGCGCACTGCTCCATCGAATCCCAGACGGGCACCGGCACTCTCCCTGGGTCGACCGCCCACCTGTCTATCTCCTCCCAAGAAGTATAGTCCATACTGTCCTCCTCTTTGGGCTGCTCCTGTTGCCTATTCTCCTGCTGCACCTTTGGGCGGCTACACTCCCCTGGTTTAGCCCAGGGTCCTCTCCCGTCGAGGATTTCCTCCCATGTCCAGAAATCCTTATTGCGCATCTCCTCTTTGGGCTGCTCCTGCCTGTTGACACGCTGCTTGGTCCGTTTGTGGTGGGTGATTCTGTAACGGTTTTCTAGGTGTGAAGGAGAGTCGGACCAAAATGCAGTGTGTAGATTGCGATCCATAATTTAATAAACAAACGTAACATGAATCTAAATATAAACACTACAAAAACAATAAACGTAACGAAAACCGAAACAGCCTATACTTGTGAAAACTAACACATAGACAGGAACAAGGACACTAAGGACAATCACCCACGACAAACTCAAAGAATATGGCTGCCTAAATATGGTTCCCAATCAGAGACAACGATAAACACCTGCCTCTGATTGAGAACCACTCCAGACAGCCATAGACTTTGCTAGATCACCCCACTAGCTACAATCCCTATATATACACACCACATACAAAAACCCATGCCACACCCTGGCCTGACCCAATACATGAAGATAAACACAAAATACTTCGACCAGGGCGTGACAATTATACACACCTGGTTTCTATTCCATGAATTAATGTTCTTTATTTAACCCTCTGGCTTCCCTCTTTGTTTTGTGCATTATTGTTTGCCATGTGGGTTCGTGTTTTGTGCTCTGGGACATTATGTTTTTCCTTATTGGAACATTACATCTATTTTTGAGTAAATTATCAGATTATTACTCATATCTGTGCCCTGCGCCTGACCCCGCATTTTTCCATTCACCAACACCCTCACACAATGCCTTTTTTAAATACGTTTTCTAATCACAGTCACACACCTCATTTTGCCTAGCCCATAGGCCTATATGTTTTGCTAAGGTTTGTATCACAACTAAAGTGGCCAAATAACTTTAGGCACATTTAGGCGCATTAATACGCTTTACAATGGCCGTAGAGCCTAACTGGCATACATAAGCAGCACATGAGTTCAGCGTTACTCTGGACCCTGATCTCTCTTTTGAAGAACATATCAAGACCATTTCGAGGACAGCTTTTTTTCCATCTACGTAACATTGCAAAAATCAGAAACTTTCTGTCCAAAAATGATGCAGAAAAATTAATCCATGCTTTTGTCACTTCTAGGTTAGACTACTGCAATGCTCTATTTTCCGGCTACCCGGATAAAGCACTAAATAAACTTCAGTTAGTGCTAAATACGGCTGCTAGAATCCTGACTAGAACCAAAAAATTTGATCATATTACTCCAGTGCTAGCCTCTCTACACTGGCTTCCTGTCAAAGCAAGGGCTGATTTCAAGGTTTTACTGCTAACCTACAAAGCATTACATGGGCTTGCTCCTACCTATCTCTCTGATTTGGTCCTGCCGTACATACCTACACGTACGCTACGGTCACAAGACGCAGGCCTCCTAATTGTCCCTAGAATTTCTAAGCAAACAGCTGGAGGCAGGGCTTTCTCCTATAGAGCTCCATTTTTATGGAACGGTCTGCCTACCCATGTCAGAGACGCAAACTCGGTCTCAACCTTTAAGTCTTTACTGAAGACTCATCTCTTCAGTGGGTCATATGATTGAGTGTAGTCTGGCCCAGGAGTGGGAAGGTGAACGCAAAGGCTCTGGAGCAAGGAACCGCCCTTGCTGTCTCTGCCTGGCCGGTTCCCCTCTTTCCACTGGGATTCTCTGCCTCTAACCCTATTACAGGGGCTGAGTCACTGGCTTACTGGGGCTCTCTCATGCCGTCCCTGGAGGGGGTGCGTCACCTGGGTGGGTTGATTCACTGTTGTGGTCATCCTGTCTGGGTTGGCACTCCCCCCCTTGGGTTGTGCCGTGGCGGAGATCTTTGTGGGCTATACTCAGCCTTGTCTCAGGATGGTAAGTTGGTGGTTGAAGATATCCCTCTAGTGGTGTGGGGGCTGTGCTTTGGCAAAGTGGGTGGGGTTATATCCTTCCTGTTTGGCCCTGTCCGGGGGTGTCCTCGGATGGGGCCACAGTGTCTCCTGACCCCTCCTGTCTTAGCCTCCAGTATTTATGCTGCAGTAGTTTATGTGTCGGGGGGCTGGGGTCAGTTTGTTATATCTGGAGTACTTCTCCTGTCCTATTCGGTGTCCTGTGTGAATCTAAGTGTGCGTTCTCTAATTCTCTCCTTCTTTCTCTCTCTCGGAGGACCTGAGCCCTAGGACCATGCCCCAGGACTACCTGACATGATGACTCCTTGCTGTCCCCAGTCCACCTGGCCATGCTGCTGTTCCAGTTTCAACTGACCTGAGCCCTAGGACCATGCCCCAGGACTACCTGACATGATGACTCCTTGCTGTCCCCAGTCCACCTGGCCATGCTGCTGCTCCAGTTTCAACTTCCACCTGACTGTGCTGCTGCTCCAGTTTCAACTGTTCTGCCTTATTATTATTCGACCATGCTGGTCATTTATGAACATTTGAACATCTTGGCCATGTTCTGTTATAATCTCCACCCGGCACAGCCAGAAGAGGACTGGCCACCCCACATAGCCTGGTTCCTCTCTAGGTTTCTTCCTAGGTTTTGGCCTTTCTAGGGAGTTTTTCCTAGCCACCGTGCTTCTACACCTGCATTGCTTGCTGTTTGTGGTTTTAGGCTGGGTTTCTGTACAGCACTTTGAGATATCAGCTGATGTACGAAGGGCTATATAAATAAATTTGATTTGATTTGATTTGATGAGTTTCAAGTTTGGGGAAGATAATTTTCACCATAAAAATGCTACTTTATAATGAAAGCATGACATGCATAATTGCATTTGCGGTCACTTTTGATAATGGTGTTTTTCTGTTAATGGAACATTTGTGCATATAGCCTAATGTTTATTGCTGTGCATATAATGTGAAGAAATAGCCTAATAGTTTATCAACATTTTAAGCTAAATGCTCTGATCTGTTGCGTCAGCCACATTGTGTAAAACGATTTTTTTTATGCTAGTTCTATTAATTTGGTATCTATCGCATCCTACAACTGTCCCAGACTATTTTTGTAATATTTATTTCTCGCACAGAAGAGAATAGGTCGACTTTTGCACTATGGGGGATAGTAGATTGACATAGGCTATTGCTTTTGCTGTTCGTTAGGCTGACTCATCTTGAAGGCTGACGAAAAGTAAATGTGGACAGTTCTTCCAATATCTTCAATATGCACGTCGGAATTGGATAAGGACGCGCGCAGTTGTGTCCCCGATGTGTCTGTCTTCACTTGTAGCCTCTGAGAATTACCCGAAGCCTCTGAGAATTACCCAATCACGTGATGGAGCCATGTAAGTGAGAGGTGATTGGAGCACTACTTATGGCTATTTAGCAGTCTTATGGCTTGGGGGTAGAAGCTGTCTCAGAACCTATTGGTCTGCGAGCTGATGCTCTAGTACTGTTCGCTGGACGGTAGCAGAGTGAACAGTCTATGGCTTGGGTGGCTGGAGTCTTCTACATTTTTTTCTGACATCGCCTGATATAGAGGTCCTGTATGGCAGGGAGCTCAGCCCCAGTGATGTACTGGGCTGTCCACACCACCCTCTGTAGCTCTTTGCAGTGTTAAGTTCTAGCTTGAAATCTACTGATTCATGTTGCTATACTAGAACTCGTGAATTACTTGACATGTATATGGAATGTATGTGTTGGGGTCAATGACGGGTAGATTTGGAACTAAGAAACTTAATCTTCTGTTCCATGTTTCTGATGAGGGAGGTGAAAGGCAATTGTTAGTCTCTAATAAGGCAGGCTGGCTGCGGAAGTAGGGAGGAGTGAGGAATGTGTCTCGAGGTCAAATCAACAGATGAAGTGAGAAGAAACCTCTGGGAGGGGGGCCAGAGAGGCCCACCACAACGACTCTCCTACTGCAGTACTATTTTTAATTTTTTTATTTCACCTTTATTTAACCAGGTAGGCCAGTTGAGAACAAGTTCTCATTTACAACTGTTACCTGGCCCAGATAAAGCAAAGCAGTGCGACAAAAACAACAACACAGAGTTACATATGGGATAAACAAATGTACAGTCAATAACACATTAGAAAAATCTGTATACAGTGTGTGCAAATGAAGTAAGGAGGTAAGGCAATAAATAAGTAATTAGTTATTGCGAAGTAATTACAAGTGGCGAAGTAATTACAATTTAGCTGTTTACACTGGAGTGATATATGTGCAGATGAGGATGCGCAAGTAGAAATACTGGTGTGCAAACGAGCAGAAAAACAAAAACATATGGGGATGAGGTAGATAGTTGATTGGATGGGCTATTTACAGATGGGCTGTGTACAGCTGCAGTGATCGGTAAGCTACTCTGACAGCTGATGCTTAAAGTTAGTGAGGGAGATGTAAGTCTCCAACTTCAGTGAGTTTTGCAATTCGTTCCAGTCATTGGCAGTAGAGAACTGGAAGGAAAGGCGGCCAAAGTAGATGTTGGCTTTGGGGATGACCAGTGAAATATACCTGCTAGAGCGCGTGCTACGGGTGGGTATTGCTATGGTGACCAGTGAGCTGAGATAAGGTGGACCTTTACCTAGCAAAGACTTATAGATGACCTGGAGTCAGTGGGCTTGGCGAAGAATAAGTAGCGAGGACTAGCCAACGAGAGCATACAGGTCGCAGTGGTGGGTCGTATATGGGGCTTTGTTGACAAAACAGATGGCACTGTGATACACTTCCACACTCAGGGCTGTGACTACACCAGTGAGAGGAACCAATTACATTTATGTCTAGCAACAGTGATGTATTGGTTATCTAGATGTGTAAGGAGTTGACCACGCCTATTAGGAGGTTATAAATACTGTATTTGTGCTTGTGTAATCATGTCTTGTCTTTGCAGCTGTACGACCCAGTGGGTGAATAAACTTGGTTTGAGATTTTTATTAAATTTGTTCAGAACCTGATATTTCTCGATTTTTGTAATCACAGAGTAAAAAAAACGTTGGGGTAGATTAAAACACACACTGGCCTCCTTGTGAACAGAAGTTATCATGTTTTGTGTTGTCTGTAATTAAAACCTTTTTGTTGCTGATTAAGATTTGGCAAAGTAAAAATGAACGAAATATACATATTCTCTTTTAGAAGAGGATGGGGTGTCCATATCTCTCCCTTTGAAATGTTTCCCGAGGCTGTTGCTTTGGGAGAGCAGTTAGTAAAATTCTGCAGTTCTATTAAGTATATGTGTACACAGCTCCCAATCAAGTAAGGCCTGGCCATTTGTTTGTTTTTGCCCTATGTGTTACCACACACAACCCACCTGTTATGAATATTTGTTAGTGATGGTAATACCGTTTCTGATTTATTTGGTATTAGTGGGTTCTTCACAGGTTAGAAAGGATGCACCTTAAAGGGCACACCAATGAAATTTTCAGAGGTATCCATTGTCGAAATTTTGGTTGCACACATACATTCTCTTGATAAGAAATGTGCTAAAAATCCCAATGTAAACCTGGGGCACAGAATGTTTGAAATGTCTTTAAATAATGAGTCTGAAGTACAGGGAAATAAAAGGGAAGGAACACTCACTTAATGGTGTTGAATGACCTCTGTTCTGACTTTCTGGTGAGGCCTGATCACCCTCACCAGAAAGGCTAGATACATTGGTTGAGATTTAATTATAATATGTACATTCTGGTAAATATGAAGAAGTGTATTGCTGTGATTGTTTTTTGTTGTTCTGTTTTTGTCTTTGCTTCAATACAAATCTCATCAGATAAGGTCTGCTGTATGGTCGGAATGTCTCCCTAAGGGTTAGCCCTCTAACTCCCTGACCATGTAAATCTGCGCTGAGGTCGCCAATATGATAAGGGAGTATAAGCCAATCTGCTAAATGGTTTCAATAGTGTGTTTTTATTCTCTTCAAGATTTGTCGTACAAATTTGTATTAAGAATATTGGGAATGTAATCATTTGTGATACAGTGAATAGTTTATCCGGATTTCCAAAATAAGAAATGCCCTAAACTGTTGTTCTGGTCTGTCATCTCTTGAGGTTATGACAAAGATGACCCCAGATTGTATCTAGATGCATGAAAGGATCATAATTTGACCGAGAACAGTGTGAGCCTCACCACCCCCTCGGTTGAAGTAATGGCGTTCACTATGGCCATGAGTCCCGAGACCGTCCATGTGGAGTGAGCATGGAGAGAGATCACGTCCAAACTTCTCTCATGCTGCTGGTGTACTGGCCAGAAAATGGACAAGACAGAATGGACCGTAAAGGATGGTATGAGTTACATGTGTGCCATTGGGAGGATGAACTATACAGCTATCTAAAGAAGAAAATGAAGAGACGCCAGAAGAATGAGTGCCGGGGAGGGACGGGGGAGTCAACTGTGCCCATAATGGATTTAGGCTTCTTCAAAATTGGTCATTTGGGGGTGTCAGGTTGATTGTGGGGGTCAGCACACTGTGACATTTATGGTAATTTAGATTTAAAATGCATTGCGATACCGATCTGTCATTAACATGCAACTCGCAAAAGTGTAGGAGGTGGATCAACGGGGGGCCGTGCTGAGAAAAGTTCATGCTGGGAATAAGATGAATATACTGTATGTCAATGTTAGTAGTACATGCTGTATATTTATCTCCCGTATGTAAATTAACATTCTGCCAGTGTCGGTGTGTGCTAAATTGAGGTTCTTAAATTTGAATGATAGACTCAATGTGAAGCACTAGGGACTGTAATTCTAAATTTGTGTTGGATAATTTACAGTGGGGCAAAAAAGTATTTAGTCAGCCACCAATTGTGCAAGTTCTCCCACTTAAAAAGATGAGAGAGGCCTGTAATTTTCATCATAGGTACACTTCAACTATGACAGACAAAATTAGAAAAAAAATCCAGAAAATCACATTGTAGGATTTTTAATGAATTTATTTGCATATTATGGTGGAAAATAAGTATTTGGTCACCAACAAACAAGCAAGATTTCTGGGTCTCACAGACCTGTAACTTGTTCTTTAAGAGGCTCCTCTGTCCCCCACTCATTACCTGTATTAATGGCACCTGTTTGAACTTGTTATCAGTATAAAAGACACCTGTCCACAACCTCAAACAGTCACACTCCAAACTCCACTATGGCCAAGACCAAAGAACTGTCAAAGGACACCAGAAACAAAATTGTAGACCTGCACCAGGCTGGTAAGACTGAATCTGCAATAGGTAAGCAGCGTGGTTTGAAGAAATCAACTGTGGGAGCAATTATTAGGAAATGGAAGACATACAAGACCACTGACAATCTCCCTCGATCTGGGGCTCCACGCAAGATCTCACCCCGTGGGGTCAAAATGATCACAAGACCGGTGAACAAAAATCCCAGAACCACACTGGGGGACCTAGTGAATGACCTGCAGAGAGCGGGGACCAAAGTAACAAAGCCTACCATCAGTAACACACTACGCGGCCAGGGTCTCAAATCCTGCAGTGCCAGACGTGTCCCCCTGCTTAAGCCAGTACATGTCCAGGCCCGTCTGAAGTTTGCTAGAGAGCATTTGGATGATCCAGAAGAAGATTGGGAAAATGTCATATGGTCAGATGAAACCAAAATAGAACTTTTTGGTAAAAACTCAACTCGTTGTGTTTGGAGGACAAAGAATGCTGAGTTGCATCCAAAGAATGCCATACCTACTGTGAAGCATGGGGGTGGAAACATCAAGCTTTGGGGATGTTTTTCTGCAAAGGGACCAGGACGACTGATCCGTGTAAAGGAAATAATGAATGGGGCCATGTATCGTGAGATTTTGAGTGAAAACCTCCTTCCATCAGCAAGGGCATTGAAGATGAAACGTGGCTGGGTCTTTCAGCATGACAATGATCCCAAACACACCGCCCGGGCAACGAAGTAGTGGCTTCGTCAGAAGCATTTCAAGGTCCTGGAGTGGCCTAGCCAGTCTCCAGATCTCAACCCCATAGAAAATCTTTGGAGTGAGATGAAAGTCTGTGTTGCCCAGCAACTGCCCCAAAACATCACTGCTCTAGAGGAGATCTGCATTGAGGAATGGGCCAAAATACCAGCAACAGTGTGTGAAAACCTTGTGAAGACTTACAGAAAATGTTTGACCTCTGTCATTTACCAACAAAAGGTATACAACAAAGTATTGAGATAAACGTTTATTATTGACTAAATACTTATTTTCCACCATAATTTGCAAATAAATTCATTAAAAATCCTACAATGTGATTTTCTGGATTTTCTTTTCTCATTTTGTCTGTCATAGTTGAAGTGTACCTATGATTACAGGCCTCTCTCTTCTTTTTAAGTGGGAGAACTTGCACAATTGGTGGCTGACTAAATACTTTTTTGCCCCACTGTACCAATAGGTCTAATTATGATTTGGAAAAGCGAGAAGGAGAGACAGCTGCCCCTAAACTGTGAGGAGAGCACAAAGTGAAGGGAGGGTGCACTGCTTATCCTGCAGGTTGTCTTTGAAACTAATTAATTATTTGTGGAAATCCATTGAGTCTAGCGAGGTTATCAGAAAATCGACTAGAATGTAGCATGGGCTATCCATAATTGGGATGATGATGGTAGAGGCTTTGTGGTACTGGCCCCAATCTCATTCTTAACAAGGTTGGTGTGAAACTGTTATAACATGTGTTCTCTCTCTTCCCTGTGAAAGTCAATAAGGTTTCTAGGTTGTGTGAAATGTGAGTGATCATTGTTCCAAATTAGGGAAATGGACTTGAGCACTATTTGAGTATGTTTATAACTATATAAGTGGCCAATCAGTAGTAATTATTGGGTTAGATGGAATGATTTATGTGCAAATGTATTTGTGGCCGGCAGCAGCCTGTCTCTGAATCTAATTGACTTAGGCCACCTTCTACTGACAGGGAAGTCTGGGGGAAAGCAGGAGGAAGTTTTTAGGGCATTCATTTTTGTGTACCCCAGCAGAACAGTGTCCCGAAGGTTAAGGAAGGTGGGAATCGTCATGTTATCAAACTTCAGTTTTTGCTATATATTAATATGCATAGCTTAATGCATTACTACCTGTCATATTTTGTGTTTCCTTTTGCTTTTCAAGTCTTTTGCTATCACTCTCGTAGGAACCCGAAGGAGGAAGAGAAAGTCACAAGCTCCGGCTGAAATGTCAGAGGGGTGTTGGCTTGTGAAGGGATGCATACAGCCGTGATGATTACGGATGAGAACTATCTTGGTAGATAAAAGTGTCTGCAGCTTACTATGAGGTATTCTATATCAGGTGAGCAAAAGCTTGAGATTTCCTTCACACTGGAAGCAATGTTCATGAAGAGACTCACCCCTCCTTTGGACTCTAGGCCACCTTTGTCCGATTGTGCCACTGCATGGAGAAACCATGGAGTGCATGGAGTTCTATGTACAGAGTAATCCAGCCATGTCTCTGCAGGGCATATTATATTGCAGCTTTTTAAGTCTCTCCAACGAAGGAGAGGGTCAGAGGGTCAATGATGGTAATGGTGAGAGGTTAGCATGTCTTCGGGGGTATGATCTTTGATCCTCTGTAAAGTTCTCACTCATCATCGTTCACGATTCATTCAGGATTATCCATAATGATTGTAGCGTCCACATTAATGTACAGTAGAAGTGTTTGGAAACATAATCTATTGTTATTTACAATTAACGTCACTCCAAAATGACACAAGACACTATTTACTATTCGTTTTGATTGGGCTCAAAATATTCGCTTACACACCAAAACAATCTGTAAATGCATCCAACAAGTCTGTAGAGTCACAAGCTTCATGTAGTCATTGCATGCTAGGAATTGGGACCAAATAAAAATCTTATTGGTAACTTATTGAGAAAATATATATTGTTTGTTAAACTGAATCTCTTTCTCTGAGCAGTTGTGGAAATGTATTTATTTTCATTTATTTATTTATTTATAGGGGACAATGTACATTAATCAACATCAATATTACAATAATGAAACATCCATGTAAATGTGCCGGGTTTAGTCAAAAGCTCATTTGCACCCGTAGTCCCTGGACATGTAAGGGTCTTTACACAGCCACTATACAAATACTCACTAAAGTAATACAAAATACAAATACATTACATCCAATAATATATCATTCTAACAACAACAACAACACTATCATCAATTGTCGTCTTACGTACGAGGAACCACAGATAACTCATGTGTACAGGTTTGGATAGATTTGAGCCATGTTTTAAATTAAATTTTAAAAATACAATAATCATTGCGGCTTCTCATGTCCATGGGCATTGCATTCCAGTATACTGTAGCTATTACAGAGAAGGCTGATTGACCGATTTTACTTTGTTGAAAAGAGACAATGGAATCCCCTCTAGTTACAGCCCTTGTTATCCCGAGGTGCTTTCCTTGAGCATGATATGCTGGCATAGGGTTTTTTCCCCCCAAAAAGTTGGATACAATATAGCACAGTTTTTTTTGTTATTTTATACATTCAATATTGCTCATCTTTATCAACGGTATCTTTAATATCGTATCCTACTGTATGTACAGTGGGGAGAACAAGTATTTGATACACTGCCGATTTTGCAGGTTTTCCTACTTACAAAGCATGTAGAGGTCTGTAATTTTTATCATAGGTACACTTCAACTGTGAGAGACGGAATCTAAAACAAAATCCAGAAAATCACATTGTATAATTTTTAAGTAATTAATTTGCATTTTATTGCATGACATAAGTATTTGATCACCTACCAACCAGTAAGAATTCCGGCTCTCACAGACCTGTTAGTTTTTCTTTGAAGTCCTCCTGTTCTCCACTCATTACCTGTATTAACTGCACCTGTTTTAACTCGTTACCTGTATAAAAGACACCTGTCCACACACTCAACCTCTCCACAATGGCCAAGACCAGAGAGCTGGTAAGGACATCAGGGATAAAATTGTAGACCTGCACAAAGCTGGGATGGGCTATAGGACAATAGGCAAGCAGCTTGGTGAGAAGGCAACAACTGTTGGCGCAATTATTAGAAAATGGAAGAAGTTCAAGATGATGGTCAATCACCCTCTGTCACGCCCTGGTCTAAGTATTTTGTGTTTTTCTTCATGTATTGGGTCAGGCCAGGGTGTGGCATGGGGTTTTTGTATTGTGGTGTGTTTTGTCTTGGGGTTTTGGTGTGTATGTATTGGGATTGTAGCTAGTGGGGTTATCTAGCAAAGTCTATGGCTGTCTGGAGTGATTCTCAATCAGAGGCAGGTGTTTATCGTTGTCTCTGATTGGGAACCATATTTAGGCAGCCATATTCTTTGAGTTTGTCGTGGGTGATTGTCCTATGTGTCGTTGTTCCTGTCTTTGTGTTTTGCACCAGATAGGGCTGTTTTGAGTTCTCACGTTTATTGTTTTCGTTAGTTTATTCATGTATAGCGTCTTCATTAAAGAAACATGAATAACCACCGCGCTGCGTTTTGGTCCTCCTCTCCTTCACCACAAGAGAACCGTTACACCCTCGGTCTGGGGCTCCATGCAAGATCTCACCTCATGGGGCATCAATGATCATGAGGAAGGTGAGGGATCAGCCCAGAACTACACGGCAGGACCTGGTCAATGACCTGAAGAGAGCTGGGACCACAGTCTCAAAGAAAACCATTAGTAACACACTACGCCGTCATGGATTAAAATCCTGCAGCGCAAGCAAGGTCCCCCTGCTCAAGCCAGCGCATGTCCAGGCTCGTCTGAAGTTTGCCAATGACCATCTGGATGATCCAGAGGAGGAATGGGAGAAGGTCATGTGGTCTGATGAGACAAAAATAGAGCTTTTTGGTCTCAACTCCACTCGCCGTGTTTGGAGGAAGAAGAAGGATGAGTACAACCCCAAGAACACCATCCCAACCGTGAAGCATGGAGGTGGAAACATCATTCTTTGGGTATGCTTTTCTGAAAAGGGGACAGGACGCCTGCACCGTATTGAGGGGAGGATGGATGGGGTCATGTATCGCGAGATCTTGGCCAACAACCTCCTTCCCTCAGTAAGAGCATTGAAGATGGGTCGTGGCCGGGTCTTCCAGCATGACAACGACCTGAAACACACAGCCAGGGAAACTAAGGAGTGGCTCCATAAGAAGCACCTCAAGGTACTGGAGTGGCCTAGCCAGGCTCCAGACCTGAACACAATAGAAAATCTTTGGAAAGAGCTGAAATTCCGTATTGCCCAGCGACAGCCCCGAAACCTGAAGGATCTGGAGAAGGTCTGTATGGAGGAGATGGCCAAAATCCCTGCTGCAGTGTGTGCAAACCTGGTCAAGAACTACATGAAACAAATGATCTCTGTAATTGCAAACAAAGGTTTCTGTACTAAATATTAAGTTCTGCTTTTCTGATGTATCAAATACTTATGTCATGCAATAAAATGCTAATTAATTACTTAAAAATCATACAATGTGATTTTCTGGATTTTTGTTTTAGATTCCGTCTCTCATAGTTGAAGTGTACCTATGATAAAAAGTACAGACCTCTACTGTCATGCATAGGTGTAATAGGTGGCAGGGAAGTCAGGCGCAGGAGAGTCAAATGGAGTGTAAAATGGAGTCTTTTAATAAAGTCCACGGAGTATGCTCCATAACACTACATGTACATAAACACACAAACATGGGTACGAGGACCCGACGCGCACCTATACAACAATCACACTACACTGACAATAAAACAATCTCTGACAAAGACATGAGGGAAAACAGAGGGTTAAATACACAACAGGTAATGAATGGGATTGAAAACAGGTGTGTGGGAAGACAAGACAAAACCAATGGAAAATGAAAAAAGGATCAATGATGGCTAGAAGACCGGTGACGTCGAACGCTGAGCACCGCCCGAACAAGGAGAGGCAACGACTTCGGCAGAAGTCGTGACATCTACATGCTTTGTAAGTAGGAAAACCTGCAAAATCAGCAGTGTATCAAATACTTGTTCTCCCCACTGTATATATACAGTTGAAGTCGGAAGTTTACATACACCTTAGTCAAATACATGTAAACTCAGATTTTCACAATTCCTGACATTTAATCATAGTAAACATTCCCTGTCTTAGGTCAGTTAGGATCACCACTTTATTTTAAGAATGTGAAATGTCAGAATAATAGTAGAGAGAATGATTTATTTCAGCTTTTATTTCTTTCATCACATTCCCAGTGGGTCAGAAGTTTACATACTGTACACTCAATTACTATTTGGTAGCATTGTCTTTAAATTGTTTAACTTGGGTCAAACGTTTCGGGTAGCCTTCCTCAAGCTTCCCACAATAAGTTGGGTGAATCTTGGCCCATTCCTCCTGACAGAGCTGGTGTAACTGAGTCAGGTTTGTAGACCTCCTTGCTCGCACACGCTTTTTCAGTTCTGCCCACACATTTTAAATAGGATTGTGGTCAGGGATTGTGATGGCCACTCTAACAACTTAACTTTTTTGTCTTTGACCCATTTTACCTCAACTTTGGAAGTATGTTTGGGGTCATTGTCCATTTGGAAGACCCATTTGCGACCAAGCTTTAACTTCCTGACTGATGTCTTGAGATGTTGCTTCAATATATCCACATAATATTCCTCCCTCGTGATGCCATCTATTTTGTGAAGTGCACCTGTCAATCCCGCAGCAAAGGACCCCCACAACATGATGCTGCCGCACGGTGCTTCACAGTTGGGATGTTGTTCTTTGACTTGCAAGCCTCCCCTTGCAAGCCTCCAAACATAACAATGGTCATTATGGCCAAACAGTTCTATTTTTGTTTCATCAGACCAGAGGACATTTCTCAAAAAAGTATGATTTTTTTTCCCCATGTGCGGTTGCAAACCATAGTCTGGCTTTTTCATGACGGTTTTGGAGCAGTGGCTTCTTCCTGCCTGAGCGGCCTTCCGGTTTATGTCGATATAGGACTCGTTTTACTGTGGATATAGATACTTTTGTACCTGTTTCCTCAAGCATCTTCACAAGGTCCTTTGCTGTTGTTCTGGGATTGATTTGCACTTTTCGGCACCAAGTATGTTCTTCTCTAGGAGACACAACATGTCTCCTTCCTGAGCGGTATGACGGCTGAGTGGTCCCATGGTGTTCATACTTGCATACTATTGTTTGTACAGATGAACGTGGTACCTTCAGGCGTTTGGAAATTGCTCCCAAGGATGAACCAGACTTGTGGAGGTCTACAATTTTTTTCTGAGGTCTTGGCTGATTAATTTAGATTTTCCCATGATGTCAAGCGAAGAGGCACTGAGTTTGAAGGTAGGCCTTGAAATACATCCACAGGTACACCTCCACTTGACTCGAATGATGTCAATTAGCCTATCAGAAGCTTTTAAAGCCATTACATAATTTTCTGGAATTTTCCGAGCTGTTTAAAGCCGCAGTCAACTTAGTGTATGTGTACTTCTGACCCACTGGAATTGTGATACAGTGAATTATAAGTGAAATAATCTGTCTGTAATTAATTGTTGGAAAAATGACTTGTGTCATGCACAAAGTAGATGTCCTAACCGACTTGCCAAAACTATAGTTTGTTAACAAGACATTTGTGGAGTGGTTGAAAAACTATTTTAAATGACTCCAACCTAAGTGTATGTAAACCTCCCACTTCAACTGTACATATTATACATTTTTCCTCCAAAAGTTCACAACTTGGTCATATTAAGTTATTCTAGGATACCAATCACTCCAAATCCACCGTTGTCGATTCCATTAAAGGAGGGGATGTGGTGTCCTACTATGTTGTGGAAGCAGTAGGCACAGTGTGCAGTGGTCACCGCCACCACCTTGGAGAAGTTGGAGAAGTCCACTCTGTACTTGCCCTCTTTACTGCGGGAGATGATGGGCAGGAAGTTGTAACCCCACATGATCTCCTGAGGGATGAAGGAAGTCCTGACCTGGCAGGCTGAGCTGGTGGTCTCGGCTGTGCCGTCCAGAAAGACCACCAGCTCAAACTCCTGTTTATGGAAGGTGTCCTCTGCCATGTCAAAAAAAGGGCTAGCCTTGTCAATCACATGGTAGAGTGTGAGAGGGCACACAAAGAAGAGGTTGTCCTTCCCAGCGTCCATCAGGAACTCAATGTTCACCTGGTCCATGATGATTGTCTCCCCATCGGGTTTGACGGTTGTCCTCAACAGCTTGCCGTAGATTTGGCTCCCGATCATCAGGGTCTTTCGTAAGTTGGCCACTCTTATCATGAGGCAAAGGAAGTCCTTCTTAGGACAGATGACAGCCATCTCACTGAATGTGATGGTCTTGGCCCTTTTCTTAGGGAGGGATATCTTGGACACGATGACTCCACATATGAAGCAGTGTATGAGGGCCCCTATGAGAGTCTGGATAATGATGAGGGCTACAGCAACAGGACAGTGAGGGGTAATGGCGCGTACACCATACCCGATGGTGGTCTGGGTCTCCAGGGAGAAGAGGAAGGCTGTAGTGAGACCGACGACGTTCCACACACAGGGGGTGTGATCGTTTGAGGGGTTCTGCCACTTCAGATCCCCGTTGTTCCGGGCAATCCAGAACCACAGCAGGCTGAAGATGAACCAGCTCAGGGTGAAGGAGGTGATGAAGAAGAAGAGGACAAAGCGCCAGCGGAACTCCACAAAGGTCGTCCAGAAGTCCACGAGGAAAGCAAAGTGGTTGCCGTATATGACGTTGCCAAATTCAATGTTGCAGCGGCCATCTTTGGTCACCAGCCGAGTTCTGCGGATTCTTCGCTCCACCAAGTGGTCCTGGATGAGCTTCTGGATACCAAACACCATTTTCTAGCTCCTGTCGTCTGTTAGAGAGGACAATGTGTTAATTTAAATTTGGTACACACCCAGAAAAATAAATCAAATATCCTTATCATCCACAAACTGTTAGATGTATACAGACTAAATACTATTAATACAGAGGGGTTTTCTGGGGGTTTTCATGAATATGTTTAATCTTCCAAGATTAACCTGCATCCCACCCTGTAACCAATCCCTCCCTCTGTGCCAGTTGTTTAATTAAGGTTCTTGGATGCTTTGAATTGAATGGAACAAGTATTATGAACCAGAATTCAATGATTAATAATGTCCTTATCCTTTGAAATCATTGTTTTTCAGATGAAATAGCTGCCCTTCACAACTTTCTAAATGCAATAATGACAAACCAAGCATTGGTCTATAAGAGGCTGTAAGAGAGAATGGAGTTGTGTAACATTCACTCTTGGATTCAGACTTGTGAAAAAGTTAATGTTTTACCTTCTTTAATTCTTAATTTCACACATCGTTATTAAACTATTTAGGTAAAACACAAGGTAATAGTCCCACTGACCTTAATTGTCATCAAAATATCATTATTTGAAACAGCTTAGTAGCACAAACGCCTCAGCCAGTCTATGATCAATGAAATGATTTCACCTGCTCCAACCCTCAGTCTTATTACTTAACTGTAAAGTGTTGCTCTAGTTACTAGCAGTTGCTATGCATCACTTGCACATTTTAATCCACACTTAAATCCTGTAATCCTGGGCACATGGCATAGTTAAGACCCCAAGTCATTACAGAAAGAAAGTTATTGTTGAAATATATCACTCCACTGACCCAAATCAGTCAGATCCCCATAACCTCCCTAAATCCATTATCATCTAGCCTATTACAATCATATATAGTTGAAGTCTGAAGTTAACATACACTTGTTGGAGTCATTAAAAATTGTTTTTCACCCACTCCACAAATTTCCTGTTAACAAACTATAGTTTTGGCAAGTCAGTTAGGACATCTACCTTGTGCATGACACAAGTAATTTTTCCAACAATTGTTTACAGACAGATTATTTCACTTATAATTCACTGTATCACAATTCCAGTGGGTCAGAAGTACACTAAGTTGACTGTTCCTTTAAACAGCTTGGAAAATTCCAGAAAATGATGTAATGGCTTTAGAAGCTTCTGATAGGCTAATTGACATCATTCGAGTCAAGTGGATGTGTACATGTGGATGTATTTCAAGGCCTACCTTCAAACTCAGTGCCTCTTCACTTGACATCATGGGAAAATCCAAATTAATCAACCAAGACCTCAGAAAAAAATTGCAGACCTCCACAAGTCTGGTTCATCCTTGGGAGCAATTTCCAAATGCCTGAAAGTACCACGTTCATCTGTACAAACAATAGTACGAAAGTATAAACACCATGGGACCACGCACCTGTCATACCACTCAGGAAGGAGACGCGTTCTGTCTCCTAGAGATGAACGTACGTTGGTGCGAAAAGTGCAAATCAATCCCAGAACAACAACAAAGGACCTTGTGAAGATGCTGGAGGAAACGGATACAAAAGTATCTATATCCACAGTAAAACAAGTCCTATATCGACATAACCTGAAAGGCCGCTCAGCAAGGAAGAAGCCACTGCTCCAAAACCGCCATGAAAAAGCCAGACTATGGTTTGCAACTGCACATGGGGACAAAGATTGTACTTTTTGGAGAAATGTCCTCTGGTCTAATGAAACAAAAATAGAACTGTTTGGCCATAATGACCATCGTTATGTTTGGAGGCTTGCAAGGGGGAGGCTTGCAAGCCAAAGAACAACATCCCAACCGTGAAGCACGGGGTTGGCAGCATCATGTTGTGGGGGTGCTTTGCTGCAGGAGAGACTGGTGCACTTCACAAAATAGATGGCATCATGAGGCAGGAAATTTATGTGGATATATTGAAGCAACATCTCAAGACATCAGTCAGGAGGTTAAAGCTTGGTCGCAAATGGGTCTTCCAAATGGACAATGACTCCAAGCATACCTCCAAAGTTGTGGCAAAATGGCTTAAGGACAACAAAGTCAAGCTATTGGAGTGGCCATCACAAGCCCTGACCACAATCCTATAGAAAATGTGTGGGCAGAATTGAAAAAGCGTGTGCGAGCAAGGAGGCCTACAAACCTGTCTAAGTTACACCAGCTCTGTCAGGAGGAATGGGCCAAAATTCATCCAACTTATTGTGGGAAGCTTGAGGAAGGCTACCCGAAAAGTTTGACCCAAGTTAAACAATTTAAAGACAATGCTACCAAATACTCTTTGACTGTATGTAAACTTCTGACCCACTGGGAATGTGATGAAAGAAATAAAATCTGAAATAAATCATTCTCTCTACTATTATTCTGACATTTCACATTCTTAAAATAAAGTGGGGATCTTAACTGACCCAAGACAGGGAATTTTTACTAGGATTAAATGCCAGGAATTGTGGAAAACTCAGTTTAAATGTATTTGGCTAAGTTGTATGTAAACTTCCGACTTCAGCTGTAGCTGCATATAAACTGGCACTTTCATAGTGATCAATGGTAGGGTATAGCACAGAAATATTTGATGGATGACCTCTGGCGATATGAAAGGCATAGGAGTTTTCTGAATAAATTTGTCTTGTCCTGCTGCCAAGTTATGCCAAATACTGATTTGGGTGGTGGTGCGCTTGTTAGAGAGTGGTGTGTACAAATGACCAGTGCCGTAAGCTTGTGCCGTAAGCTTGTGCCGTAAGCTTGTGCCGTAAGCTTGTGCCGTAAGCTTGTGCCGTAAGCTTGTGCCGTAAGCTTGTGCCGTAAGCTTGTGCCGTAAGCTTGTGCCGTAAGCTTGTGCCGTAAGCTTGTGCCGTAAGCTTGTGCCGTAAGCTTGTGCCGTAAGCTTGTGCGTTTGTTTCTACGCTCAAAGCTTTGAAACGTCCTGTATTGTATTTCACAAACAGAAACCCGATAATCACACACCATGCTTTGTTGTGAAGCTTTTCCTGTTGGGTCTCACAAAGCATTTTACCACTAATCATTATTTCTTCCCCATTGTTACTGTGTAGTGATGTAATGAATGCTGATTTTAGGTTTACTTTGATACGATGCTTGGCTGATGCTTTTCAGTAATATACTTTTGAAATAGTGATACTTTTATTAGTATTGTATGGTTCAATTGTCAATGTCAGTAATAACTCTTCAACAATGAATGGTTTCCTCAAGGAAATCTTATAATAATTCATTTAGGCGTGTTACACACTGCTCTGCAACCAATGCCAAGGTAATAGGGACCATTTCCACCCTTGTAATCATCAGTTTGTGATTAATTGCGATGTTTTGACTACACTTATTCAGATTTTAATGTTTGAGCCAATTAGATACTTCACTCAATATTTACACTGACATATGTAAACACATGTTGTACACTTTGCTTCTGCAATGAGAGGTCAGAAAGTCCGCTAATTATTTTACCTTTTGTGAGAAAGGTAATAACAATAACAATAAAAATATATAAAAATATATATATTTATTTTCCCAAGACCATTTCCTTTTAATGTTAAGATCCTCAATAATTTACAAGACGACAAACTAGCCTATACATGTGCCTGCACACAAAGTTAGGAGTGGAGTCATATCAGTCATACTACATACAATATGCTCACTGGCAGACATGCCACTTTCACTCATAGTGTTTTGGGAAGCAGCGCTTCTTTTAAGGAAGAAGAACATTAGCGGAATGGCGATTTAAAAATATATGCATCACATATTTGTAGGAGAGAGTAGCTCTAACACGACAAGCTCACCCTAGGCTCAAAGTGGCTGCATTTAAACATGATAGATATTATCATTACACTGTTGTTATAACAGGAGAATACAAAGTACTCACTGGATGATAATGGTCCAACTACAGAAGATGAGATCCTCCCTCAAACTGAGTTTTCCTGTGAGTGTGGAAACTGTGTTGCACCCTGGATCACCTCTGTCTCTGTCTCTCTCTCTCAGCCAGTCTCTGATGGTGTGCCCTCTGAACTGTAGTGTCTCAGTGCTACAGCTGTGTGTGCTTTTATAAAGCCTTGTACTGATGGGATTGGAATCACTTCAGGTGATGTTTACACACATACAAACATGAAGTAGGCTACCCATACAGCCCTCGAGCAGTGGGCATGTGTTTAACCCACACTGCGCTGGTACCCGGGTCCAGCCTGACTACCCCCTGGAAGCTGTGTGCCACTGTTTACTGTACACACACATACATAATCACACACAATGGGAAAAATAAAGATCTTGAATCGAGGGACAGCTTTTCTGATAAGACGTGTGACATAGGATTTGAGTTGTATCTGCTATTGAATTGTCAACCTGAGTCAAACAGTGATGCTGCATTTATGATGCACAGTCGCACAGTCACACAGTTCCCCTGATCTACCCGTAGCTCACAGCTCCTGAAGTGCTGTGACTTGCACTTTCTCCTTTTCTTATTCACAGATTACTGTGATACTTCTAAGGCCTGGTGAGCTCATCCCCATTGTGAATGAAAAGTAAACCTAGCAACATGCATAGGTTAGACTAACACAGAGAAAGGAGATGAAAGAAAGAGACCATGTCCTAGATCAGATAGCAGATAGCTCTCTTGGGTAAGACTGGTATTATCTTTGTTCATGATTGTGGAGGATATGTGTGAATGCGTGGGGTAGGGGGTAGACGTGGTGTGAATTGCTGTTTGTGTCGTCTTTCACCTCGTATTGTTTCCATGAAAAATTTGCGTTTTTATCTTCCAAGTCTACATGTCTGTTGACACACAAGAAGGGTTCATGGCTGACAAAATGATTACCGTACTTCATCTTCCTAGGTATAATGGTTTCCACTAGCTACCACAGCCAAAAAGTCCAAATTGGCTATATCGTAAAAATCATAAAAATGAATTAAAACAAATATTTGCTTTTTGGTCTTCATTTCTGGTTAGGGTTAGGCATAAGGTTAGCGGTGAGGTTAAGGTTAGGTTTATGTTCAAAATCACATTTTAATAAGAGAAATTAAGAGAAATTGAAGAAATAGGCAAGGTTTATGACTTTGTGGCTGGGGTAACTAGGGACGACCAGGTAGTTTTTTAGTTTTGTTTATTAAACAACTAACAACTAAACCGTGAAAAAGCCATACATGCACATTAGTAAAATCATAGAGGATAACACACAATAAAATCTGGGACTTATTCACATTGTGGTCCTCTTAAGACAAGATCAAACACAGTTGCACACAGAATGACCTTGAAATAATAAAACATAAAAACAAAGAAGAAAAACTATCTCATCACTGCAGTTACATCATAGGGCACATTCACTTGGGCACAGAAGACATCAAACAGTTTGGTACTTTGTTTTTAAAGCTGCCCAGAGAGGAAGTTGTTTTTATGGGCAGAGGCAACTCATTCCACTCTGAGGCTCCAGTACACAAGAATGTACCTTTCCCAGCATTACTCCTGAAACTGTATAAGCTATAATGCTTTAGTACCTGTTATAAGCATGTATGAGCCAGCATTATCTTAACATAAGGTTAATAATACACTACATGACCAAAACTATGTGGGCACCTGCTCGACGAACATCTCATTCCAAAATCATGGGCATTAATAGGGAGTTGGTCCCCCCTTTGCTGCTATAACAGCCTCCACTTTTCTGGAAAGGCTTTCCACTATATGTTGGAACATTGCTTTGGGGACCACAAGAGCATTAGTGAGGTCAGGCACTGATGTTGGGCGATTAGGCCTGACTCGCAGTCAGCGTTCCAATTCATCCCAAAGGTGTTCGACGGGGTTGAGGTCAGGGCTCTGTGCAGGCCAGTCAAGTTCTTCCACACTGATCTCGAAAACCCACTTCTGTATGGACCTGGCATTGTGCACTGGGGTATTGACATGCTGAAACAGGAAAGGGCCTTCCCCAAACTATTGGCAAAAAGTTGGAAGCACAGAATCATTGGGAATGTCATTGTATGCTGTAGAGTTAAGATTTCCATTCAGTGGAACTAAGGGGCCTAGCCCAAACCATGAAAAACAGCCCCAGACCATTATTCCTCCACCACCAAACTTTACAGTTGGCACTATGCATTCGGGCAGGGAGCGTTCTCCTGGCATCCGCCAAATCAAGATTCATCTGTCGGGCAGCCAGATGGTGAAGCGTGATTCTTAACTCCAGAGAACGCGTTTCCACTGCTCCAGAGTCCAATGGCGGTGAGCATTACACCGCTCTAGCCGGCACTTGGCGTTGCGCATAGGGAATCTTAGGCTGGTGTGCGGCTGATCGGCCATGGAAACCCATTTCATGATGCTCCCGAAGAATACTTATTGTGCTGATGTTGCTTACAGAGGCAGTTTGGAACTCGGTAGTGAGTGTTGCAACCGAGGACAGACGATTTTTATGCGCTACACGATTTAACACTCGGCTGTCCCATTTTGCAATATCCCTCAATCAATTCGATTTTCAGCTCTTTTTCATGGAATGTTTATAGGTTTTGGTCGAAAAATCAGGTCAGAGGAAGTCCACAAAGACTTGGAATTAATTCAAGTTGGAGGATAATTTAGGCTTCTTGATATGAAATTATTTTCTTTTAATTTATGATGAAAAAAATCTGTCTCACGTGATGGTTTTCAGCAAGGGGTCCGTTTTTCTACAGGGAAGCTTTCTGCAGAGTCATCATATTGAGGGACATTCATGTTCCTCAAACATCAGTCTGCCCTGCAGAGTCTCTGGCAGAAATGGTAGGCTGCTACGCTCTCAAATGTCTGACGTGGAAAATTGGGTCGTACTCAAAAATGATTGGCTGCTTTTGATCACACAAATAGTCCTTCAAAATGATTTGTTTGGCATGTAGCTGCCTCATTGTCTGTATGCATCGATGCTCACCTCTAGCTGACAGATGAGAAAAATGTAAACATTCAGAGAAGCAAGCTTTTATCAATATGATTGTAGGACAGAGGCATACTGCGATATCTTTGTGTATATGAGGTGGGTGAGGCTGTACATGTCAATGGTACTGTTCCAGTTAGACCTTGATGTGGCTTTCAGGCTTTCCTCAAACACGCTGTGGCTGCTGGTTACCATGCTGGCATCTAACAAGAGCAGGTATAGACTCTCAGGGTCACATGGAGGTGTGGGTGTGTGCGTGCGTCTCTTCCTCCCTTGTCTTGCATTACCTAGCTCATGTCCTCCCCTTGCATGTCCTCCCCTCCAAAGACTTCATGACGATTAAGCAGCCGTCTAGCTTGTAGAACGTAATTACACTGAAGTGAAAGAAAAGGCCTAAATTAAATCTGAGCCTATGAAAAGCTGAAAATCTATTATTTTCTCTCGAGCGGCCTTTTTCATCCTGTTCTGTTCTATAAGGGGTGCAGTGGCGTGTGTTATGGTATGAGTGCCAATGTAATTTCTTACAGATGTAGGATCTTAATTTGATCACCCTGATGCAGGAAAACTTGTCGTTTTTAGGTTTAAAAAGCCTTTTGAAGTTTGTGATTCTCAATTTCTGACTTGATTTTCCCTTACAAAAAATGTATCTACCCCTAAAAAAATGTCCATTAATTATAATCCACAAAACAATTCACATTTCCTGTTGCTGTAGGATTATTTTCCTGCTGTAGCAAACAGGCTCAAATTAAGATCCTACATCTGTAGAATGATATGTGACACTAAGAGGTGGAAAGAGCACCATTTGTAAGAGAGAACATTAAGTTAAAGCCCGCTGCAAGCTCTTTCTATTGTCCCCCCTGTCTGGTTTAGTTTTGCCACGTCTGCTGTTGTAGATAACACCGCACCATAGTTAGTTCCCATTTCATTTACAATTACAGGTACAGTCCTTTACATTTAAGCTTCCATTTCTGGTTGTTGTGAAATAATAGAAACATTGTCTGACCACCTTATCCCACTGCTGAACATTTCCTTTCAGCCTGTGTTATTTTTCTCTGTCAGTACTTCACTCCCCTACCTTCACTCCCCTACCACAACACAAGGCTGATTGGGGTCAGAATGAGCCTACAAAGTGGAGGTACTGATCCTTCTAACCCCGCCAGGCCTCCCTGAGAACCACAGGGCTGGTCAGCTTGATGAGGAATTACTATCAGACATTGGTGCCAATCCAACACTGTTCCACTTCCAGAGACCAAACACCGGCTGGAGTGTTTTTTTCCCCCTCTAAGCATGACAGGACCTCCCAGCAGACAACATGAACATTTGTATAGACAACACTGTTACAAGAGATGGCTTACAACAAGCCTAACCCCCCAGCCCAGCCAACAGCCACATCCTGTCCTGTTGTAGTTATTCACCTCTACAACAACAGTGCAGCAATACTTACACACTGTACATTCACACAGAGAACTGCAGCAGTCAGGGCAATTCTTCAATGGTTTACTGCTACTGCTTCTCTCCACACAGTGTCTGTGTGTCAGGGCTGTCCTTCTCACGCACAACACACCATCGTGGGCAAGTGGTCTAGTCTTCCAGTAGAGTGCATCCTTGCTTCCCTGTTTTTAAGTTGAAATCCAAACCTCTTCCAAAGAAATTGTTGCAGTTCTCTCAGTTTAAATATTGTGCTTGATAGGAGGTAGAACGTTGGAGAATCTAACCAGTACTTCAAAAACATTGACAATCTTTTTAACTGCGGTGTCAGAGATAGTTCAGTGGTCCTGGAATGTTAACTTTTATCTCCCCGTTTTATGATTTATGTTAAGAGCCCCATAGAGGAACTGAAAATGTCCTAAACAATAGGATCAAACCGCATGACATGAGCTTGAGTAGATCTAGATGAATAATGTATCCTCATAAAAGAAGTAGATCCACACACCATAGAATAATTCATCATTTAAACACTAATAGAAGTTATCTTGAACAAAAATATAAACTCAAAATGCAACCATTTCAATGATTGCACAGTTCATATAAGAAAATCGGTCACTTGAAAAAATATTCATAGGCCCTAATCTATGGATTTCACATGACTGGGAATACAGATACTGTATGTACCTGATTGTACTTCCGGCGCCGACAGAGATGGCCGCCTCGCTTCGCGTTCCTAGGAAACTATGCAGTTTTTTGTTTTTTTACGTGTTATTTCTTACACTAGTACCCCAGGTCATCTTAGGTTTCTTTACATACAGCCGACAAGAACTACTGAATATAAGATCAGCGTCAACTCACCATCAGTACGACCAAGAATATGTTTTTCGCGACGCGGATCCTGTGTTCTGCCTTACAACCAGTGTAACCGAGTGGATCACATGCAGCGACCAAAAAAAAAACGACTCAGAAAAAGAGGGAAACGAAGCGGTCTTCTGGTCAGACTCCGGAGACGGGCACATCGTGCACCACTCCCTAGCATTCTTCTTGCCAATGTCCAGTCTCTTGACAACAAGGTTGACGAAATCCGAGCAAGGGTAGCATTCCAGAGGGACATCAGAGACTGTAACGTTCTCTGCTTCACGGAAACATGGCTAACTGGAGAGACGCAATCCGAAGCGGTGCAGCCAACGGGTTTCTCCACGCATCGCGCCGACAGAAACAAACATCTTTCTGGTAAGAAGAGGGGCGGGGGCGTATGTCTTATGGCCAACGTGACATGGTGTGATGAAAGAAACATACAGGAACTCAAATCCTTCTGTTCACCTGATTTTAGAATTCCTCACAATCAAATGTAGACCGCATTATCTACCAAGAGAATTCTCTTCGATTATAATCACAGCCGTATATATCCCCCCAAGCAGACACATCGATGGCTCTGAACGAACTTTATTTAACTCTCTGCAAACTGGAAACGATTTATCCGGAGGCTGCATTCATTGTAGCTGGGGATTTTAACAAGGCTAATCTGAAAACAAGACTCCCTAAATTTTATCAGCATATCGATTGCGCAACCAGGGGTGGAAAGACCCTGGATCATTGTTACTCTAACTTCCGCGACGCATATAAGGCCCTGCCCCGCCCCCTTTCGGAAAAGCTGACCACGACTCCATTTTGTTGATCCCTGCCTACAGACAGAAACTAAAACAAGAAGCTCCCACGCTGAGGTCTGTCCAACGCTGGTCCGACCAAGCTGACTCCACACTCCAAGACTGCTTCCATCACGTGGACTGGGAGATGTTTCGTATTGCGTCAGACAACAACATTGACGAATACGCTGATACGGTGTGCGAGTTCATTAGAACGTGCGTTGAAGATGTCGTTCCCATAGCAACGATTAAAACATTCCCTAACCAGAAACCGTGGATTGATGGCAGCATTCGTGTGAAACTGAAGGCACGAACCACTGCTTTTAATCAGGGCAAGGTGTCTGGTAACATGGCTGAATACAAACAGTGCAGCTATTCCCTCCGCAAGGCTATCAAACAAGCTAAGCGCCAGTACAGAGACAAAGTAGAATCTCAATTCAACGGCTCAGACACAAGAGGTATGTGGCAGGGTCTACAGTCAATCACGGACTACAGGAAGAAACCCAGCCCAGTCACGGACCAGGATGTCTTGCTCCCAGGCAGACTAAACAACTTTTTGCCCGCTTTGAGGACAATACAGTGCCACTGACACGGCCTGCAACGGAAACATGCGGTCTCTCCTTCACTGCAGCCGAAGTGAGTAAGACATTTAAACGTGTTAACCCTCGCAAGGCTGCAGGCCCAGACGGCATCCCCAGCCGCGCCCTCAGAGCATGCGCAGACCAGCTGGCCGGTGTGTTTACGGACATATTCAATCAATCCCTATACCAGTCTGCTGTTCCCACATGCTTCAAGAGGGCCACCATTGTTCCTGTTCCCAAGAAAGCTAAGGTAACTGAGCTAAACGACTACCGCCCCGTAGCACTCACATCCGTCATCATGAAGTGCTTTGAGAGACTAGTCAAGGACCATATCACCTCCACCCTACCTGACACCCTTGACCCACTCCAATTTGCTTACCGCCCAAATAGGTCCACAGACGATGCAATCTCAACCACACTGCACACTGCCCTAACCCATCTGGACAAGAGGAATACCTATGTGAGAATGCTGTTCATCGACTACAGCTCGGCATTCAACACCATAGTACCCTCCAAGCTCGTCATCAAGCTCGAGACCCTGGGTCTCGACCCCGCCCTGTGCAACTGGGAACTGGACTTCCTGACGGGCCGCCCCAGGTGGTGAGGGTAGGCAACAACATCTCCTCCCCGCTGATCCTCAACACTGGGGCCCCACAAGGGTGCGTTCTGAGCCCTCTCCTGTACTCCCTGTTCACCCACGACTGCGTGGCCATGCACGCCTCCAACTCAATCATCAAGTTTGCGGACGACACAACAGTGGTAGGCTTGATTACCAACAACGACGAGACGGCCTACAGGGAGGAGGTGAGGGCCCTCGGAGTGTGGTGTCAGGAAAATAACCTCACACTCAACGTCAACAAAACTAAGGAGATGATTGTGGACTTCAGGAAACAGCAGAGGGAACACCCCCCCATCCACATCGATGGAACAGTAGTGGAGAGGGTAGCAAGTTTTAAGTTCCTCGGCATACACATCACAGACAAACTGAATTGGTCCACTCACACAGACAGCATCGTGAGGAAGGCGCAGCAGCGCCTCTTCAACCTCAGGAGGCTGAAGAAATTCGGCTTGTCACCAAAAGCACTCACAAACTTCTACAGATGCACAATCGAGAGCATCCTGGCGGGCTGTATCACCGCCTGGTATGGCAACTGCACCGCCCTCAACCGTAAGGCTCTCCAGAGGGTAGTGAGGTCTGCACAACGCATCACCGGGGGCAAACTACCTGCCCTCCAGGACACCTACACCACCCGATGCTACAGGAAGGCCATAAAGATCATCAAGGACATCAACCACCCGAGCCACTGCCTGTTCACCCCGCTGCCATCCAGAAGGCGAGGTCAGTACAGGTGCATCAAAGCTGGGACCGAGAGACTGAAAAACAGCTTCTATCTCAAGGCCATCAGACTGTTAAACAGCCACCACTAACATTGAGTGGCTACTGCCAACACACTGTCAATGACACTGACTCTACTCCAGCCACTTTAATCATGGGAATCGATGGGAAATGATGTAAATATATCACTAGCCACTTTAAACAATGCTACCTTATATAATGTTACTTACCCTACATTGTTCATCTCATATGCATACGTTGATACTGTACTCTATATCATCGACTGCATCCTTATGTAATACATGTATCACTAGCCACTTTAACTATGCCACTTGGTTTACATACTTATCTCATATGTATATACTGTACTCGATATCATCTACTGTATCTTGCCTATGCTGCTCTGTACCATCACTCATTCATATATCCTTATGTACATATTCTTTATCCCCTTACACTGTGTATGACAGTAGTTTTTTTTTTGGAATTGTTAGTTAGATTACTTGCTCGTTATTACTGCATTGTCGGAACTAGAAGCACAAGCATTTCGCTACACTCGCATTAACATCTGCTAACCATGTGTATGTGACAAATAAAATTTGATTTGATTTGATTTGGTAACAGAAACATTTTTTTTAAAAGGTAGGGGCGTGGATCAGACAACCAGTCAGTATCTGGTGTGACCACCATGTGCCTCATGCAGCGCGACACATCTCCTTCACATAGAGTTGATCAGGCTGTTGATTGTGGCCTGTGGAATGTTATACCACTCCTCTTTAATGGCTGTGCGAAGTTGCTGGATATTTACGGGAAATGGAACATGCTGTCGTACACGTCGATCCAGAGTATTCCAAACATACTCAGTGAGTGAGATGTCTGGTGAGTGTACAGGCCATGGAAGAACTGGGACATTTTCAGCTTCCAGGAATTGTGTACAGATCCTTGCGACATGGGGACGTGCATTACCATGCTGAAATATGAGGTGATGGCGGCAGATGAATGGCATGAAAATGAACCTCGGGATCTCGTCACTGTATCTATGTGCATTTAAATTGCAAACCGCTCTCCTACACGATCCCATACACATGCTGACAAAACTGCCATTTTTTTGTCCCCAACACAAGGTGCATCTGTATAATGATCATGCTGTTTAATTAGCTTCTTAATATACCAAACCTGTCAGGTGAATGGATTATCTTGGTAAAGGAGAAATGCTCACTAACAGGGATGTAACCAAATTTGTGCACATTATTTGAGAAAAACAAGCTTTTTGTGCAATATGGAACATTTCTGGGATATTTTATTTCAGCTGAAACATAGGACCAACTGAAACACAGGACCAACACAACATTGCATTGATATTTTTGCTCAGTGTTTATTGATGGTTGGCTGGTAAATGGATGGTCTAATGATCTACACGATCTGAATGCCAAAATGTTTGCTTTGCTGACAAGGTGATTTATTGAAGTTAAACAAATCGGTCCCAGCACAGACGATAAATTAATCATTTAATCATTTTCTGGCGCCAATTGATATGCTTCATTATGAATATATCATTACCATGCTATTCATGTTGGCCCTCTCTGCTTAATATGAAAATGATAATTTAGTGAAAATGATAAATATTGTAGACATTAATACAGGGACTGTACCTTAAAACCAGTTAAAACCTACTGCACTATTTAGTTAGCCAACAAGGCAGAGTGATTATGGAATACTATTTCGATTTTTTTAAGCAATCCCTCCCTCCCTTACAGTCCCTCCCTCCCTTACTCCATAGTCCTGTTTCTTCCATGATGAGGAGTTTATTATTTGTGTAAGTCCTTGGCTCGCTCTGATTTCCCTGCTCTGCTACTGCCTGGTCCTCCTGCCTGATCCTCCTGCCTGGTCCTTCTGCCTGGTCCTCCCACCTGGTCCTTCTTGTTCTTGGGAGCTGGTAACACTTCAGTTCATTGAGGTGCTTAGTTCACAACTAATGAACTCTGGGACAAGGCAGGGGAATGTAAATGAGGAAGGAAGGAAGGAAGGAAGGAAGGAAGGAAGGAAGGAAGGAAGGAAGGAAGGAAGGAAGGAAGGAAGGAAGGAAGGAAGGAAGGAAGGAAGGAAGGAAGGAAGGAAGGAAGGAAGGAAGGAAGGGGAGAATGGAGATAAATTACTCACTCATTCATAATTTTGTGCCTCCTAAGTCTGGGTAATTAACATTTTCCAGGGACACATCCGTCAACCCTGTGGCCCAACCTCCCATCAGTCCAAGGTAAATGAGGACAAGGCTTGTGTAAAGGGTCAGACAGATGGTAGCAGGTTGTGAAGGAGATGTGTGAAAGGAGATGTTTGTACTGTATTTTCCTATTTATTATTGGGATCCAATGTAGCTAACAAAAATAGTGCAACTCAATTGTCACCCAGAATACATTTACATAATACCACGGTTCTGGAGTTGGGGAAACACCAGGTCCAAACTTCGCTCCCCTGATCCTCCCTTCCCTTTCCTCTCCTCTCACTGTACCTATACCTCTTCCTGTTAATACTCTCTCTCTTTCTCTCTCCCTCTCTCTCTCGCTCTCTCTCTTTGTGTCTCCTTCCCTCTCTCAAGCCCTTAGGGCCTTTTCCTCAACTGCAATTTTAGAGGAATTGATTATACAGCACTTCCCTTTGGCGTATCTCTCTGTCTCTCCCTCATTCTCTTCCTATCCTCTCTCTCTCTCCCTCACTATCTCCCTAATCTGTCTCCCTCTCCTTTTTCTCCCTATCCTCTCTCTCCCTCACTGTCTCCTTCAATCTCTCTATCCTCTATCTCCCTATCCTCTCTCTCTCCCTCACTCTCTCCCTATCCTCTCTCTCTCTCGCAGTATTTTCTCTTCCAAGCTCATTCCTCTATGCCTTTGCCTGCAGAGTGAAACGAGCCATGTGGCAGGCAGGCACACACACATAGACGCTCTCTGCACACACACACACACACACACACACACACACACACGCACAAACACACACACGTAAAGGACAAATCCTGAGAGACAAGAGCTCTGTGTGGAAGTGAGAAAAGAGCAAGAGGGGGAGGGGGGTGGTTGGGGGAGGAAACACTCACACACATATTCACATGCTCTCCCTCTCTACCTCACACACACTCAAACACACACTCAAACATACACACACACACACACAGGACTAGAGCGGTGAAGAGGAGAAGAGAAGAGCTGGGAGGCAGGAGGGCTGCTGAACAAAGCAAGGGAAGGAGAGTGGAGTCCAGGGGAGAGCAGCAGCCGTGAAATGCCTCAACGGGAGCCTGCCAGCTACTCTTGTGGCCACCTAAAGGTAAGACTCATGCTACACTGAGAAAAGTGGGAAGACACGGACGGAGCAGAGCGAGAGAGAGGGGTGGAGAAAGTATAGCGCTGATGCAAGCCTAACGCTGTGGTTATAGGGTACCCTCAGGCTGCAGCTGAGTTGTTCGATGAATGCAGTGCTGTGCTGTGCTGTCATTACCTTCCGTAATTCTTCACCTTGACATCGTCCATTTAGCCGCGTGTCAGATCAAAGAGTGTATGTTAATTAAAATCATATAGTATGGCTCTTATGCTCCCCAAGAGAGAGACTGATACGGTGTGTTGTGATGGAGCTCAGCTGCCTCAGATTCCTCCAGCCTTCCTCCAGCCTGCTAGCCTGTCTGCCTGCCTGCATGCATGCCTGCCTGCCTGCCTGCGACCTCTGTCCCATCACAGCCTGCCTAGGTTCTATATCACTAATGTCACTGCAGTGATAGATCACCCATGCATTTGTTTGCCCTCAATGCGAGGGCTAGGTAATCAAAAAGCAATGGGTTTTCAGCCCTGTCAGACCACCATGAGAGGCTGCTGATGCTACTGCCTTTGTGTGCCTGCCTAGTTGTCTGGTGTGAGAGGACTCTGTAATTGTCCTATAGTACAATGCAGGAGTTTTACGAGTGCAGCAGCCAACAGTGTGGGGGTTTGCTACAGAGGGTGGCAGCACAACATAGTCCACACATTCAATGAAAGAAGGAATGGTGGAGAGAGAGGGATAGAGAAAGAGGGATAGAGAGAGAGGCCATTATCTGTTTGCTGTAGTTTTCCGCTGGAATATTACAGACTATCAAAAAATGTAGACCAAATCATTTGTATTGATTCCATTGATGTGTCTCTGAGCCGGGCATTAGAGAGTCTGATTTCAGTGCCATTGTGATGTACTATTGTCTGCTGATTCCGTAAGCTCTCCTGTTACCGGCTGTCCTGGAAGAGTGTACCCTGCACAAAACATCTTGAGAGTTGTCACTGTGAAACTTTCATGACAATCAGGTCTGTGGCCATGGACAACAAGATTTTTTTTCCCTACGCAGTGTTCCCGGGCATGTCCTCAGCAGGGAATGCAGAGGTGGTGTAGTAGCGTTCAGTATTCATGCAGAATGTGTACGTGATCATACATTTCCCCTTGAGCAGTGTAAAAGCAGGGCTAACAGGGAAATGCTATAGGATAAGGATGGTGCAGACCAGTAGCACATAGCACATATTTTATTCTATGCTCACCTTTTGACCTTTTGATACAATGTGCAGTTTTTTTTCTCCCAGTCCATCCATATAGGCATCACTTCATTCTGAACAGTCTATCCATCTGTACAGGTGGTAGACATAAGTTAAAAAGCAGCCCATCCCAGCTTATATTATACAGTGCATTTGGAAAGTATTCAGACCCCTTGCCTTATTCTAAAATGGATAAAAAATAAATCTACACACAATGCCCCATAATGACAAAGCAAAAACTTTTTTTTTTTAAACTATGGAAATATCACATTTACATAAGTATTCAGACACTTTACTCAGTACTTTGTTGAAGCACCTTTGGCAGCAATTACAGCCTTGAGTCTTCTTGGGTATGATGCTACAAGCTTGTCACACCTGTTTTTAGGGTGTTTATCCTATTCTTCTCTGCAGATCCTCTCAAGCTCTGTCAGGTTGGATGGGGAGCATTGCTGCACAGTTATTTTCATGTCTCTCCAGAGATGTTTAATCGGGTTTAAGTCCGGGCTCTGGCTGGGCCACTCAAGAACATTCAGAGACTTGTCCCGAAGCCACTCATGTGTTGTCTTACCTGTGTGCTTAGGGTCGTTGTTCTGTTGGAAGGTGAACCTTCACCCCAGTCTGAGGTCCTGAGCACACTTATCATCAAGGATCTCTCTGTACTTTGCTCTGTTCATCTACCCCTCGATCCTGATTAGTCTCCGAGTCCCTGCCACTGAAAAACATCCCCACAGCATGATGCTTTCACCACAATACTCCACCGTAGGGATGGTGCCAGGTTTCCTTCAGACATGACACTTGGCATTCAGGCCAAATAATTCAATCTTGATTTCATCAGACCAGAGAATCTTGTTTCTCATGGTCTGAGAGTCTTGATGTGCAATTTGGCAAACTCCAAGCGGGTCGTTATGTGCCTTTTACTGAGGAGTGGCTTTTGTCTGGCCACTCTACCATGAAGGCCTGATTGGTGGAGTTCTGCAGAGATGGTTGTCCATCTGGAAGGTTCTCCCATCTCAACAGAGGAACTCTGGAGCTCTGTCAGAGTGACCATCAGGTTCTTGGTCACCTCCTTGACCGAGGCTTTTCACCCCATATTGCTCAGTTTGGCCAGCCGGCCAGCTCTAGGAAGCGTCTTGTTGATTCCAGACATCTTCCATTTAAGAATGATGGAGGCCACTGTGGTCTTGGGGACCTTCAATGCTGCAGACAGTTTTTGGTACCCTTCCCCAGATCTGGGCCTTGACACAATCCTGTCTCGGAGCTCTACAGACAATTCCTTTGACCTCATGGCTTGGTTTTTGCTCTGACATGCATATAGACAGGTGTGTGCCTTTCCAAATCATGTCCAATCAATTGAGTTTATCACAGGTGGACTCCAATCAAGTTGTCGAAACATCTCAAGGATGAACAATGGAAACAGGATGCACCTGAGCTCAATTTCGAGTCTCATAGCAAAGGGTTTGAATACTTATGTAAATAAGGAATTTCTGTTTCACATTTTTTATAAATTAGCAAAGATTTTTTTAAACCTGTTTTCGTTTTGTCAAAATGGGGTATTGTGTGTAGATTGATAAGGATTTATTTATTTTTAATCTATTTTGGAATAAGGCTGCAATGTAACAAAATGTGGAAAAAGTTAAGGGGTCTGAATACTTTCCGGTTGCACTGTAGCAATGCATCTGTGTCAGGAGCTTAGCCAGGCGTGAACAATTTGTTGTATTAAACTTGTATTCTTTATGATTAAAATAGAAAGCTATACTCTATATTATATATTGTGTAATGGTCAACTGTGGATGAAAGGAGTGCTCTCCTCTGATACCTGTTGTGTTGTTGAATTAGTTAGCGGAATTAAAAAGTAATCTACTGTAGAATTTCTCTAGCCTATAGCATGTTCTATCATTGAAATATATAGTCGACACTGAGCTCTGTTCTGTTAAAATACAATTCCAAATCAGAAGAAAATGATTGAGGGTAATGTGTGGTTCAGTTGGTATGATGAGCATGATGCTTGGTAGAGCATGGGGCGGTAGGTAGCCTGGTGGGTAGGTGCGTTGGGCCAGTAACCGAAAGGTTGCTGGATTGATTCGCCAAGCTGACAAGGTAAAAATCTGTTGTTCTGTCCCTGACCAAGGCAGTTCCCCGGGCACTGTGGATGTCGATTAAGGCAGTCATCTGCATCTCTCTGATACAAGGGGGTTGGGTTCAATGCTGAAGACACATTTCAGTTGTATGCATTCAGTTGTACAACTGACTAGATATCTCCCAATGCCAGGGTTGTGGGTTTGATTCCCACGGGGTGCCAGTACAAGAATGTACATGCTCAGTACTGTAAGTTGCTCTGGGTAAATTGCTCTGTCTCCTAAATGACTCGAATGTTAAAGGTATTCTTCCAGCAATCTTTGGCCATTGGTAATGGAAAGAGCTCTGTGTTTATACTGTATTTAAACGTGACATCGTACATGTTTAATGTAGGTGAGTTTTCCTTGAGTTTTCCTTGTAAAAGTATATATGCTCTGTCTATTGCTATTGCCTGGTTCTGTCATAACATAAAGTTGGAAGTCCACACTGCTTGTAAGCAGATCAAACGCACTTCCAGCAGCCTGTAAACAGATGCAGGTCGGGCAGCTGCAGGGATCACCTTTTTGTCCTCTATGCCCCTCAGCTCTCTGCCCACAGCCAGACCTCCTCGTACAGCAGAGACAGAGCTAGCAGATCACCTTCAGTCTCTACTATCGTGTCTGGCAGTGCAGTACAATAATTTTCTCCTTCCCTGTAAAGCCACTCACCTACAGAGAATGGGAAGAGCATTCCTTGTCCAGGTTAATTGGCCGTTACCGAGGTGGAGGTGGGAGGAGAGTAATCATTGGCCATGCTCTAATCTGTCCAGTGTCATTGACTAGAGAACAATCTGGGATGACATTGAGGTTTTAGAGACAGATCTCCTTGTTAAAGCAGTGATGTCCTTTATCCCTAACTAGCCCCATTGGAATATCCACGGGCATTACGATTGGGTTGCGTGCAGCTGCGCTCCGAATTGAGGATTACTTGTGTGCTGCCAGCTGTGGGCATGTGTGCAGGATGGAAACAAACCCAACCTGTTTTACGTTCAAAAGTCTGTTTTGTATCCGACTGACTGTATGACCAAAATTATCCTATTTACACTTTGTAATCAAGTCAATTGAACCTTATCTTTCAGGGTGAGACTGGTGCATTAATCGTTTCTCAGTATGTGTTCTCCGTAAGTCCGTTTGGATAAAACCATTTTATTTGTATCTACTTCAGAACAGCTTTGATGACATTCAAATCCTTAAGAGTCGATTGACACACGTATTTAACAATCTAGCTGACATAATTTGACTTTTAGAGGATAATGACAAGACTCTTCCCTTTCCTCTCATATGACAATAATAATGTATTATTTGTTCTATAATAGGACGGTGGTATAAAGCAGTAGTCGTGTCTATGCTGGAGAATCATAATTACTACCAAAGATATCATTAAGGTGAAATAACTGAATATGCTGTTGACTTAACCATCTCCAGAGGAGCTTTTCTTTGCATACACATCTATCTATGGAGGCAAGCTTGATTATTCATCACCCAAGTTGCCCTCAGTCACAGCCCATTAACACAGAGAAAAGAGACATATGTTTAATATAACAGGCTCAAGGCCATGGATGTTCTGATGTGGTATGGTGGTGGCGAGTGGAACGGCCTCCTGATAGGACTGGAGCAAGGACAGAGCGAGGTGCCGCAGGAATTCTAATGAGGTGTGTGACCTTTGGCTCTTCCTGCATGCACTTCGCACCCACTCCTCTCTTCATCTCCTGCTCTCTACATCCTCTCGTCCATCCATCCCTCACTCTCTCACTCCTACAGCGATGGAGCTGTGAGAGAGGAAATGTGGGGTCTGGGCTGTAAATCATGACAAGAGGCTGACGAGCCACCTGATAAAAGCGGGACAGGGTGTTGCAGGGTGTTGGTGCTCCTTTCCTCTCTTTAACCCCCATCCCCCGCCACATTCATTCCTGTAGGACTGCTCTGGTCCAGTAGAGTGGGTGTTTTTGGCTTGGCCCGGTGCTCAGTCCGTCCAGCATCACTCAACAGTGTTGGGGAGTCTGGGGCATCGCTTTTATAAATACACGTACCCTTGGCGCAGGGGCGCGAGAGGACGAGATTGGAGCAAGCAGCAGAGACTCAACTTGCAACAGCTATTCCTGGCTGAGGCTGTGTGGTGTTTTATTTGTCTTTTGTCAATTCATTAGACTAATAGTCTCCAGTGTGGGCAGGACATCTAGCTGAGGCAGTGTCTATTGCTCTGGAGAAGGTGATCCGTGAGAGATGTACTGTATATTCTCAAGGCCGGCTATCAGCCATGGGGAGGGGAAAAGGCAGTCTGGGCCTGGAGCCAAGCTGGCTGGCATCCGCAGGCTTTGGAGACGTTTTTAGTCATTTGCCCTGACCGACCTCAAAGTGTCATAGAGATAGGGACGAAGCGCTGCACTGTGGGCCACTTGTCTTAGCCTGAGACGAACGCACGCATGAGAACCTGGTAACCATGACGCTGCTGAGAGAACGTTCCGGTACGCTCCCAATACGCTGGGCTACAGAGATGAAAGAGACATTGGAGCAAATTATTCCACCAGAGGAGATATCTATCTTCTGCACTGATTGTGCAGATCCTCCCAGTGCAGATACTGTTTAAGACTCAGCTCTCTCTCTCCTCTCCTCTGCCAGATCTGTGCTCTGTTTTGATGTCTCCTCAGAAGTGCCTTTCAGTGGAAAACGTGAAGATTCTGTATGACCTCGGAATATATGGATGATTGCCCTCTCATAGCAGAATTTGTATTGTAAACTGAAGGTTTACTGTGGAATTAGCAGTTTCTCACTGCACTCATCATTCTCTGAGGAATGGACAGTACCGTGGTATACTGTAGCTTGTTCACAGATCTATCTTGAAACAATTTTCAATGGATATTTTTAGGCAGAAAATGTGTTTGTTTCCCAGACTCCCTAAACTTGCACTTTTAAAGAGCTTTGATTACCTTCAAATTATGAGAAAATGTAAGCTAATCGAGAAAATAAAGTGATCCAAACTCAGTTATCTTGTTGATGAAGTTCTTTGTCTTCTCAGGCAGAGTAATGATTAGGGGGTAATCTAAGGCCTCTGTACTACGGTCCTCCAGAGGCCGGTTTAACTCTGCTGGGCGACGGCCGTGTTATTGGAGCAGTAATTAGTATTGATACAAGCCCCATCCTGGCCTCGCCACCTGGCTCCTCACGGCTAGCCCTCACCTTTCCAAACTGCACTGAGGGCTGATATCGAATACATTTTAGAAGTGCCTTTAATTAAGATAATTAAACCTTACAATAGCTGTTTGTGTAACTCAAACAAAGACTTGGACTGTCCTCAAAAAACATAATGTGAAAGTATACAGGTGGAAACACTACAGAAGCCTGACACAGCTGCTGTAGTGAGAGACAGAGAAAGATAGAGAGAGGGGGGGAGGCAGGTTTACTTCTCTGCCACTGTCACCCTGCCTCTAAACACGACAGATGAGCGCTCACACTATCAGAGCCTAAACACAATTTACCCAAAGCATCCTGTCGCTCTTCAAGTAACAAGATAAACGCTTGTTACCCTCTTAAAGATAAAACACTGAGCTGGAATCTGTGTTCGCACAACCGCTGGTGAGTCTGCAGCGAGAGCAAAGCGGCAATCAAACGCAGGCAGAGTATGCACACAGGTCCTGGGTTCACCAGTCACTGGGGAGATGTTTAATGCATGAAAGCCTAAACTGACTTGGAAAGCAGGACCTGGTGACACTATAATGCATTCACCCAGGGTTCTTCTGGGGCTTTGTGTGTCTTGTATTCCTCTGTCTGTCTGTCTTTCTACATCTCAGATGCCTGTCACGTCACTCTGCCCTTTGCTTTAAACCCGTCAATGTCAACACTGTATTCCTGCGTGGATCTCCTGTGTGACGTGAGCCCTCATTCCTCCACCCTGCTTTGCAATTTCTCTCCACGATGCCTTGCCTTCCATCTCACTGATCAAAACAGATCAATGTCAGAGCAGGATGACAGAGACTAATCAGATGGTGTTGTAGAAGCAATCTGGTGATTGTTCTCTGATTGGCAGAGGTGGGATCAAGTCACTATTATTTTGGTCACAAGCAAGTCTCAAGTCACAAGGTCCGAGTCTCAAGTTGAGTCCCAAGTAGAATGGGGCTGCAGGTAGCCTAGTGGTTAGAGCGCTGTAACCGAAAGGTTGCAATGTCAAAAAAGGTTGCAAGATCCCCGAGCTGGTAAAAATCTATCGTTCTGCCGCTGAACAAGGCAGTTAACCCACTGTTCCTCGGCTGTCATTGAAAATAAGAATTTGTTCTTAACTGACTTGCCTGGTAAAATAAAAGAATAATGGGTGGAGTCTCGAGTCAAGCCCAATCATACATTGGAGCAAATCGTTTAGTCAAGTAAAGAAAAAGCTGTACATGCAATGAGTTGTTCAACCACACGTCTTTGTCTATTTATTGAGACTACCAGATAGCTTTTTTCATTATTTTGTCTAAAACATATTTTGATTATGTACAAATTCCAAATGCAAGCTTCATAAGTAAATGATCAATTTCACGAAATGTTTGACACACCAAAAGACCAGTAGGCGTACGCTAGTAATTGTTGCTTGATGCCCCATTGCTGGTGAGCTTGCAAAGTAAACAGTGAATATCACCAAACAATTTTTGGAGCTGGATATTTATTTATGGAAATCCTCTCCATAAAATGTGATGTTTGCGCTGCACCCCGATCCTATAGCTGTATAGCAAATCAGCAATCTGTTCGCTAGCTCAATGGCTCTCAAAATGTTTGACCCTTGACCCCCAAAAACCAGTGGTTAGAAGCTTGTGACCCCCCGTGCACGCACGTGCATGTTTTACACCTGCATTTTGAGCTGAAAGTCATTCATCTTAGCAGCCAATATCAAGATGGCATATCATGTCACTTCTCTGGAGGCCAGAGCAAGCAGAATCATACGACCAACCTACCTGTATGCAGTGGAGGTTGCAGGATCGAATGGAAAGCATGGTCTGTCTACACCAAACACTATCCCTTTCAAGGTCTGCCCTTCTCCAGAATACTCCTTGCCAATTGGGTAACCCTTTTCTTCCTCACAAATACTGTATTTAATTCACCAGAATATGTTCAATATTCATCCCATAATATTGAAGGCAGTGAGATATTACAGCTATCCTTAAAGCTATCTGAAATATGAAAATTATCAATCAAATCGCCAGGTAGCCTATTGTTCCGGCATAGATGATTCAGTAGTACATTTCTAAATTGTATTTTATTGATGGATTAGCTGACAATGTCACAAAAACAATGTGCACACTTCAATGGGGCAGAAGTCCGTGAGTTGTGATTCTGGATGGCCAGATAACTACCAACAATGACAAGAAACTGCCATGTGGGGAATTGTAAGTGACCCGTTTCAGCTAGTTTCAGCTTGTTATTGATGCCATCTCTTGTTTTTGGGGTGTTTTGACTGATTTCATGTCAATGCTAAAATGGCAAAAAATTGTCCACATACCTTTGTATATATATATCAAATGGGTTTCATGGTCGAGTAGCCGCACACAAGCTCAAGATCACCATGCACAATGCCAAGCGTCAGCTGGAGTGGTGTAATGCTCTCTGCCATTGGACTTTAGAGCAGTGGAAACACGTTCTCTGGAGTGATGCATCCCGCTTCACCATCTGGCAGTCTGACGGACGATGCCAGGAGAACACTACCTGCCCCAATGGATAGTGCCAACTGTAAAGTTTGGTGGAGGAGGAATAATGGTCTGGGGCTGTTTTTCATGGTTTGGAATAGGCCCCTTAGTTCCAGCGAAGGGAAATCTTAATTCTACAGCATACAATGACATTCTCAACGATTCTGTGCTTCCAAATTTTGCCAATAGTTTGGGGAAGGCCCTTTCCTGTTTCAGCATGACAATGCCCCCGTGCACAAAACAAGGTCCATACAGAAATGGTTTGTCGAGATCGGTGTGGAAGAACTTGACTGTCCTGCACAGACCCCTGACCAAAACTCCATCGAACACCTTCGGGATGAATTGGAACGCCGACTGCGAGCCAGGCCTAATCGTCCAACATCAGTGCCCGACCTCAGTAATGCTCTTGTGGTTGAATGAAAGCAAGTCACCGCAGCAATGTTCCAACATCTAGTGGAAAGCCTTCCCAGAAGAGTGAAGGCTTTTATAGCTGCAAAGGGGGGACCAACTACATATTAATGATCATGATTTTGGAATGAGATGTTCAAGGAGCAGGTGTCCACATACTTCTGGTCATGTAGTGTATATGAATACAAATGGTAGGCTACATGTAACCTATTAAAATATGTATGAAAAATATGTATTTTCCCGTTCAGTTTCACACTCGCAACCCCCCAAAAACCTTCTCCCCACTTTGAGAACCATTGCGCTATCTCACCGATCTGTGTTGATTGACAGTTTTCTGGCCCAATCAGAGGGCCGAGCATGCATTTCACTAGCCAATCTGTTGCAGTTTTTTGGGATTTGCAACTGAATGCTGCGGCTACGGTTTCTGACTGTGTGGAGAGTAATCCATGGAGACTCTGTGGCACAAAATGAGTGACAAAACGTGGCCAGATAATTTCAAGTCCACAGTCTCAAGTCAATGTCGGGTCCCGAGTCTTGAGGCTCCAAGTCCAAGTGAAATATCAAGTTATATCTTTCTATCAAATTGAGTCTCAAGTCATCGAATTTGTGACTCGAGACAGACTTGAGTCCAAGTCATGCGACTCGAGTCCACACCTCTTCTGATTGGTGATTATGGAACACACAGTTCATACTCTCTGTCACTCTATTGGTTTATTTTCAAACACCAGTGACCCTATCAGTTATTATGCTTTTATATAACTGAAAAGGTGTTGCTATGAAATTGCTGCTAAAATTAGTCCCTATCGATGTGCCCTCTCCGCCTCTCATATCTGTAGTTCTGACTTCCTGTATGTGTTATTTCATCCTATTGCCAAAATATTGTTTTTTCTTTTTTTCCCTCTGTCAGTTTGAGTCATTGTAATTGATGTTTAAAAATAAAATTTCCAGCACTTTAAAATCAGATCACAGATACTGCAGTCTGTCACTAGATCACTGTATTACACCAACATACCTAAAATAGCAACAAAGAAACCACATTTAGTGTTCGAAAGAAGTCTTCGAAACTACATCAAATCACCTTTCATAGTGTTACTTTATTTTAAAAAGCCAAAGAGCTATTATTGTAGTCACATGGGAAGTTTAAACAAAGAAATGAAGGCTTTAAAATGTGCTGTGGACAGAATGTGAAAGGTCCAGGCTGGTGATCGTTGTGATTCAAGTAATGGTCAGCGTGTCCGTGCAGCATCAGGGCTTTTAACAGTTGGGTTGGTGTTCAGCCCAGGCAGCGTACTGGCACTGATGTGTTCTCCTCCACTCCTCCTCGGGGGGATAACAAAGGTTGAACACGGTAGCTACAGACAGCTGAGACTGCTTCACTCAGAGATTACAAATTAGCTAACAGAGTGATGCACATTTTGAACAGAGTCCCATTTCCCATGTGAGTTTAGAGATAATCCACACATTAGCATTCTGTGTTGGTGAGAAAGGTCTGTCTTATTATGATGAACTGAGAATCTGTTCTAATGTCCTCACTACTGACTTCACTGTCCTCACATATCACCTACTGTAGCATGGAGTAATGAATTCATTAATATACTGGCTATGTATTCTTATTGGCATGCTAGTATGGTTGTTGGAACATAGTGTTTTAGCCTAGATTTAACATGAAAATGGAGACCTGAGCAAGCATTGTTAAGATTCAGGCTCGCTGTTATTAGTGGCTCCTATTCAAACAGATGACTGGCATAGTAGTATTGATTTCATTAAAGTGATTGACATGATATGTGTAGAAACCTATTTATTGCGGGGTTATCACTCAATGTAGTATTGACTACGCAGAATTTTCCTGATCCCGGATTGTTCCTAAGTGATCTTATGGGATGTTTTGTGAAAAATCATCCATTGTTGAGAGTTGATTGATGCATAATTCTGAACATTAATGAAAGTGAAATGCTGAGTGGAGATAGTGTAGTGGAGATTCACAGTTTGTTGAACCTCCACCTCCCTCTCTCCCCACAGGTGGTGAGCTCCACCTGAGGATGGCAGGAGATTCTCAAGTCCACATGGACCATGACATGGAGACAGGAGTCACACCCACAGCGGTAAGAACATGTTTTCCACACGCACATACAGCCCTCTCCCTCCCCCAATTGTCCTGTGTAACACTGCTGGGAGGTAGAGAGAGATGGGGGGGCAGAGCAAGGAAGAGGGAAAGAAAGAGGGGGGGGTGAAAGATGGAAGTGTCTGGTGTAAGGGAAAAATATAAGGGGAGGAGAGGGAACCATTGTGGATCATGAGTTTCCTATAAGAAGGGTGATCATGTGTATGTGCCTGTCTGTCTCTGCAGAAGAGGATGGATGGATGGTTCATCCCACTACCATGGAGAGGATTGTAAGAAAACGACTCACACGTCCTGATAATGGATGGTGAAATAGTCCAGGTTATTTGTCTTCATTCCAGAGACGATTTCATTTATTCTTCCTAACCGAGTGTGGTGAGGCAAACCAACTGTGGAAAAATACCAGCACACAGCAATTGCTAATGAATTTGTTCATGAAGTGTCAGCACTGCGGACATCATTGACTCTGGGATGGCCAAACGTGGGCTCGCTGAACTACTGTAGCACTGTCTGTGATGGCTTCATCAGTCACTCAATTAGACATTTCTTCAACACTCTCAAATAGAAACAAAAAGGTCCATTGTCAGGAGAACTTGCAATGCAGGACATTTAAAACCTGTAGTGTGTTGAAGGTTTAAAAATGTCCATTCTAATCCACACAATAATTCACATTTCCTGTTGCTGCAGGATTATTTTCCTGCTAGAGCAAACTGTTTCAAATTAAGATCCCACATCTGTACATTTAAAGTCCTTGAGGAACCATAAACTGATCTTGTTGTCGGAGGGGGTCTAAAAGCTACCTTCTCCGAAGGAAATACATGTTGAAGTGACCCATGCGTTCTCCCAAACACAGGTCAAAGATCCCAATGTCATTGAGTGACTAATTGCTGTAATTGTCAATGGGTGTTGTCTTTCACTTCACTGTCAAACCTCTAATTACCGTAGAGAAAGATCAATATGTACAGAAATAAAGCAACATCTGATACATGGAATACTCTCCTAATGTGTGTGTACATAGAACTACAATGAAGAGACCCTAGCTAGAATTTCAAACAGTAGCTATGTTTCCATTAACTTGTCCAGTGATTTCTTTGGTCGACATTTAGAACATTTTCATAGAAAACAGATTCAACCATTGCCTGCTATCTTGTGTTTATAAAAAGAGCTGGCCGAAATGACATCACACCTAAGAAAAAAACAACTGTGTTGAACACAAATTAAGTGGTTGATGTGTTTACATTACCCATTTAGGCAAATTGCGGATGACTAAATTGGTGACAGGCTGTATGCCCTCCCACCTATCTGTTTCATGTCTCAGGTAGGCCGCAAAAGCCAGCATGGATAGAATCCAGGAATTTACTAATATTTGCCATATTGTAATAATTCTCGTGTCAATGTATTGTCAAAGTCCAGGCCATGGTGAAACTTACACTCCTGTAGATCTGACATAATTGGATGGGGAAACTTGTGTCCAGCAAATCAGAAAGCAAGTCGAAGCAAATCAGCCATTGTTGAAAGTCAGGACAAGGATCCTGCAAACAGACATTATTTTTATAGCCGAAAAAAAGATTTAGCAGGAGGTAGGCATTTAAAATGAAATGTGGAGTGGAGCTTCATAGTTATGTGTTGATATCACGTGCCCTGTGTATTCGTCAATCATAATTTATTTTAAAAAACACTGTTTCCATCATAATTTGTCTCGATAAATAATCTTTGACAAAAGAAAAATCCACCCGTTGAATGGATAAATGATGGATCATTTTTTAAACAAAATTTCCCCAATATCTTCTGCTTCCACTACACTTTGCAAAGATTTATTTTGAGCATTGCTTTTGTCGAATAAACCTGGGTCAAAGGAAACCTGCCTACAGTATTCAGATCTTTATTTAAATCATTTGCAGGACTATAACATGTATTTTGAAGGTTGTGTCTTTCATTTGAATTCCTTCAATCGGAGGCCATTATTTCAGGATCTGGTGCTGAATAATACTCAATACAGGTTGTAAAAAAAGAAGAGTAGTGTGTCAGTTTCGGATGTCACGCCACTCTGAGGAGAGGGTGAGCAGTGAACACAGGTGATTAACACCCTGATTTTGAGTATTTACACTCTGATTTTCAGAGGGCACAGGAGGGGCAACACCACTACGGCAATACCACATTTCAATTAACAACTGAGCTCGTCGTCTCCAACGATCAGGATACAGAGTGCCAATGTACCCTTGGCCTGTGTGTGCTGGGGGATAGAGTAGGAGCTGAGAGAGACAGGACAGTGGGGTGTTCCTATGTTCCTATCCAGACCTGCCAGTGTCCCATAGGGGGACACGAGGGACAGGGGAGGCACAGCTGTGGAGCCAGATTGCCTGGCTGGAGCTGGGCCAGCAGTGAGGAAGAAAGGCCCTGTACCCCTATGTTCTCTCTCTCCTTTTCTTCCGTTTTTCCCCTTCCTTCTTCCTCCCACAGTCATGGCGCACCATGTGCTTAGAGAGACACTCTCTCACACAATGTTATGGGAGCAGTGCAGCTACAATCACTCAAGCACAAAAACAAATGTAGACCTCCACTAGTCTGGTTCATCCTTTTTAGCAATTTCCAAATGCCTGAAGGTACCACGTTCATCTGTACAAACAATAGTACGCAAGTATAAAACCATGGGACCACACAGCCGTCATGCCGCTCAGGAAGGAGACGCATTCTGTCTCCTAGAGATGAACGTACTTTGGTTCGAAAAGTGCAAATCAATCCCAGAACATCAGCAAAGGACCTTGTGATGATGCTGGAGGAAACAGGTACAAAAGTATCTATATCCACAGTAAAATGAGTCCTATGTCGATATAACCTGAAAGGCCGCTCAGCAAGGAAGAAGCCACTGCTCCAAATCCGCCATAAAAAAAGCCAAACTATGGTTTGCAACTGCACATGGGGACAAAGATTGTACTTTGAGAAATGTCCTCTTGTCTGATGATGCAAAAATAAAACTGTTTGGCCATAATGACCATCGTTACGGAGGAAAAAGAGGGAGGCTTGCAAGCCAAAGAACACCATCCCAATCGTGAAGGACGGGGGTGGCAGCATCATGTTGTGGAGGGGCTTTGCTGCAAGAGAGACGGGTGCACAAATTATATGGCATCATGAGGCAGGAAAACTATGTGGATATATTGAAGCAACATCTCAAGACATCAGTCAGGAAGTTAAAGCTTGGTCACAAAAGGGGTCTTCCAAATGGACAATAACCCCAAGCATACTTCCAAAGTTGTGGCAAAATGGTGTTTGGAGTGGCCATCACAAAGCCCTGACCTCAATCCTATTGAAAATTTGTGGGCAGAATAAAAAAGTGTGTGCGAGCAAGGAGGCCTACAATCCTGACTCAGTTACACCAGCTCTGTCAGGAGGAATGGGCCAAAATTCACCCAACTTATTGTGGGAAGCTTGTGGAAGGCTACCTGAAAAGTTTTGCCAAAGTTAAACAATTTAAAGGCTACTACCTTATACTAATTGAGTGTATGTAAACTTCTGACCCACTGGGAATGTGATGAAAGAAATAAAAGCTGAAATAAATCATTCTCTCTACTATTATTGCAACATTTCACTTTCTTAAAATAAAGTGGTGATCCTAACTGACCTAAAACAGGGATTTTTTTTACAAGGATTAAATATCAGAAATTGTGAAAAACTGAGTTTAAATGTATTTGGCTAAGGTGTATGTAAACTTCTGACTTCAACTGTATCTGTAGCATTGACTTACAGTTTATTTGTTGTCAACAAGGGTAGCTGTAAAAAAGCTTTCGAATGTGTATTTTCTCATAATATAATGCACACATTGTAGCAGCAAGGGTAATATGAGGATATTTCACACATTTTAGCAACAGGGTAATGTGAGGAAATGTCACATATTGTAACAACAAGGGTAAAATGAGGACATTTCACACATTGTCGTAACAAGGGTAATATGAGGACATTGCACATGAATAGAGGCATACATTTTTGTTGACCTTTTGACCTGACCAGGAAAACAATGGCCTCTAGCAATAGACTGTAATGAGAGCACAGAGTGTTTCCTGAACAGGTCACTCCTGGCTACACACATGAACTTTTGAAGACAATGATAATGTGACCAACATCTCACCAGAACTGTCTCTATTCCTCTCTGTCTCTCCAGGTGAAAAAGCTTCCCAAACACATGCGGGAGGCCCAAATCTCCACTGAGCGCACCCACCTCATCGCCGACCCCATCAAGAAGCCCCGACAACGCTACGTCCAGAAGGACGGCAAATGCAACGTTCACCACGGCAATGTGCAGGAAACCTACCGTTACCTTAGCGACCTGTTTACCACCTTGGTGGACCTGCGCTGGCGCTTCAGCCTCTTCATTTTCACTTTGGTCTATGTGGTCAACTGGCTGTTTTTCGGCCTGCTGTGGTACATCATCGCCCTGATCCGAGGGGATCTGTGGCACAGCGACGAGGAGGGCTGGACCCCCTGCGTAGAGAACCTCAACAGCTTCGTCTCTGCCTTCCTCTTCTCCATTGAGACGGAGACCACCATTGGCTATGGCTACCGCGTCATCACAGAGAAGTGCCCTGAGGGCATCATCCTGCTGCTGATCCAGGCCATCCTGGGCTCCATCGTCAATGCCATGATGGTGGGCTGCATGTTCGTGAAGATCTCCCAGCCAAAGAACCGTGCCGAGACGCTCATGTTCTCCCACAAGGCGGTGATCTCTGTGCGGGACAACAAGCTGTGTCTGATGTTCAGAGTTGGGGACCTGCGCAACTCCCACATCGTGGAGGCCTCCATCCGGGCCAAGCTGATCCGCTCACAGCAGACCAAGGAGGGAGAGTTCATCCCTCTCAACCAGACGGACATCAACATCGGTTTCGACACGGGAGACGACCGGCTCTTCCTGGTGTCCCCACTCATAATCTCCCACGAGATCAACGAGAAGAGCCCCTTTTGGGAGCTGTCCCAGGCCCAAATGGACAAGGAGGAGTTTGAGATTGTGGTCATCCTGGAGGGCATGGTTGAAGCTACAGGTACGTCCTCTTGAAACAAGGCTAATTGGTCAGCAGGACCCCTAGCCCATAGACCCTTCATGTAGACCTGAAATAATTAGATAGGCATAAGCAATATGGTAGTAGCTCCACCTTGTCTTCTGATAGGCTTGGTGGAATTGTCCAATCTTTTTGCACCTACACAAATGCGTAGGGAGTAGGGGCTAGCTAGGGGTTGTTTCTGGATTGGGCCTTGGTCAATTACATTTGAACTATTGTCTGTTCAGTTAATCCATTGAGGTTCTTCATAATCATTGATATTGTAATATCTTTCATTCTACAAACCAGACAATTTCAAACCCATACAAACACAATTTCTAGAGGCACCATGTGGTACGGATCTGCATATAATAAATATATTCACCAACTCAGGTAAATATGGCTGTTATAAGTTCCATAAGACCATTAAAAAAATAGAAACAACACTTTTTGAGAGCATAGGTGTCACGTTGGTATAAAGGGTCGGCAGGGAGGCGCAGGAATGCGTAATAGGGGTTTTTATTTACCCAAATTACAGTGTGCCATGTACAGGCAAGGGGACAAAGACCAAACAAACACTATAAAAATAGGCAATCGCACAATGATTATCACATGGGACGAGACCCGTAATCATCTGCACAATACACGTCGGACGAAAGCACAGGTACTCACATCACCTGCACAGGTACTCACATGACCAACGGACATTGGAACAATAATCGACAGGACAATGGTGAACAAAGGGCACACTTATACAATCAAATGGGAATAGGGACCAGGTGTGCGTAATGACATTTCCGGAGGGATCCATGACAATAGGTTATATATCTTGTTGCCATGACCATCCTTGTAATTTTCTACAAAGATAAATTACCACAAAAAAACCAGTGGGTAGGGTCTTTATTAGGAAGGTTGTTACAGTTATGCATATGTTTCCACATCCATACTTAGGCCCTCATCTACCCTATGCTGGTGCATCAGAGAGACCTCTTTGAAATGTTTGTTCCAAAAAGGAAAGAACATTAGCTGCCTATGCTGGTCTGTGTTTGGGGAGAGGCGGTCTGTATTTGGGGAGAGGCGGTGTAATGATGAAAGCAATCGCTCCAGGGGGGTTTCAGACAGTACTGGCCTGGCCAAAGCATTATTAGCACCTTCTCTTCTCTGGAAAGTTACCAAAAACACAAAAACACAGTTTTATACAGATGTTTAAGGATAAGAAGATTTCACTTTTTTCTCTTGCAACATTTAAATTCAAGCTGTAAAAGACCTGTCCTATGCCTAATGAGGGGCAGATGCCGAAGTTGCATCCCAGAGACTTTTTAATTAATTGCATTCACGAGATCCCCCAGCTAGCTTCCTGATAGACTTGGAAATCCTTGTATGGAATATTGATTGAGGAAATCTGCTTATTTATCATAGTAGCACAGGGAATGTAGACACTTGTAGAGTCCTGGCTTCCTTATTTGCTTGTCCTAATATATTCCTGTGGTGTATTATTTCACTCATAAACACTGTACGTGCAAGCCTTACGCATCGTATACTGGCCGGTTATAATGCACTAATCTAAATACGATGCATTATACGGGTCACTTGCTTACTTTATTCAGTAGGGTCATGCTTTTTCTTCCTTGTGAATGTAAACATGTTTTAAAGAAAGGAGAAACAAGGCACTCTTCGTGTAATTACAATGCCTTTATTTGCATGGCATGTTTGCAATGTGTCCCCCCCCCCAACTCCTCTTTTGCGTTGCTGCTACTCTGTTTATCATCTATGCATAGTTACTTTAACTAGACATTCATGTACATATTACCTCAATTAGCCCAACTAACCGGTTTCCCCGCACGTTGGCTACCAGGACTATTTGCAATGTGTCCCACCACCCCCCACCCGCCAGCCCCCTCTTTTACGCTGCTGCTACTTTCTGTTAATCATCTATGCATAGTCATTTTAACTATATCTACATGTACATATTACCTCAATTAGCCCAACTAACCGGTGCCCCCGCACATTGACTCTGTACCGGTACCACCTGTATATAGCCTCGCTTCTGTTATTTTCACTGTCATTTTTCTTTTCTTTACTTATCTGTTGTTTACCTAATACCTATATTTTTACTTAAATTGCACTGTTGGTTAGGGCTTGTAAGTAAGCGTTTCACTGTAAGGTCCACACACCTGTTGTATTCGGCGCACGTGACAAATAAACTATGATTTGATTTGAACAAATATTTTAAAACTCTGACATGTTTCGGAAGTATGGCCTTCGTCAGGGAGTACAAAGTTACAATGACACAATTATATTTTTGTACTACTTGATGGCTGAGCCCAAAGGCCTGCAGATGGCGATATTAATTTGTTTCATCTTACCGTCCCCAAAGGAAATGAATGCAGCCTGCTATACATTCGTATCCCCATGGATCGGTTTGTTTATAAAACATTCTCCATTCAGGCTGCAAAGGTGTCGATTTCCTCATTAACTCGATTTAATGGAGAGAAGTTGAAAAAAAAGTTGGAAAATCGTTTTTTTAAAGACATTTAACAGTATAATCTGTTTGTAACTCCACTCACTACTTGTGAGTATAGTCTGTTTGCTTGTGTTGTTGATCTTGGCTAGCTTAATGTTCAGATAGGTAGGTAGCTAGCTAGCTAGCTAGCACTCACTCATGTGGCTGCTAGCACCTTAATGAAAAGGGACAAGAGGGAAGCTCTACAATGTCGTGTTTTTATAAGTAGAGAGAACTCTCGGGAGCAGGCAATGTTGAAAGTCATATTTAGACACATACTTTTCTTAAGTATAGTTTTGTAATTGACAAAATCAAGCAGAAAACAAGACAATTGTGTTTGAAAAGGGCAAAGATTTAGCTGTGAGACTGTAACCTAGGTAACCACATGTAACCACAAGAGGACAAGCACATTAGTGGCTAGTTTCTTCAACAGTGAATAGGTGACTCCGGGATGCTGGCCTTCTAGGCAGAGTTGCAAAGAAAAAGCCATGTCTCAGACTGGACAATAAAAAGAAAATATTAAGATGGGCAAAAGAACACAGAGGAACTCTGAGACTGGTGTTTTGCGGGTACTATTTAATGAAGCTGCCAGTTGAGGACTTGTGGGGCATCTGTTTCTCAAACTAGACACTAATGTACTTTTCCTCTTGCTCAGTTGTGCACTGGGGTCTCCCACTCCTCTTTCTATTCTGGTTAGAGACAGTTTGTGCTGTTCTGTGAATAATGGGTCTCTGTACACCTGTGTAAATATTCCATTAAAAATCAGCCATTTCCAGCTACTATAGTCATTTCCAACATTAACAATGTCATCGCTGTATTTATGATCAATTTGATGTTATTTTAATGGACAAAATATGTGCTTTTCTTTCAAAAACAAGGGCATTTCTAAGTGACCCCAAACTTTTGAACGGTAGTGTACATATTAGTATTCTTATATACAGTAGAAAGAGGATGGGAGCTGTGCTACTAGTTGTCTTTAAAAAATGTCAAAATAAACATGCTTTTTGCCTGAGTACCCTCTTGCGGCAGAGCATTTCACAATGGCATGGCTCTATAAATAAATGAGCAACTCATTAAATCTGGTTTTGGTTTGGGTACCGTGAAGAAACCCATTGTGGTATGTCTGTTTGAAGTGTATGCAGGTAGCCTAGTGGTTAAGAGGTTTGGGCCAGTAAATGAAAATCTTTGGTTTGAAACTCTGAGCAGACTAGGTGGAAAATGTGTTGATGTGCCCTTGAGCAAGACTCTTAACTAACACGCCCTGATCTGGTGTCACCCATTATCCCATGTACTTATACCTGTGTTCTCTATTTGTCTGTTGCCAGTTCGTTTTGTTTGTCAAGCTTACCAGCGTGTGTCCTGTCAGCTCCTGTTTTTCCCAGCCTCACTTTTTCTCACCCTCCTGGTTTTTGACCATTGCCTGTCCTGACCCTGAACCCGCCCGCCTGACCACTCTGCCTGCCCCTGATCCTGAGCCAACCTGCTGTCTTGTATCTTTGCCCCTATCTGAATTTCCGACTTCTGCCTGACCTGACCCTGAGCCTGCCTGCCGTCTGGTACCTTAGCTCTGTTGCTGTAATAAACTCTGCTTGCCCGCCCCCCTCCCGGAATGCTTTAATGGAGAGTCGGGCACCTGTCAGGCGTTTCTAGCTCAGTGTGCCCTCATTTTCGAGCTTCAGCCCTCCTCCTTCCCATCAGGCTATCTTGGAGAGATCCATCTCATTACGCTGATGTCCGGGATGACTCTCACCTGGGCTACTGCTGTATGGGAACAGCAGCTGGCCATATGTGTTAGTCTGGAGGAATTCTTGACAGAGGTGAAGAAGGTTTTTCACTCCCCGTTCCCCAGGAGAGAAACTGCACGGAGGCTAATCCAGCTTTGGCAGGGCTCCTGCAGTGAGGCTGACTATGCTGTGGATTTTTCCGCACGTTGGCAGCGGAGAATGCTTGGAACCAGGAAGCATTGTTTGATATGTTCCTGCACTTCGTTTTGGAGGAGGAGAAGTACGAGTTTGCTGCTTGGGAGTTACCTATGGATCTCGATTCCCTCATCGCTTCGACCATCTGAATCGATGGGCGACTACGGGAACGACGGAGGGAGAGGAAATTCGATTTTGCAAGCCCAGGGAACCCACCTTGCCTCCAAGTCAACCCGGAAACTCCTGACTGTCTCATTGCCGAGAGGACCAAAGTCTTCCTGACCTGCCCCGAGGGTCATCGCTTCCTGAGCCTATGCCACTAGGCAGAGCTGGGCTGTCACCAGCGGAACGGCAATACAGGGTTGACACTAAGAGTTGTCTGTATTGCGGGACTCTTGGTCATTTCGTATCCTCTTGTCCTCTAAAGAAGCCAGGCTCACCGGTAGGAGCAAGGACGTTCCTGCTTCCCCTGCTCACACCCATTTTCATGCCATTCTGCTGTGGAGAGACCAGTCCAAATCTCTCGGGGTTCTCATTGACTCTGGGGTAGACAAGACTTTTTTGGACGCTGTCCGAGCTGAACATCCCCACTCAGCCCCTCTCCATTCCCATGGATGTTAGAGCACTGGACGGGCGCTCTATAGGCCGAGTCACCCACAACACCACTCCCATCCACCTACGGATGTCAGCGAACCACAGCGAGGCTATCCAGTTCCTGCTCATCAAGTCCCCTCTGATTCCCATGGTATTGGGATTATCCTGGCTCCAATGACACAATCCCCTCATTAACAGGTCTACTGGTGCTATCATATGCTGGAGCCCGTTCTGCCAAGGCCATTGCCTGAAGTCTGCATAACCTGCCCCGGGACGTCGTCCTGGGGGTTCGAAAGGTGCCCCAGACATCTCAGCCATTCCTGCGGAGCACCAGGACTTCTGGGAGGTGTTCAGCAAGGCCCGGGCCATGTCGCTTCCGCCCCACTGATCCTATGACTGCAGGATTGACCTTCTATCTAGCACCATGCCTCCCCGGGGAAGTCTGTACTCTCTTTCGGGACCGGAGACCAAGGCTGTGGATACCTACATTGGGAACTCCCTATCAGCTGTATTTATCCGTCCCTCTTCCTCTCCCGCCGGAGCAGGCTTCTTCTTCGTAGAGAAAATGGACAAGACCCTACCCCAAACTGAGCAAATGGGGGACAAGGGCCTTGGTCAGGGAGGTGACTAAGAACTTGATGGTCACTCTGACAGAGCTCTAGAGTCCTTCTGCGGAGATGGGAGCAAAGTACAGAGAAATCCTTGATGAATACCTGCTCCAGAGTGCTCAGGACCTCAGACTGGGATGAAGGTTCACATTCCAACAGGACAATGACACTAAGCACACAGCCAAGACAGCGAAGGAGTGGCTTCGGGACAAGTCTATGAATGTCCTTTAGTGGCCCAGCTAGAGCCCGTACTTGAACCTGATCAAACATCTCGATCAAACATCTCTAGAGAGACCTGAAAATAGCTGTGCATCCAACCTGGCAGAACTTGAGAGGATTTGCAGAGAAGAATGGGAGAAACTGTAGCATCATACCCAAGAAGACTCGAGGCTGTAGTCGTTGCCAAAGGTGCTTCAACAAAGTACTGAGTAAAGGGTCTGAATACTTATGTAAATGTGATATATATATATATCGATTTTTTTATATAGATTTGCAAAAATTTCTAAAAAACAGTCTTTGCTTCGTCATTATTGGGTATTGTGTGTAGATTGATGAGGGAAACGATTTAATCAAATTTAGAATTTAGATAATGCTGTAACGTAATAACATGTGGAAAAAATCAAGGGGTCTGAATACTTTCTGAATGCTCTGTATCTCTCCCCATTTGTAAATACAGTGTAAATGCAGTGACTACAAGAAATACATAGTAGCATAATTAGGAATATTTTCATCGGTGGACAGAGGATTTTCAGTTTACGTTTCATCTTCCCATATTTTTAAAATACAGAAATCTCCAACCTCTAATTTGATCTGGCATGGCTTTTCATGCATCTGAACATTTCTGCTCTAGTTCTTTTAGGATTTTTATTTATTTCATTTTTCTTCCCATACCACAAGTAGTCAACCCTCACACTCACACCGTGCCTGATGCCTAGACTCAGGCAGTAAATCGCATCGCTTTCCTCTTGACCAGTAGGAGCATGCCACGATGGGCCCATGTCGTCATGTCAATCACTGGTCGTTGAGTAATCCCTCCTCCACTATGTCATGATACTAAAGGGGTCTTACACAAGCAATCACAAGCGTTTCTCACAGGAATTAACAGAAGGACCTCTCCTGACTTGGGAATTGTGGCCTTCAACCATTTTGCATTAAATGTTGTTCATCTGCAGGAGAGGAAATCAATATGGTCGGCTCTTGCTAATGACATTGATTTTGTGGACTTTGTGTAAATTATAAAGTACTGCATCTGACGAATGGCCCAATTGATCAGTCATCTTGGTGTCGGCTATAAGCCAGAGAAAGCATAAGCCTACAACTCTCACTGTTGGATCGAAGCCCACAGTACCTGGACTGGGTAATGATAGCTCACTTTCGATTCGTTACTCAGAATTAACAACCAGTGGATGTATTATAAGGTCAAAGACACCATTACAGTAACCCCCATGCTGCAGCAACTTTTGAATTTATGTCCACACTTGTCATTATAAATGTATGTGTTTGTTATTCTGCTCTATTATGGCTAGATAGCTTCTAGATGGGGTGCATTCTCTGCTGTAGTGCTAAATTACTAGGCTTGTACTGTAGTTAATGTGCTGTTGACAACATCGTAATGATTTTGATTAATAGTGGAATCATCTGGATGGTTCGTGGGATCCATTCCTATAGCCAAGCTGAGGGCATGCTAAACAGCCCCCAATGCAAAACACATATCCATCTCTTGAAGTACAGTAAACTGCCCTTTTCATGTACCATTTTTGCACCGTGGACATGTATAGCCCTGCAGCAAGCATCTGATTGCATAAGCATAATCTCATTGACAAAAATAAAATCTGACATTTGCTTATATCACTGACAACTTACCACCCTGAAGATAAAAAAAACACTGAGTCAGCCACTTATACCACTGACAAATGTAATTTCTCTCACCTTGAGCATTTCAGATAATTAGAAAACAAGATGATGATTTATCTTGTCAAAGAACATTATATCCATGTCTTTGTCAATGCAACAGCAACAGATATAAAGGGAATACATCAAATGGTCTTGTAAGATACTCTGATTATCATTCTCTCAGCACATTATTAATATATCAGTACACTGTTTATTAGAACCTGCTTCAAATTACAATATCACAAATCAACATCTTATGAGACCCTCTACCATTTACAATTCAAGCCTAGCTAAGCGAATAAGCTTCTTTTTTTATCCTCCTTGACAAACTGAACAGAAAACACACATCGGCAGGTATTGCAATTTACAAGAGAAAACAGGGTGTTTTGTGTCCCCGTGCAGCCTGCATCGTGTTACCAGCCGTCATTCTGTGTGTGTGTGTGTGTGTGTGTGTGTGTGTGTGTGTGTGTGTGTGTGTGTGTGTGTGTGTGGGTGCATGTGTCATTGTCGTACCGGACACCCCCGCAGCCCCCTAATATCCATATGTACTAGGAAGCTAGGTGTTTGTTTCTTGGGCTTCAGGAATTTGACTGGAAAAGTGCCTTAGGGCTTGAAAGTGATTTCTTTTCATTTTCAGACTGAGAGCCTAATGCTTCTTAGGTAGTTCTTTATGATGTTTTATTTAGAAAACAATCTCCCTGGGATGGTGAAAACAGCAGGATTGCAGTAGCACCATCAGGGAAACTGGGTAGAAGGGAGTTGTGCTTCAAATACGGTAGTTTTGCAACATCTTTAATTGAGCATCTCATTCTCTTTAATTGCTGGCCTCAACACGTTATGGAAAGAGATAAACTGTATAGGAAGCTCTGGGGACAGGTCGTCTGGACACGGGACAGCCAATAAATTAGCAGATGCAAGGAGGTTGTCATACTTAGCGGACAACAGTTCTTGAGGGCTTGATTTCATTCATACTGGTGAACCAGTGTTTGAATTGTGTGGTTGCAAATATCAATAGTCCCTTATCTCTGATATATCTTGGGATGCATTATTCAACACTAAGTGTAAATTGTGTGCAGTGCAATGGACATAGGCCTATAATGTCTCAGGAAAGACTCTCTGGGTTGGCAATACTCAGTATAGAAAACAGTCTTGTGCACAACCTGGACCTTTAACCAGTGGTGAAAACATTTGCACACAAAAAAGCAAGTTGGATTTAATTTAATGTAATTTAAATTACCTTGATTATTGCAGCCCATTTGTGTAGGCTATTAGCCAGACAAAAACCGCTAAATTCAACAATAAATAGTGGTCGAAAATATCATCAAGCTGACTACTTTTTTCCACAGTTAGGCTATTTGATATGTCATTTTTATAAAACGTTTATAAATAGCAGCTAAATAGCAGCTAAATATGGTATATAAAGTAGCTATAGATAGTACACATTATAATGAAACAATCCCTAGTAAGCTAATGTTTTGAGGGTGGACTGACTATATTATTTGGTCCAGAGAAACTGTGTTACCCAGTGCTGTGTGTGCATGTGTGCCCGCGTACGAGCGTTCCATTGTGTCAGCTGAACTCACTGCAGCACACACACAGCTCTTTAGATAAAAATAGCCAGAGGAACCCTGGCCTTGAGGTGATGGCCAGTGTTTTTAAGGGGACAGAAACACATTCCAGTGTTCTATTGACTCCCAGGCTTAAGAGGGATCCAGGTCCAGTATGTGGGTGAATGGGCTCTGTTGTGCTGCTGCTGGATGCTAAATGAATGCTGCAGAGAGGTGACATCTCTCTCCCACACATGCCTCTTCAAGCTTGATGGCCCTGAGAAGTGACTGTGGATGGGGATGGAGAGGAGGGGTGTGTAGAGACCCCCGTGGCGTAGTGTTATTAAAGTCCATGGATTCTTCCAATCTCAACTCTGAGAAGAGCTGTTGAAAAATGGTGGTGAACAACATGCACTGGTTTACTTCAAAGTCACTTTTTAAAATGTGGAATATACAGTATTTTTTGTGTTTAATCACAAATAAGAATGCCCTGCTGATAATGATGTAGCTAGTGGAGCTGCTACGCCCAAAGACCCTAGTCATCAAAGAGCTTCCTGTTGTGTTTATTGTTGCCTACATGCACTGCTGTTGTTTTTAATGTTCTCAGAAGAGTTGGGGGATGAAACAATTTCCCCTTATTTATAGACCAAATATGCCTGTTATTCCTTTATCCAACAACTTTGTTGTTGAGTAAATGTTGAAATCTATATAAAGATGTCCTTGGGTATGCATTGCTTTAAAAGAGAGAAGAAACTTAGTCCTAGGGATATGAAAGGGAGGGAGGGTGGGGAGAGAGATAAAATACAGTTTTGTCTGTTTACTGAACATTCTTCCCCAATATCTCTCCTTCTGTGCGATTTCAAAGAAGAGCACGTCAAACTTAAAAAAATAATTACTAACAGATTCATGAATATGTAAAATATATTATATTGTTGTTGTATTATGTAACATTTGCATGATATAATCACATATAGTTTACTCGTGTAGTCCAGACACATTTGTATAATGCACACTCAGCCCACATATAATACACATGTTAACCTAGATTTTGAAAATGTATGGAAAAACATCCATTGTACATTATAAGGTGGGTTTAATGCTTAATTTGAAACATGAACAAACACTGGTTTCAGAGTCAACCAACCAGGTTTCAGAGCATTTTGTTTTATTCTGTACCTAATTTGTGGATGTCCACCACACATTTCATATATGTCACGAGTTACAATCCATATTATACAGCATGTTATAAATTTACTGAACGTACAATATGTAACAATTTTTTAAAATGTATAATATGGTATAGACATAGTATATAGCATGTGCATAGTCACTTTACACCTACCTACATACAGTCGGGAGAACAACTCCTACTTACAAAGCATGTAGAGGTCTGTAATTTTTATCATAGGTACACTTCAACTGTGAGAGACGGAATATAAAACAAAATCCAGAAAATCACATTGTATGATTTTTAAGTAATTAATTAGCATTTTATTGCATGACATAAGTATTTGATCACCAACCAACCAGTAAGAATTCCGGCTCTCACAAACCTGTTAGTTTTTCTTTAAGAATCCCTCCTGTTCTCCACTCATTACCTGTATTAACTGCACCTGTTTGAACTCGTTACCTGTATAAAAGACACCTGTCCACACACTCAATCAAACAGACTCCAACCTCTCCACAATGGCCAAGACCAGAGAGCTGTGTAAGGACATCAGGGACAGTTAGCCTAGTGGTTAGAGCGTTGGACTAGTGATCAAAAGGTTGCAAGATTAAATCCCCGAGCTGACAAGGTAAAAATCGGTCATTCTGCCGCTGAACAAGGTAGTTAACCCACTGTTCCTAGACCGTCATTGCAAATAAGAATTTGTTCATAACTGACTTGCCTAGTTCAATAAAATGTAAACATTTGAGTCAATTGGAGGTGTACTTGTGGATGTACTTTGCTTGACATCAAGGGAAAATCAAAAGAAATCAGCCAAGACCTCAGAAAACAAATTGTAGACCTCGACAAGTCTGGTTCATCCTTGGGAGCAATTTCCAAATGCCTGAAGTTACCACGTTCATCTGTACAAACAATAGTACGCAACTATAAACACCATGGGACCACGCAACCGTCATACCGCTCAGGAAGGAGACGCGTTCTGTCTCCTAGAGATGAACATACTTTGTTTGCGAAAAGTGCAAATCAATCCCAGAACAACAGCAAAGGACCTTGTGAAGATGCTGGAGGAAACAGGTACAAAAGTATCTATATCCAAAGGTAAATGAGTCCTATATCGACATAACCTGAAAGGCCGCTCAGGCAGGAAGAAGCCAATGCTCCAAAACCGCCATAAAAAGCCAGACTACAGTTGGCAACTGCACATGGGTACAAAGTTTGTACTTTTTGGAGAAATGTCCTCTGGTCTGATGAAACAAAAATAGAACTGTGTGGTCGCAAAATGGGTCTTCCAAATGGACAATGACCCCAGGCATTCTTCCAAAGTTAGGACAAAATGGCTTAAGCACAACAAAGTCAAGGTATTGGACTGGCCATCACAAAGCCCTGACCTCAATCCCATAGAAATATGTGGGCAGAACTGAAAAAGCTTGTGTGAGCAACGAGGCCTACAAACCTGATTCTGTTACACCAGCTCTGTCAGGAGGAATGGGCCAAAATTCACCCAGCTTGTGGAAGCTTACCTGAAACATTTGACCCAAGTTAAACAATTTAAAGGCAATGCTACAAAATACTAATTGAGTGTATGTAAACGTCTGACCCGCTGGAAATGTGATGAAAGAAATAAAAGCTGAAATAAATAATTATCTATACTATTATTCCTACATTTTGTCACACCCTGACTTTAGAGATCCTTTATTCTCTATTTTGGGTTACGTCGGGGTGTGACTAGGGTGGGCATTCTAGTTTCATTATTTCTAGGTTGGCCTGGTATGGTTCCCAATCAGAGGCAGCTGTCTATCGTTGTCTCTGATTGGGGATCGTACTTGGACAGCCTTTTCCCATCTGTTTGTTGTGGGATCTTGTTTTTGTGTAGTGCCTCTGAGCACTGCATTTGCTTCACGTTTCATTACTTTTTATTGTTTTTGTGAGTTTCATTGAATAAACATGTGGAACTCCACGCACGCTGCGCCTTGGTCCGTTAATTCTACAAACGCCCGTGACACATTTCACATTCTTAAAATAAAGTGGTGATCCTAACTGACCTAAGACAGGGAATTTTTACTCAGATTAAATGTCAGGAATTATGAAAAAATGTGTTTAAATGTATTTGGCTAAGGTGCATGTTATTTTATTGTATTACTTTTTACTTTAGTTTATTTAGTAAAAATTGTATTAATACTATTTCTTGAACTGCATTGTTGGTTAAGGGTAAGTAAGTATTTCCTGTTGTATTCGGTGCATGTGACATAACATTTGATTTGAAACGTAGCATATCATACTAATTTGAGTGTCCCGGATGTACCTTTACTATGTTACTTCTTGTCTATAAGACCAGGCTGAGTCAACAGGACCATATCGCATCTTTCTATCCTTCCCATAGAATAGACAGTGTTTGTCTTCTTCTTCCCACTCAGAGTAATGGATTTACTATGCCTTGATGTAATCACAGCAGGAGTGTAGCAGGCTCCTGAAGATGCTGTTATTTAGCACTAGATCACAGCAGATAGGTGGGTCTTTGTTTTCCCCAACAGACCCAAGAGATGTTTATTCAGTGATTCACCAAGAAAAAATGATCCTATGCCAGTTCCCTAAAGAAGCAGTTGGCTTCTCAGATCAATTGATTGTCTATCAAGGATGCTGTGTGCTGTCAATTACCATGAGGACCCTCCAGGGTTCACCCCTACCAAAAAAAAGAGCAGCTGATTAAGTGGAACTGATAAAAATGGCTTTAAAGTAGTTTTATTGTCCAACCAAATTAGTTGTAGGCAGATCACTGGATATGTGGTTATTTCTTGTCTTATTTTTTATTCATATTGATCCTGACCTCTGACATGACCTTTGACCTTGGTACACCCAGAGGAATACGTTTCAATTACATTTTGTTTTTACACCAACATATGTTCATATATTTATTTGTATATGTCTGTCAGTTTCATATAATTTGATACTTGTATCAGTTAAGAACAATCAATAATACAGCCCAAAGCTCGGTGAAACCAAGGTAAAAGGCAGTGACTGACGTAAGTGATGAGACCCCCCCATTTTCTCCATAACACAACACAATGGAGGCAGGATATTTGTCCACATGATAAAGCATGGTTTAAATGTATAAAAATGTTTTGCCCATTTGCCCATTTGCTTGGTAGGGCAGTATATGCTGCATACTCAATTTGGATAGATACTGTATTCCCCATCAATTAAGTTGGACACTACAGCAGGCTGTATGGTTAGTGAGATCTAACTTACAATGCTTTGTAGAGAACACTTTGGATTCCTATCAGGTTATGAGACAGATTCTCCAGAGGTATGGATATTAGCATAGACACACAGAGAATCCCAGGTGGAACATATCTTCTTGGACCTCTCAGTCCTGATGCTCCTCATATCTTATTCTCACTGATCCTCCCTGTTTGTTGATCCTGAGACCTCAGACCATTATTGACTCTGGAGTTGAGTGTTGTTTGTGAATAATTTATTATTCCTCTTCCTCCCTCCATCTGGCTCTCCCTTTCTGTGTGTGTGTGTGTGTGTGTGTGTGTGTGTGTGTGTGTGTGTGTATTTCTGTGTGTGCATGTGCGTTTGTGTGTGTGCACGTGTGATCGCGTCTGTGTGTGTTAACAGGGATGACCTGCCAGGCCCGGAGCTCTTATCTGGACAAAGAGGTGTTGTGGGGCTGGCGTTTCACCCCGGTCCTGTCTCTGGAGAAGGGCTTCTACGAGGTGGACTACAACAGCTTCCACGACATCTACGAGACCAACACACCGTCGTGCAGCGCTAAAGAGCTAGCCGCTACACTACGAGAGGGCCAGCTGCTCCCCACGCTCTCTTCGCTGACGCCCGAGCCCCCCAAACCCTACACCCTGGAACCCCTGTCCACCCACAACCCACTCACCAAAGAGGTGGACAAGGGGGAGGAGGGGGAGAGGGGAGAGATCAACGGCTCGGCTGCAGCTCTGGAAGACCAGCCCGGACTGGACTGACTACTTCAGATAAGCCAAACCAGAGACAAAGTTACTAAAGACTATGCCTCATTTAGTCAATGGCCAGCTTGTTCCATTGCATTGCTTGGAGATAAAAGATCCCCCCCCCACCTCCCCATGCAATAATTCTCTAGAGTGTCAATCTGTAGTATATATTTGTTTTGCAGACACAAATACACACAAACAAACATACACATACACAATTATACAAACACATAATACACATAATATGCTCCAGATTGGTCGTATTGTCTTTTTATATTTGAGGTGAACACATATTTCCATTACAGTAGTAATAGCTCAAGTGATATACTGTATAACCTGAAGTGGAACAGGTAGCCATGACGAACGAATATCACAGCTTACAAATGATCCAATATCCTAAATTTAGAGATTGTTGATTCCGCTTCTGACAGAATATATGCAGACCAGATCATTATCTTCAATCCCATCACGCTTTGTTATTACAGTAGTCCACTATGGAATCTCTTAACTGAAGGCAATATGTACGCAGCCGCGCTTTAGCCCTCCTTCGTACCTGTAGGCAGGAAGTAGAGCTCAGCTCAGTTCAGCTCGCCACTATAGATCAAGCGCTGTCTCTTTGTCCAATCACCCTCGTATTTTGTCCAATCTCCCTTGCGGTTCCACTGTCATGCTTAATCGCATTACGTGTGACGAATATACTAGAGCAAAACACAGAACCCAGAGAGTCCCTCAGTATTGGACCCAGAGGAACGGGCAGTACCTCATTTTGATATTCATGATACATAAGCACAAGCCCTGTGACCCTGATATGCCCCCCTTCCCTCCATCCCTGCCCCCCCTCCTGCCCCTGACTGGTGCATATTTTAGTGCATGGTGTTGAGTATAGGCTACTGATGATACAAGCAGGTTTATAATGATATGTACGCTCATAAGTATTTCTTCCCTGCACTGTGACATAAGCTTTTTGTGCTATTCGTCTTATTTCACCTTTGGTTAGTTCTGTTTAAATCAAATCTAAATAAAATGCAATTGTATTGGTCGCGTACACAGATTTTGCAGATGTCCAGATTCAGTTTTATTCTACCCATAGTCCTGGTCTGGACTCAGCTAGCTACTGTTGTCTCTGCTTGAGAGAGTGTATGACTCTGTCGCTTGTCCTGTGTGTCACATTTTCTACAGTTTTCTTTTGAGGATGTGTATGACAGAGCTTGCATGATAATGAACTGTCCCCTCGACATAGCAAGTTTAATACACTGCTAATAATACAGGGTATTTTCTAGGCATGCAAACTACAATGAACAATTTCTACAGATATTGTAAACCAATATATTGATGATAGCTAAGATGACAAATCTCTTAAATTGAACCCTTCTCCCCCTTCTATAACATTTATTTGCATTTCTCCAAACACTTGTCCCATCAATGTATTTTATTTCACTGTGACATTGTAGCATCATATTTATGCCATTTGCATAAAGATCCTTTATCATTAGAGAAAATAACTTCTCCCATAGGTGGAATGTCATCTGTTTTATGTGTGTTCTCATTGGAATAAACCTAATATGGCCAAAAGCACAGTACAGTATGTTTCTGTTAGAGAACCGTGCACGTGTGTGTGCACGTTTATGTGGGTGTCTGTGTCTGACTGTCTGCGTGTGTGTGTGTGTTTGTTAGTTTGTTAATTGATTTAGTCCTCTGTAAGTATGTGTGGTTAGGAGTTATTTTCCTGACAGAGAGAGCTAGTGGAAGTGAGAGTATACAGCCCAAGCTGCTGCGTGAGCAAGTCCTGATTTCACCCAAGGCTCTGTAAAATAGTTGAGATTTTTACACATGCTACCTGACAACTGGATTAGAGGTGCATCGAATCATGAGAAACAGACTTAAGCAACCATTTGTAATTGGTGTGGAACAATCTCATCTTGCACAGAAGCTCTGGGCACAAACACACTACTAAGCACAGGCAGCTGGTAGAGAATAATGATACAGTACAAACAAGAAATAGAAATCCAAGGCAATGTATGAATTTAGTACCGTCTGTACTGTAAATACAGCATGCATTGAACCACCATTTTTTGTATGACTGCCAAGAACTATGTGGGTGATACAGTTCTTCTGTCATCATTATTGACCAAAAACATAATGTCATAGGGTACCAGGGAAAGGAGCCAAATCCTGGCTATATTATTCCCAGCTTATTCACTGTTGCCTTTCTAAATGATTTCCGATTGAGTAAGAATCCCTGGTAACAGAAATAGCTATACTCACCACCCAGCAGTGTAACACCGTCTCTGAGTCAGCTTCTTCAGTGTATTGGGAGATTGTTTTCCCCTGCCAAGCGATTATGAAGATATCACAGCTATTAACAGTGAACAGACCATCACAAAAGTCACTGACATAATCAAATTTCTGCTTAATCAAATTCCTGCTTGGGTTAAAAGCAAACACTAGGCCAATCAGATCAAGCAACCAGGAATAGTAAACACCCGCATAGAGGATTTTTTGGCACGTTGGAGCTGTCAAATCGGTGAGCAGCTGCTGTTGCAATCATTGTCATGAAGCAACATCCGCCCCACTGGTGTTAGATGTTCAGAACAAGAAAGTGTAGGCTTTATAGAAATAATCACACAAACATAATCAGGATATCTCAAATCAAATCAAATCAAATCAAATTGTATTTGTCACATACACATGGTTAGCAGATGTTAATGCGAGTGTAGCGAAATGCTTGTGCTTCTAGTTCCGACAATGTAGTAATAACCAACAAGTAATCTAACTAACAATTCCAAAACTACTGTCTTATACACAGTGTAAGGGGATAAAGAATATGTACATAAGGATATATGAATGAGTGATGGTACAGAGCAGCATAGGCAAGATACAGTAGCTGATATCGAGTACAGTATATACATATGAGATGAGTATGTAAACAAAGTGGCATAGTTAAAGTGGCTAGTGATACATGTATTACATAAGGATGCAGTCGATGATATAGAGTACAGTATATACGCATGCATATGAGATGAATAATGTAGGGTAAGTAACATTATATAAGGTAGCATTGTTTATATATTTACATAATTTCCCATCAATTCCCATTATTAAAGTGGCTGGAGTTGAGTCAGTGTCATTGTCAGTGTGTTGGCAGCAGCCACTCAATGTTAGTGGTGGCTGTTTAACAGTCTGATGGCCTTGAGATAGAAGCTGTTTTTCAGTCTCTCGGTCCCAGCTTTGATGCACCTGTACTGACCTCGCCTTCTGGATGATAGCGGGGTGAACAGGCAGTGGCTCGGGTGGTTGATGTCCTTGATGATCTTTATGGCCTTCCTGTAACATCGGGTGGTGTAGGTGTCCTGGAGGGCAGGTAGTTTGCCCCCGGTGATGCGTTGTGCAGACCTCACTACCCTCTGGAGAGCCTTACGGTTGAGGGCGGAGCAGTTGCCGTACCAGGCGGTGATACAGCCCGCCAGGATGCTCTCGATTGTGCATCTGTAGAAGTTTGTGAGTGCTTTTGGTGACAAGCCGAATTTCTTTAGCCTCCTGAGGTTGAAGAGGCGCTGCTGCGCCTTCTTCACGATGCTGTCTGTGTGAGTGGACCAATTCAGTTTGTCTGTGATGTGTAAGCCGAGGAACTTAAAACTTGCTACCCTCTCCACTACTGTTCCATCGATGTGGATAGGGGGGGTGTTCCCTCTGCTGTTTCCTGAAGTCCACAATCATCTCCTTTGTTTTGTATCTATCATCCTAATCGAGGTGTAGATTGCATCTCATATTCCAGTGTTCCAGTGTTCGAACTTGTAAACAAGGTTGCATGGTTTAATCTTGGGTCCCATAGATATGCCTGACAGTTCATTGCCAAGGATATTCATGGATTGGGCTTTTTAATCATTCAGAACCTCGAATTTCAAATATCTGCTGGCCTCCAATATGACTTTGAATAACCTGAAATGATGACAAAACAAAGGTTTCATGAAATTATTCATGTGTCTGTGTGTGTTTGTGTGTGTATATTTTTTCCTACATTATCAGGAACAAAAAGTCCTGACCAGTCACCTAATGTCTGGACAAGATTAGAAAACAAGAACATTTTTGAAAAGTCAGGACTTTTTTAAGGATTAGGTTTTGGGTTTGGGGTTGAGGTTAGGGTTAGAAGTTATGTATAGGTTAAGGGGGTTGGGGTTAAGGTTAGAGTTATGGTTATGGTTAGGGTTAGGTTTGGGGTTGGGTTTAGGCAAAATAGGATTTTGTATGAGGAATACATTTTTACTCCCCGAAAAGTGATGAAAATTCATGAGTGACTGTGTGTGCATGTTCGCGTGCGGACGTGTCCCACAAGAATAGTAAACTAACACACATTTGACCAACAAGGTCAAATGGTATTTCTAGGAGGTATTGGGTTAAGATTAGAATTAGTGTTAGTGTTAGAATTAGGTTTAGAGTTAGGGTTAGTTTTACGGTTAGGGTTAAGAGTTAGGGTTAGTTTTACGGTTATGGTTAGGAGCTAAGTTTAGATTTAGGGTTATGGTTAAGGTTAGGTTTTTGGGTTAAGGTTAGTGTTAGGGTTAAGGGAAAATAGGATTTGGAATGGGACTGAATTGAGTGACCCCAAAGGTTATCTATACAAGACTGTGTGTGTGTGTGTGTGTGTGTGTGTGTGTGTGTGTGTGTGTGTGTGTGTGTGTGTGTGTGTGTGTGTGTGTTGTGGACACACACTGTAGAAATAAGGCAAAAGTCTCTTGGACAGTATACCTGGACTAAGGGGCAAGACCGGCTCATTAAGAACATAAGTGCAGCATCCATTAACAAATGGAACCAGAACAGAACATACTGTTTAAGCAAGAGAATTTAACTTAGGGAAAAGAAAGTAGGAGGAATTCACTTGGCATCTGTTCCAAAACAATGGAGTGGGCCGACGCTATCTCTGACCCCACTGAACAACACCCACGCACTACGGAACACACGCACATACTCCACTTTTAGAGATAGCCTGTATCTGCCAATGTATTCATTTCGAATTGGTAGACATATTGTCTTGTTATTTTTCTCTGATCTAAATATCTACAGTCATCTCCATAACCTCCTACAATGAGGCTTGTTATATTTAGACCATAACCAGAGAGAAGAGCATCACTAAGCTTGATATGCTTTAGGTAACTGTCTACTCATAGCAATCCGATCATTCCCTTCCTCCAACCTCCCTCCCAGACCTGGCTGGTGTAAAAGCTGTGTAGATGTCATGTGAATGTGTTTGATCCTCCCAGACCTGGCTAGTGTAAAGGCTGTGTAGATGTCATGTGAATGTGTTTGATCCAACCTCCCCCATAACTGGCTGGCGTAAAGGCTGTGTAGATGTCATGTGAATGTGTTTGATCCAACCTCCCCCATAACTGGCTGGCGTAAAGGCTCTGTAGATGTCATGTGAATGTGTTTGATCCAACCTCCCCCATACCTGGCTGGCGTGAAGGCTGTGTAGATGTCATGTGAATGTGTTTGATCCTCCCAGACCTGGCTGGCGTAAAGGCTGTGTAGATGTCATGTGAATGTTTTGATCCAACCTCCCCCATAACTGGCTGGCGTAAAGGCTGTGTAGATGTCATGTGAATGTGTTTGATCCAACCTCCCCCATAACTGGCTGGCGTAAAGGCTGTGTAGATGTCATGTGAATGTGTTTGATCCAACCTCCCCCATAATTGGCTGGCGTAAAGGCTGTGTAGATGTCATGTGAATGTGTTTGATCCAACCTCCCCATACCTGGCTAGTGTAAAGGCTGTGTAGATGTCATGTGAATGTGTTTGATCCAACCTCCCCCATAACTGGCTGGCGTAAAGGCTGTGTAGATGTCATGTGAATGTGTTTGATCCAACCTCCCCCATAACTGGCTGGCGTAAAGGCTGTGTAGATGTCATGTGAATGTGTTTGATCCAACCTCCCCCATACCTGGCTAGTGTAAAGGCTGTGTAGATGTAATGTGAATGTGTTTGATCCAACCTCCCCCATACCTGGCTGGCGTAAAGGCTGTGTAGATGTCATGTGAATGTGTTTGATCCAACCTCCCCCATAACTGGCTGGCGTAAAGGCTGTGTAGATGTCATGTGAATGTGTTTGATCCAACCTCCCCATAATTGGCTGGCGTAAAGGCTGTGTAGATGTAATGTGAATGTGTTTGATCCAACCTCCCCCATACCTGGCTGGCGTAAAGGCTGTGTAGATGTCATGTGAATGTGTTTGATCCAACCTCCCCCATAACTGGCTAGCGTAAAGGCTGTGTAGATGTCATGTGAATGTGTTTGATCCAACCTCCCCCATAACTGGCTGGCGTAAAGGCTGTGTAGATGTCATGTGAATGTGTTTGATCCAACCTCCCCCATAACTGGCTAGCGTAAAGGCTGTGTAGATGTCATGTGAATGTGTTTGATCCAACCTCCCCCATAACTGGCTGGCGTAAAGGCTGTGTAGATGTCATGTGAATGTGTTTGATCCAACCTCCCAAATACCTGGCTAGTGTAAAGGCTGTGTAGATGTAATGTGCATGTGTTTGATCCAACCTCCCCCATACCTGGCTGGCGTAAAGGCTGTGTAGATGTCATGTGAATGTGTTTGATCCAACCTCCCCCATAACTTGCTGGCGTAAAGGCTGTGTAGATGTCATGTGAATGTGTTTGATTTACCTCTTTGAGCCCCTGGTTTCAATGTTCTCTTCCAAGTGTTGCAGTGCACCACCGGTGGATGTGATTATCGCTCCATCATACAGGCCTGTGACTTCTCCCAGGGGCCACGGAGGCGAGAGAGAGCCTGGGTCTGGCTCTTTGATGTGTCAGGGCGATGGGCTTTGATGGGATGTCACAGCCCCCTTCTCCTAGCAGTGGGAGCCATCTCATACAGGGCTGCCGTGAGGCGCGGGTCACCTGCTGTGCTACATGACCGTACATCCCCAGGAACATGATCATGTATGGAACTACAAGCTCTACAGTGAACCCACAGGTAGGGATATCAGCCACTGGGGTAAAAGGCAATGTGAGATGATATTTTTCATGTGAGGGGGACTTCTTTATCTGTTTCCGTGGGGATTGAATCCTCATGGCAGGGTTGAAATCTTCTTGGGGCTGGTGGTATTTCATTTTCTGACTCAGACTTGAGAATTAGATACATTTTTGCAGAGGGAGGACATTGTATATAAACAGCAAACTTGTCTTGGGCTCTGTGGCTTTTTCAGTACTTCTCTGAGCATGAGCTCAAACTCTGAAAGACAGATCATGAGCTTATTTAGATTAACCTTGAGCCTGGAACATTATTGATGTGGTGGGGAGGTACAGTAGCTAGGCATTATTAACTACACTAGAAAAGATGTGAGGTGCTTATGGGTAGTGAAATGCAGGGGCGCAACTTTGGTTTTAGAAGTGGGGGATGGACATGTTTTTATTTTTTATTATCCAGTTGAGTAAGCACTCCAAACAGCCTACCCGACCGCTCGGGGGTGTCCGCATGGTCCTGAAGCACACCATTGCCCTGTTTTGTATCACATTCCAATGATAAAACTGGGGGGTGCAATTTCAGAATGTGGGGGGGGACATCCCCGTTTCCAGTAAAAATTGTGCCCCTGATGAAATGCGTCCTTTTCTGCTTGGAACACAAATAGTTACATTTTGAATCAAAATGTATGTAGTTTATGTCTGCAGAGTTTGAGTGATGCTTTCGCTGACAGACGGCAATTTTTGTTTGTTAGACAGGAAAGAATAAACGACCGTCTGCTAGTACCTTCTGTCTCTGAGCTTTTCAGTCTCATAACATGTAGTTAAGGAAAAGGGCATCCAGATGGTTATTGGAGAAAAGACTACATCTCCCTAATGATTTGGACATCTTTAGTGAAGGAGCATTCAAATGAGGATGAAGCAAAGCATGTTAAACATGTCCTTATGAACTTGAAGTCGAAGGATTATAACGATGGTAAATAAAACAGGAGCTGCTGCCTTCTTTCCAGTTTGATTTGTGTACATTTATAGAATTACGTTGAATATAATAATAAACTACATTCATCAATCTGACTCTATTATTTTGTGAATAAATGCAACAGGCCTTGTGCGTCTCTCGAGGATCTAGTCAAGGTAGCAATCCTCTCATCACCTCTCAGTATGACTATAATGAACATGTGTCACCGTTTTGCAATTATACAAATAGCTAATCCTGGCGACCAATGTTCTAACATTAATTTACTCAGTCAAGTAGACCAGGAATATCAAAGTGGAACCCAAGCCTACTGTTCTATGTGTAGTATAAACAATATTTACCAATAGACTTACTCAATTCTGAGCATATAGTCAATGCAATTATTATTCTGAACATGGAGGAATGCATTTACTCAATTCAACTAATGGAATTTATTAGTCATGAAATAATTAACACTCAAACAATTACAGTGCACATTAAATACATGATACATTACAGAATACACAGAGTAAATTACTATTAACTAAATAAGACTTGATGTGGTTACACGTGTTTTCAGTTTAATCTCTAAAACAGAAAACGGTGTGAGTCTGATACACACAGGAGCTTGGAAGCAAGTTCTCCAACTATGAGCGAATTCACTGCCCATATAACCAAATTCAAGTAGAAACTCACGCTAAACCAGAATTAACATTTCTTTGCACTTTGCTCATTTAAACAAAAGGCAGAAACAACACACTCAGATTCTAATCGAATCAACTCAATTAAAATGATAGGAGTCCACTCCTGTGTCGATACCTCTTTTGAACTGTCCACCGTCTGACGAACAGAATAACACAGTTTCCCTGTAAGATGCACATATACAGCCATCCATCCAAACAATTTATTGAGTCTTCATGCTATGCTTCCACACCAGCCAGTTGCTAGTCGCGAGTATCACCTTCTCTCATTTTGCCACTACACATTTGGAATGATGTATGTGTTAGGACCCTCTTCTTTTCGTCATAGGAGGCCTCTTGTGATTCAAGAGGGAGTGTTCTGTTCAAAGTGAGAAAAACCTACATCAATGGTGCTGGTAAATCAATAGGCCCAAGCAATGGCTCCAAGTAGAGGCCTCAGTTAGTTGTGTCTTGAAGCTCTATCATCAAAAGATACTTTGTGGTAACAAAGTTCTGAGCTTCTGCAGGGCTTGATTCTGCGCCGAGACAGTTTTCTATACCAATATTAAAACTCTACAATCAGTTGGGATGCAAATGTCTTGTTCAGCGGAATCTGATAAACAGACTTCGAAAGGTAAGCAAATGGTTCTGAGTTACTTAAGATCTGATACAGAAACATCAAAACACCCACCACAGTATACAGTAGGACTGAGTCAGTAGTTGTACCTGTAGTAAGGCCTCTACAGTAGGATAATGTCCACTGTGTCCAAAAATATTCTGATTAGCTATCTGCAAAGAACACTTGAATAACTATTTGACAAAATACCAACTTGGCACAGACGTCAATTCAACGTCTATTCCACATTGGTTCAACATAATTTCATTGAACGGATGTGGAAACGACATTGATTCAATCAGTGTATGCCCAGTGGGTATGCCCTGAGGTACCATTTTCATGGCCAGTTTTAATTGTAAAATAATATGTACTGCCTACTTTGCAATTTGCTACTTATTGGTATTAAATAACTGCAGGGATCAAATGACATGTGACCATACGAGCCACACTCTATTATTTGTTTACTAGTGTTCCCTTACTGTTCTTCTCCTTGACTATGTGTTCCCCATTTCCACCTACACACTAAAACACAGTGTAAAACACAAGAGGTATACTGTCCTCACTCTCACTACTGTCGTGACGCATCTCTGGATGACTAAACAGTTTTTCCTCCTACTGACTTACACTCCACACTACTGCAGGAGTTTAACAGTATTCCTTTTTCTGCTCACCCATACAAAATGACACCTACCGTCTCTCATAAATAGAATATATTTCATTTAAATTACAACATTAAGCTTGATATATTCTGCATAATGCAAAAACCACTCCATAAGTTATTTTATTAAGCGGAATATCTTGTCTACTGTGCTGCTCTATTGGGGCACGTATCCATACAGCTACATTGTCTCTTAACTTTTAGGGTTACGGATATTCTGGACCGGTTCCTGGACTCTGCCAATTACAGGAATAAAATTGGCCCTTTATGTTCAGTGGAGTTTCATACCATTATTACATAGTTACAGGATATCTTGAATTTGGGAAAATTTGATGGGTTAAGTCAGGCCAGGTTAAAGGCTGTTGAAGTTAAAGTTAGTGTGACCAGAGAGGAAAACCTCTAGTGAAAGTTCAGTGATTACTCATCCGATCCCAAATTAAATCCTCAGTGAGTGAACCCTGGCAGACTCATCTGGCTATAAACCTCTAGCTGTACGTTGCATTTGGATTATAAGGGAAGCGCCGGATGACAAGGAACACATTTACAACAACCGGAACCATCATTTTCCTTAGCCACTGAATTTACTGTATGCACGTACTGCATTGACTGCGTACGTATGTGTATTGCCTAGTCCCTTTACACAAATACTCTTGTATAGATAGAAGCATGCTGCAAGGTCCCACTGGATGTCATCCTTCAATCGTCAGCAATAGAATAGTGAATTGTACTTACACATACATAGCTAAGATGGAAGAGAAATTGCTCACACAATTGTCACTGCTCTATACAACTAAACAAAGGAGGTTGTAAGCCTCAGTCTCAACCACACTTTATTTTTCTCTAACGTGAGTTTCTTCTCCATTGCTGTTCATCTCAAAGAGAGAAAGTACAGGCTTGTGACCTTTCCACAGATTCCCCTGACATCCTCCAGCCTGCAGCCATGGTTCTCAGTCACAGCCTCACTGCAGCATACTTAATGCTTCTCACAGGGTCATATGTTAAGTGTCAGAAAACGCCTTGGATTTCATGTCCATAGTTAATGTTTTAGTAGTAATAATGAAACGTTGTACGTGTAAGTGCATTTGTAATTGCACTGTGCACTGTGATTTGTTTGTCTACCCTTCGGCATTGTATTAAGACGACAGTATATTTGGCCTTTTCGATCATGGTAATGAGCACCTTGCTACTGGAAGGCATTTATGTTAATGATAGCTTCCACTGTTCCTTGCCAAGTCCACAGTCTTATTCCCACATCCAATTCACTTTACCTTTAGCTTCCTGTTGTGTTGTGATCCTATTGTTTAGCCTACACGCTCTAGGATCAGACAGCACTGGATGCCTGATTAACATGAAATCGGGTTTGAAAAGTAAGCTCTGTTAACACGTAGTGTCATCTAATTGAAACCCAGGCCTCTCCGGAGACATAAAGCGAGGCACTTGCATTGTGCTCCATGAGGAAGACAGAGGCAGACCCTCTTGGGATGTTTTGGTACTGCACTGTTCTTGCTGTCCTGACTAAACCTAGTATGTATGGAGAGTGTGTGTTCAGTTATGCAACCATATGCAGAGGGACTTAGTTTGGCATTGTTACAGTTGATTCATGTTTTGACAGGATCATTTTCAATGGCTTTCTTTTAAATCTGGATTCATTTATGCAGATGGCTGTATTGACTGCTTGAATTTGTTCAATGCAGTATGCAGTATTTCCAAGTATTTCCTAAGTACTGTACCACACCACACTGGAGGTGAGAACTCATAATAAGTTTATCTGAAAAATGGTGCAACAATCATCTTTAATTAGGCAGTGAATTAATATTTATACCGTGAGGTGGTGGCGTGGGGGAAAGTTTTCTCCATAAAGTTGTTTGTTTTGTTTTGTTATTGGATGCCTATTACACAAGAAAATAACTTACACAAGAAGACTTTTAATGTCAATTCCTTCAAAAGCTGTTTTCAAAGTTTGCACAAAAGATTCAAAAGAACCTCCATTTGAAACCATAGAAGATCCAAGTTGAAACCCAAGTATTTCAACACTGAATGGACTTTGATGTCAATCGTTAGTGACACCTGACAATTCAAACTCCTGCTGTTGTCACTCATAGTGACTCACTTCCAACATTCAGCGCTAGGACATATCATTTTAACCCAAAATGCTATTTTATAATGTTGTGTTATTTACTTTACGCCCACCGTTTTATACTTTTCTTTGGGAAGTGTGTCTTTGAATGTGTAATAATTGTTATCCATTGGCTTTGCGATTTGACTTGGCCAGTGTGGTTCCTTCCTCTGGAGAGTGACTGAGAAGGAATGAGCTTTTAAGGCCTCTTTCCTTACAGTTGGACGGCTCCCTGTATGCTGGCTGGCTGTTCTCTGCTAGTACAGCCTCTCTCTCCTCAGAGACACAACCAAGGTAGAGGAAGGCTGTAGAGTGGAGATGGATGGACATTTGACTCCAAGGAAGATGGCCCAGCTCAAGTCATTTATTAAAGTGTGTATTTTATTTCTAGGGACATTGAAAAGAGCTTGTATTACTCCAAAAAAAGAACATTAAGAAATTATGATTTTTCTATTAGAAATGATTTGCTCCAAACTACTGCTTTTCGTTTGTGCAATTTATCAAGATTGTGAAGATATTACTATTTGACAACCAGGGATATTAACATCACACAATCATTGTATAGTGTGATACCCTACTAATGTGTAGTATATCAATGTATAGTGTGATACCCTACTAATGTGTAGTATATCAATGCTCCAATTCATGTCTGTGTCATTCTTAATCCAAGAATATTCCCAGTGGGGAGCTTCCTGTCATGTGTTATTATATGGGCCAAGGTACAGCGAGCCATCTGCAGCATAACAAAATCCTCATGTCAGGAGATGAGATCATGTGGAAGCCTGGTGACTAGGACACATTGTGCAGCATGTCAGCATGTCATACATCAACTGGCTATGACAGGCAACACCTGTGTTTTTGGATGAGTAGCGTTTAAACACACATTTAGTTACTCTGTGAGATTTCCAGTAGTATTTTTAAGATTCTTTCATTGGTTTCTTCATAAACTGGTGAAGGAGGAGTGGAGGGGACATAAAACACCAAGCTATGTGTATGAAACCACTGCTGACACAGCCATGGTAGGAGATTTACACTGGCTTCTGGCCAGGAGACACCAGCAACTCTCACAGTGGCAAAGTATTACTCCCTTTCCAAGAGTCCCGAGTCCTTGATACAGTCCACCTCACTCTGCTGTGTCAGGGATCCAGTCAATCCATTCCCTCTCACATCCTTCAAGTTATGTGACTGCTGCCTTCTGTTTCACAGACAATTGGTTGCTTGGCTCAGTTTCATCACAGTATCCCCTTGCAAACAGAAGTGCTGTCGACACATCCCCAATACCCACTGTGTCTTGTCCGTTTTCATCATGGCCCAGGAGTCAAATTAAATCAAGTCAAATGTTTTGTCACATTTGTCACATGCGGCGACTACCGTGGAATGCTTACTTTACAAGCCCTTAACCAACAATGCAGTTTAAGAAATAGAGTTAAGAAAATATTTATTAAATATACTACAGTAAAACAATTTAATAAAGAGCAACACAATAAAATAACAATAACGAGGCTATATACGGGGGGTAACAGTACCGAGTCAAAGTATGGGGGTACAGTTTAGTTGAGGTAATTTGTACATGTAGGTAGGGGTAAAGTGACTATGCATAGATAATAAACAGCAAGTAGCAGCAGAGTAAAAACAATGAGTCGGTGGCCATTTTGGACCTAGACTTGGCACTCCGGTACCGCTTGCCATGCTGTAGCAGCGAGAACAGCCTATGACTTGGGTGGCAGGAGTCTTTGACAATTTTTGGGTCATTCCTCTGACACCGCCTAGTATATAGTTCCTGCATGGCAGGAGGCTTGGCCCCAGTAATGTACTGGGCCGTACACACTACACTCTATAGTGCCTTACGGTCGGATGCCAAGCAATTGCCATTCCGGTTCGTGATGCAACCGGTCAAGATGCTCTCGATGGTGCAGCATTAGAACTGTTTGAGGATCTGAGGACCCATGCCAAATCTTTTCTTCTGAGGGGAAAAATTTGTTGTTGTGCCCTCTTCATTACTTTCTTGGTGTGTTTTGACCATGATAGTTTGTTAGTGATGTGGACACCAAGGAACTTGAAACTCTCGACCCGCTCCACTACAGACCCATCGGTGTTAATGGGGGCCTGTTCGGCCCTCCTTTTCCTGTAGTCCATGATCATCTCATTTGTCATGCTCACATTGAGGGAGAGGTTATTGTCCTGGCACCACACTGCCAGGTCTCTGACCTCCATTGTCGTCAGTGATCAGTTCTACTACTATTGTGTCTTCAGGATACTTAATGAGGGTGTTGGAGTTGTGCTTGGCCACTCAATCGTAGGTGAACAGGGAGTACAGGAGGGGACTAAGCACACACCCCTGAGGAGCCCCAATGTTGAGGATCAGCGTGGCATATGTGTTGTTGCCTACCCTTACCACCTGGGGGCGGCCCGTCAGGAAGTCCAGGATCCAGTTACAGGGGGAGGTGTTTAGTCCCAGGGTCCTTAGCTTAGTGATGAGCTTTGTGTGCACTATGGTGTTGAACGCTGAAATGTAGTCAATGAACAGCATTCTCACATAGGTGTTCCTTTTGTCGAGGTGGGAGTGGAGTGAAATTGATATTGCGTCATCTGTGGATCTGTTGGGGCGGTATGTGATTTGGAGTGGGTCTAGGGTTTACGGGATGATGGTGTTGATGTGAGTCATTACCAGCCTTTCAAAGCACTTCATGGCTACCGATGTGAGTGCTACGAGGTGGAAGTAATTTAGGTGTGTTACCTTCTCTTTCTTGGGCACAGGGACTATGGTGGTCTACTTGAAACATGTAGGTCAGGGAGAGGTTGAAAATGTCAGTGAAGACACTTGCCAGTTGGTTTGCACATACTCTGAGTAGACGTCCTAGTAATCCGTCGGCCCCGCGGCCCTGTGAATGTCGACCTGTTTAAAGGTCTTGCTCACATTGGCTACGGAGAGTGTGATCACACAGTCGTCCTGAACAGCTGCCACTCTCATGCATGCTTTATTGTTGCTTGGCTCGAAGCGAGCATAAAAGGCATTTAGCTTGTCTGATAGGCTTGCGTCACTGGGCATCTCGCGGCTGCGTTTCCCTTTTTAGTCTGTAATAGTTTGCAAGCCCTGCCACATCCGACAAGCATCAGAGCCGGTGTAGTAGGATTCTGAACCACTTCAGTGTCCGATTAGATCCACTCCTCCTCACACTTCGCTTCTACAGGCTAGTCAAGGGAGCTACAGTTGAAGTCTTAAGTTTACATACACCTTAGCCAAGTACATTTAAACTCTGTTTTTCACAATTGTTGACATTTAATCTGAGTAAAAATTCCCTGTTTTAGGTCAGTTAGGGTCAGTCGGGCGGCAGGGTAGCCTAGTGGTTAGAGCATTGGACTAGTAACCGAAAGGTTGCAAGTTTGAATCTCCGAGCTGACAAGGTACAAATCTGTCGTTCTGCCCCTGAACAGGCAGTTAACCCACTGTTCCTAGGCCGTCATTGAAAATAAGAATTTGTTCTTAACTGACTTGCCTAGTAAAATAAAAATAAATAAATAAAAGGATCACCACTTTCTTTTAAGAATGTGAAATGTAAGAATAATAGCAGAGAGATTGATTTATGTCAGCTTTTATTTCTTTCATCACATTCCCAGTGGGTCAGAAGTTTACATACACTTAATTAGTATTTGGTAGCATTGCCTTTAAATTGTTTAACTTGGGGCAAATGTTTCGGGTGGCCTTCCACAAGCTTCCCACAATAAGTTGGGTGAATTTTGGCCCATTCCTCTTGACAGAGCTGGTGTAACTGAGCCAGATTAGTAGGCCTCCTTGCTCGCACAACATTTTTCAGTTCTGACCACAAACTTTCTATGGGATTGAGGTCAGGGCTTTGTGATGACCACTCCAATACCTTGACTTTGTTGTCCTTGAGCCATTTTGCCACCAATTTGGAAGTATGCTTGGGGTCATTGTCCATTTGGAAGACCCATTTGTGACCAAGCTTTAACTTCCTGAATGATATCTTGAGATGTTGCTTCAATATATACACATAATTTTCCTGCCTCATGAGCCATCTATTTTGTGAAGTGCACCAGACCCTCCTGCAGCAAAGCACCCACACAACATGATGCTGCCACCCCCGTGCTTCACGGTTGGGATGGTGTTCTTCGGCTTGCAAGCCTCCCCCTTTTTCCTCCAAACATAACGATGGTCATTATGGCCAAACAGTTCTATTTTTGTTTCATCAGACCAGAGGACATTTCTCCAAAAAGTATGATTTTTTCCCCCATGTGCAGTTGCAAACCATAGTCTGGCTTTTTCATGACGGTTTTGGAGCAGTGGCTTCTTCCTGCCTGAGCGGCCTTCCGGTTTATGTCGATATAGGACTCGTTTTACTGTGGATGTAGATACTTTTGTACATGTTTCCTCCAGCATCTTCACAAGGTCCTTTGCTGTTGTTCTGGGATTGATTTGCACTTTTCGCACCAAGTACGGTCATCTCTAGGAGACACAACATGTCTCCTTCCTGAGCGGTATGACAGCTGAGTGGTCCCATGGTGTTTATACTTGCGTACTACGTATTATTGTTTGTACAGATGAATATGGTACCTTCCGGCGTTTGGAAATTGCTCCCAAGGATGAACCAGACTTGTGGAGGTCTACAATTCTTTCAAGAGGTCTTGGCTGATTCATTTTGATTTTTCCATGATGTCAAGCGAAGAGGTACTGAGTTTGAAGGTAGGCCTTGAAATACATCCACTGGTACACCTCCACTTGACTCGAATTATGTCAATTAGCCTATCAGAAGCTTCTAAAGCCATGACATAATTTTCTGGAATTTTACAAGCTGTTTAATGGCACAATCAACTTAGTGTATGTAAACTTCTGACCCACTGGAAATGTGATACAGTGAATTATAAGTGAAATAGTCTTGCACAAATTAAATGTCCTAATCAACTTGCCAAAATTATAGTTTGTTAACAAGAAATGTGTGGAGTGGTTGAAAAACGAGTTTTAATGACTCCAACCTTAGCGTATTTAAACTTCCAACTTCAACTGTAAGTCCCTATGACAATATCAATATCTGAACCTGAGCCCATTGGTTCTCTTTGTTTTACACTTGAAAATGAGTAGGTGGCTCTAAACACTATAGCTTAAATTTGCTTCCACAAAGAGAATCCATCAGAATCTTAACGTTTGTGTTATCTACGTCCGGATAGCCCACAATTTTGGGTCTTGTGCCGACACCTACCATCTCTGGACAATAAACAATGACTCTAGATTGGTAGGTAAATTAACTTTATTAGATTGAGCGTTTGTGATTGCTGGGTTCAACCATCTCATTTGCTGCTGTGGTTGGTATCATTGATTGGGTGTGATCGGGGTCTAATATACCTACTAAATGTGTTCCTGTGGTGGAGTTTTGATAGGTTATGATATATTCCATATGTTCAATATGAAAAATGAAGTAATGTAGTATTGTCGTAAACAATTATCAGATTTACTGCATTGTTGTACCTCAACATTACAGTTAATGTTCTAATTTGGCCTCATCTCGGGCTATATTCCTCCATGCTGCAGCAGAGAGGCTCATCTGTGGCCTCTTCCATCCACAGGGAGTCAGTCTAATAGCTCAGTCTCCACTTTCATTCCATCCCTAATCTTCAATGTTTAATCTTTTAATGGCTGCTCATGGCCTTCTTTCCTCCATTTCTTCCTTCCCTCCCTTTTCTTTGTCTCCCACGCTACAGAGCTTTCCCATCATCCCTTGTGGTGGCTCCAGAGAACAGCTGTCAGTCACCTGTGGAGACGGTATAATGAGCTCCTACAGAACAAGACTGGGCCTCAAAATGGTGCCGCTGTTAAATGTCCCTCCCAGTCGCAGTCAGCTTCCTTTGAAATCTGCATACTAGGAGAAGCTGAAATATTAAAGTGGGGGGTAAGACTGAATCAGTTGCAATGAACATAGTTGGAATCAATGTGGAATGAAGATTCAAATTAATTCCCAGTTTTTGCTTTACCATCCTTCACTGCCAAGATGAGCTTGGTCAGGTCCAAGTAGCAAAGAATTGGCTGCCGGATATCCTGCTGATCCATGGCTTCATACAGCATTTTTTTTTTTACAGAACAGAGACTGTTGCATTGCTGCCAGAGATGTAAAAAAATAAATTCTGGTAGGATGAGGACACCACTCGGACACATATTGTCAGTCTGTGAGAGGGAAGTGCCAAATGAAAGCTAGGAGCTGAGTCACCACAGAGGGTTGTTTGATGGTTCGTGCCAACATGTCCATTACCACAGGGATGTGTCCTGGTCTTAACTCCTGTACTTATGTCTTGCTATATCATGTTATGGTTTCTAAAGACCACCATGCTAATGGGGAAGACGATACAGAAATCAAATGTCACTACAGGATATAAATCAATTGGTGGAACATTTTAACATTTTGTTTGTGAGACAGATATTTACTAGAGCTGTCTAAATGTCAAAGTGGGGTTGTGTGCTTTTCTTTCCAGTAACTGGCATTCTGGCCCCACAGGCCTCAATGCGATCCAGAGGCTATTCAATCTTGTGTGTGTGTGTGTGTGTGTGTGTCCGTGCGCATGTGTGTGTGTCCCCACGTGCATGCGCGCATGTGTGTGTGAGAGACCATGCTAACTGGGACAGCAGCCAAGGGAGAGTTGCTCTCCAGCTGCTCCTCCCTGCCTGCCTCTGTACCCCAGGGTCATCTCTCTCCTCTGGGACGTCACCACACAGAACACTTCCAGCTCCCTTAGTGTCACAATGTGGCTGAAGGGAAGAGACAGAGTGGTGGGGGTTAGAAGAGGCTAAATGAGCTCCTGACAGACTAGCCTGGTGCTTGTCACAGTCTTATTGAGAATCCAGCCCTCAGGCTCCTTTTTCTCAGAATACAGTTATAACACTCTTGCTTGAATCATTCCTGTCAATATATTTAAACCTACAAGTGACACTTCAATTAGTTGTTTGTAGACACATACAACTCTGTAAGGCCAGCTAACCAGATGCAGGAATACAAGGGACATTTTTTTGTATGATTTCTTTGTCAAATCAAATCAAATTGTATTTGTCACATACAACCTTACAGTGAAACGATTACTTACTTTGACAATTTTTAGGGCCTTCCTCTGACACCGCCTGGTATAGAGGTCCTGGATGGCAGGAAGCTTGGGCCCAGGGATGTACTGGGCCGTACACACTACACTCTGTAGTGCCTTGAGGTCGGAGGCCGAGCAATTGCCATACAATCAAATGTAATCAATCAATCAACCAAATGTATTTATAAAGCCTTTTTTTACATCAGCCGATGTCACAAAGTGCTGTACAGAAACCCTGCCTAAAACCCCAAACAGCAAGCAATGCAGATGTACAGTGTCTAGGAAAAACTCCCTAGAAAGGCCAGAACCTAGGAGGAAATCTAGAGAGGAACCAGAATCTGAGGAGTGGCCAGTTCTCTTCTGGCTGTGCCAGGTGGAGATTATAACAGAACATGGCCAAGATGTTCAAACGTTCATAGATGACCAGCAGGGTCAGATAATAATAATCACAGTGGTTGTAGAGGGTGCAACAGGAGTAAGTGCAACCTCAGTGCAACCTCAGGAGTAAATGTCAGTTGGCTTTTCATAGCCGATCATTCAGAGACAGCAGGTGCGGTGGAGAGAGAGTCAAAATAGCATGTCCGGGACAAGGTAGCACGTCCAATGAACAGGTCTGGGTTCCATAGCCGCAGGCAGAAGAGTTGAAACTTGAGCAGCTGCATGACCAAGTGGACTGGGGACAGCAAGGAGTCATCAGGCCAGGTAGACCTGAGGCATGGTCCTAGGGCTCAGGTCCTCCGAGAGAAGAGAGAGAGAAAGAGAGAGAATTAGAGGGAGCACACTTAAATTCACACAGGACAAAGGATAAGACATGAGAAATACTCCAGATATAACAAACTGACCCTAGCCCCACGACACAAACTATTGCAGCATAAATGCAGGAGGCTGGGATAGGAGAGATCGGGGAGACACTGTGGCCGTGTCCGACGATACCCCCGGACAGGGCCCAACAGGCAGGATATAACCCCACCCACTTTGCCAAGGCACAGCCCTCACACCACTAGAGGGATATCTTCAACCACCAACCTACTACCCTGAGACAAGGCCGAGTACAGCCCACGAAGACCTCGCCCACAGCACGAACCAGAGGGGATGGCCAACCCGGACAGGAAGATCACATCAGTGACTCAACTCACTCAAGTGATGCACCCCTCCTAGGGACGGCATGGAAGAGCACCCGTAAGCCAGTGACTCAGCCCCCATTATAGGGTTAGACCAGGCAGTGATGCAATCAGTCAGGATGCTCTCGATGGTGCCCTCTTCATGACTGTCTTGGTGTGCTTGGACCATGTTAGTTTGTTGGTGATGTGGACGTATACAGCTCATTGAGTGCGGTCTTAGTGCCAGCATTGGATTGTGTTGGTAAAGAGACAGCTATGAAGAATATAGATGAGAACTCCTCTTGGTAGATAGTATGGTCTACAGCTTATCATGAGATACTCTACCTCAGGTGAGCAAAACCTCGAGACTTCCTTAGATATTGTGCACCAGCTGTTGTTTGAAAATATACATAGACCGCCACCCTTGTCTAACCAGAGGCTGCTGTTCTATCCTGCCAATACAGTGTACAACCTGCCAGCTGTATGTTATTCATGTCGTCGTTCAGCCACGACTTGGTGAAACATAAGATATTACAGTTTTTTTGTGAGATCACTTTAAAAGTGCAATGTTTGCCAAACCTGTCCAACAATGTTCAGTCAAGCACAACCGCTCAGAAATGATCAGAGTCAAAGGGAAAGCTTTTATTCGTGTCATAATTAGATCAAGGAATTCCCCCTGGAGTTCTGGGAACATTGTGTGACAGTTCCTTTGGGACAAACATTATTGGAACACTCAAAAGAAAATGGACTATTTGAGGTTACTTAATTACTTGCTGCTATTCGCTTCCTGTGAAGCATAAGGCTGCAACTAGCTCCATGACTGCAAGATGGCATGAGCTTAGCATTGTGTCTAACCATGTAATGGGAACCAAAACTAGTTTACTGGTAGACACCCAGAACATTATTTATTGTTTGCAGGCCTTTGACAATGGTTGCAGGGGACATAAACATTACACTGGGATCCTTTGAACTCTGGTGGCCAGGAGTGTTTATTTTTGTGGCCACTAAGATGTAGAGCTGTGCTGGCTCAAGGTAATATTCAATTTGGTGCTCAGAGATAAGGCTCAGATAAATAGATCCTGCTGGTCCGACTCTGCAGCACACAGTCCCCCATAAAAGTGCGAAGCAGACAGTCTTCACTGGAGCCCATTGCAGCCACAAAGCAGCTTTAGCATGAGGTCAGCTTATCAAGGTCCCCCTCATTTGCTGATCGAAGCACTTTTCCCCCAGAAATCTATTCAGGTCTGTCAGATATGGTCTTGTTTTGAAAGAATAAGTCAGAAGAAAATGTATTACTTGTTCAAACCCAGAGTCTGCTCTTTCGCTTTCTCTTTTGCATTTATTTCTTTTGCTGCCTACTGTTCCTCGACTCTCCCTCAATCATGATTGGCAAAAATCTGTTTTTCTTAAAGCCTCTTAATATAATAATATTTAGTTAATGGCTCTCACTGAGATTATAGCACTGACTGAGGTCTCTCATCCAATATCAGACACCCACTGCAGTTTTTTAAAAACCTTTATTTAACTAGGAAAGTCAGTTAAGAACAAATTCTTATTTACAATGATGGAATAGTGGGTTACAATGATGGCACAGTGGGTTAACTGCCCAGTAGTTCTCAAGTGCCCAGTGCCCGGTTAGGGAGGAGTTAAATACAAGGAAGACAGCCAGTCAGTGGGGCCATACATGGTTGAGCTCCACTGATTCTAATGACATCATCATATATCACTGTCATTTAAGGGCTCTTTGAAAAGAAGGCTTGGATCACCTACAATTCAGTTCCACACTGCAGATGTGAAGTCATTCTGTACATGTTTTCAATCAGTTCACTATCTTCAGTGGCATAGATAGACACATACATTTTAATGTTGTGAAATACTTCTCATACACATGAAATGAGTAAAAGTGCATGCAACGGTTGTGATAAATAATCATAGTACTATTTACAGTAAACAAGTACTGACAAACCTACTGTACATGTCCTCAACATTATTTCAGAACACCATGGGATCCATTTTCCTGTCCAAGAGCTGGAATTCATATTATCAGGGAAGAGAAAACACTGCTTTGAGGGTTATGAAACAGTCTACTTACCACTGTATTTTTACATTGTTTTGTATGATTATTATTCAAGCCTTTCTGTATCGGGCAGACGGAGAGAGACGAAGATGACCTCTTCATCGCGTGGGTGGGTGTTACCACATCAAGAGCCGGTCGACAAGAGCATGGAGTTTTACATTGCTCAAATCATTTCAATTGCATTATACATTTTTTTCAGATTTAGGAAAAAGTGACATTGCAATATTATGCAAGCATATTCATAACTGCATATTTCCTTTGGTAGCTAAATTATTTTTGATAGATATTTTTGAGCAACTAGCTTTGCAATGCAACATTTCTATTGTGGTTGTATTCTTGTCTTTCAGCAAATGTCAAAGGCTGGTGCTGTCAATGATTAAGTTCACTGTCATATGCTCTGGGTTTACAGTAAACACTACGTGTTGAGTGAAATGCTACCATTTATCACCAAACACACTTATTTCTAGGACAAAATGTGCACGCCACATGACGCCATAAATGGACAGCATACATAAGGGAGTGTGTGTATTTTCTGCTGGTCTCACCAATTTATATTTCCAATAACAAGGCGCACATTTCATGATGCTGCACAAAATGTCATTTGGAGATCAGAATTGACAGATCTTCAAATGCTAACAAATGAAATGTGGTTTCTTATCATTTTACTTTACACAAAAACCTATGCTAAATCTAAACAGCGATGCAAAAGATATTCACCAGACCTGAATAAGACAAAACAGTCAAAAAATACAAAGTAAAGAGTTTACACAGAAAGTGTGTCTGGGATGTTGTGGGGCAGGCAAGGCATGCAGAGCAGGCCTGCAGGTAGGCAGGTGGGCAGTGGGAGAGGCTTGGCGAAGCCCCCATGTGACAATCCATTTGTTCCCAAATTTTTCCCAGATATGCCACTATGCAAATCTTATGCTATTAGTAACCGTAACATCTAATCCATATTGCTTTATATATACTGTATATGTTAATGTTCTCTGACATGTGCTCTGGGTTTGCCTATAAGAAAATGAACAGACATTTAGCCCTATTCCTCAACCCCAATATCTATATACCTCAGCCCACTTATCAACACACCTAAACCCAATTACCCACACACCCCAGCACTGTTACCCCCTATTCCCTGACCCTAACACCCATGCCAATACCCTAATATTGATACAATCAAGTACCAATACACCTATATCCTAGTTCTAAATGCACTATTTGTTATTCATAGACCACAGTTCCTTTGCCAGTACACTTCATCCCTGTTACTTGCTCATGTCAGACCTGTTACCCACTTTCCTTAGTCCTGTATTCCCCAAGTCACCAACAGTAACCTATATCCAGCTATTCGCTGCACAATCTAACCCTGTTATTTGCATATCTTAGTCCTATGACCACTGACCTGTATACACTAATTATTTCACAGATACATTTATAGTACAGTGCCATAACAAATATGCCCCAGACCCATCAGCTTTTTTCCTACCACAAACTTGTTGCCAGAAAGAATATGAATGGGCAATAGATCCATCCAAACCCATTACCTGTATGAGTCTTGTGTATCCCTACACCACATTACTCATATAAACCAGGTACATCCATGGGCATACTCATATAAAACAGGTCTACCCCAGTGCCCAAGCCTCAACATGTATACAAACGAAGTCTATACTTCAGACCCAATATTCCTACAGAACAGGTCAACACCAGTACTTCAGCTCCAATGTACATACCTACAAAGTCTGCACCTGTGCTTGAACCCAATTAGTTAACTAAGCCAGGTCTAAATGTGCCGAGGCCTGAAAACGTATAAACTGTAAACCAGGTCTACCCCTGCACCTCAGCTCCAGTACTCCTAAAAACCAGGTCTACCCCTGCACCTCAGCTCCAGTACTCCTAAACAACTGTTCTACGCCTGCACCTCAGCTCAAGTACTCTTAAAAAACAGTTCTACACCTGCACCTCAGCTCCAGTACTCCTAAAAAATAGTTCTACACCTGCACCTCAGCTCCAGTACTCCTAAAAAATAGTTCTACACCTGCACCTCAGCTCCAGTACTCCTAAAAATAGTTCTACACCTGCACCTCAGCTCCAGTACTCCTAAAAATAGTTCTACACCTGCACCTCAGCTCCAGTACTCCTAAAAATAGTTATACGCCTGCACCTCAGCTCCAGTACTCTTAAAAAAACAGTTCTATGCCTGCACCTCAGCTCCAGTACTCCTAAAAAACAGTTCTACGCCTGCACCTCAGCTCCAGTACTCTAAAAAACAGTTCTACGCCTGCACCTCAGCTCCAGTACTCCTAAAAATAGTTCTACACCTGCACCTCAGCTCCAGTACTCCTAAAAATAGTTCTACACCTGCACCTCAGCTCCAGTACTCCTAAAAATAGTTCTACACCTGCACCTCAGCTCCAGTACTCCTAAAAATAGTTCTACACCTGCACCTCAGCTCCAGTACTCCTAAAAATAGTTCTACACCTGCACCTCAGCTCCAGTAAAAAAAGTTATACGCCTGCACCTCAGCTCCAGTACTCCTAAAAACAGTTATACGCCTGCACCTCAGCTCCAGTACTCCTAAAAATAGTTCTACACCTGCACCTCAGCTCCAGTACTCCTAAAAATAGTTCTACACCTGCACCTCAGCTCCAGTACTCCTAAAAAATAGTTCTACGCCTGCACCTCAGCTCCAGTACTCCTAAAAATAGTTCTACACCTGCACCTCAGCTCCAGTACTCCTAAAAATCGTTCTACACCTGCACCTCAGCTCCAGTACTCCTAAAAAATAGTTATACGCCTGCACCTCAGCTCCAGTACTCCTAAAAAACAGTTATACGCCTGCACCTCAGCTCCAGTACTCCTAAAAATAGTTATACGCCTGCACCTCAGCTCCAGTACTCTTAAAAAAACAGTTCTATGCCTGCACCTCAGCTCCAGTACTCCTAAAAAACAGTTCTACGCCTGCACCTCAGCTCCAGTACTCCTAAAAAACAGGTCTACACCTTTGACTGACTCCCAATACTAATATAAAGCAGATCTACACCTGCATATCTCAGCCCAAATATCCATACAAACCAGGTATCAGGCAATCCCCTCAACAATACTCTGATAAACCAGGTCTACTCTTTTGACTATTCAGCAAAACTCATTAAACCAGGCCTACCATTGTGCAAGAGACACTAAACAAACCTATTGACATTCAAAATATTTTAAGTAATTATATTAATTCAGTTTATGCGTCTACACATGCACAATTCCCCCTGAAATAACTAAATATGACATCACTTATTTAAACATATATAAAGGTTAATGCATAAATGGTAAAATAACAAGTATAGCCATAACCCAATTCAAATTCAATATACAGTAAAAATGTATAATCTGCTATGATTAAATAAATACAGTTGAAGTGGGAAGTTTACATGCACTTAGGTTGGAGTCATTAAAACTTGGTTTTCCACCACTCCACACATTTCTTGTTAACAAACTATCGTTTTGGCAAGTCGGTTAGGACATCTACTTTGTGCATGACACAAGTCATTTTTCTGACAATTGTTTACAGACAGTGGGTCAGAAGTTTACATACACTAAGGTGACTATGCCTTTAAACAGCTTGTATAATTCCAGAAAATGATGTCATGGCTTTAGAAGCTTCTGATAGGCTAATTGACATCATTTGAGTCAATTGGATTTGTACCTTGTGGATGTATTTCAAGGCCTACCTTCAAACTCACTGCCCCTTTGCTTGACATCATGGGAAAATCAAAGGAAATCAGCCAAGACCTGCACAAGTCTGGTTCATCCTTGGGATACATTTCCAAACGCCTGAAGATACCACGTTCATCTGTACAAACAATAGTACGCAACTATAAACACCATGCGACCACGCAGCCATCATACCGCTCAGGAAGGATACGCGTTCTGTCTCCTAGAGATTAACGTACTTTGGTGCGAAAAGTGCAAATCAATCCCAGAACAACAGCAAAGGACCTTGTGAAGATGCTGGAGGAAACAGGTACAAAAGTATCTATATCCACAGTAAAAACGAAGCCTATATCAACAAAAACCTGAAAGGCCGCTCAGCAAGGAAGAAGCCACTGCTCCAAAACCGCCATGAAAAAGCCAGACTACGGATTGCAACTGCACATGAGGACAAAGATCGTACTTTTTTGAGAAATATCCTCTGGTCTGATGAAACAAAAATAGAACTTATTTGGCCATAATGACCATTGTTATGTTTAGAGGAAAAAGGGGGAGGCTTGCAAGTCGAAGAACACCATCCCAACCATGAGGGATGGGTGTGGCAGCATCATGTTGTGTGGGTGCTTTGCTGCAGGAGGGACTGGTGCACTTCACAAAATAGATGGCATCATGAGGCAGGAAAATGGATGTGGATATATTGAAGCAACATCTCAAGACATCAGTCAGGAAGTTAAAGCTTGGTCGCAAATGGATCTTCCAAATGGACAATGACACCAAGCATACTTCCAAAGTTGTGGCAAAATGGCTTTAAGGACAACAAAGTCAAGGTATTGGAGGGGTCATCACAAAGCCCTGACCTCAATCCTATAGAAAATTTGTGGGCAGAACTGAAAAAGCATGTGCGGGCAAGGAGGCATACAAACATGACTCAGTTACACCAGCTCTGTCAGGAGGAATGGGCCAAAATTCACCCAACTTATTGGGGGAGCTTGTGGAAGGCTACCCGAAACGTTTAACACAAGTTAAACAATTTAAAGGCAATGCTACCAAATACTAATTGAGTGTATGTAAACTTCTGACCCACTGGGAATGTGATGAAAGAAATAAAAGCTGAAATAAATAATAAGTTAGAGCCACTGTATTTTCCCATTGGTCACAAATGTGAACGCTAAGATATTTTTGTATGCCACGAGCATAATGGATTCAATGTATTGAAATTGAAGGCACATATGTAAACTTAACACTTTAAACATATTTATAAATGAAATATATTCAAATGTCAACAATGTATTTGTTTTTTAAGCTGTAGAAGTACACCTTGGAAATGTATGTTTGAGAAATCCTATGACACTTCTTTGAATCATACTAGTCACCTTAATAATGCATAATATATTACTTCTTTGTTGATAAGTACAACTTGATGTTTTTTTGTGAGAGAGGGGATTAAATGGGTTAAGCCCTGTTCATACTGGCAGTTTGAAGTGACATAAATAAATACAAATTATTTGATTTGAATCTGTTATTTATCCTATTTCAAATCACATTTCAAATCACATACGTAGGTAGTTTGAAATCAGATACAAATATGATTCCTGGCAACGTGACTTGTGTCTGAACAGTTTAATCAGATTTTTTTGCCCTCGAGTGGGTTTTTGAATGTTATTTGACATATCATATTAGATAGATACTCTGTTGACAGTTTGACAAAAACATATGGTATAGCTAACTAGCTTGTTAATTGTTTACAAACAAATTAGTGAATGTTCTAGAAAAGTTGGATCATCTTATCCTTTGAGGCTGTCATAGCGATCTTACACTATGATTTCGAACACTCAAAGCAACTGGGAAACTTCCATGGCAGGCATTGTTGTCACATTAGCTTGCTACATAACTTCTGAGTGATAGGAAGCATGAGCACCACCACCAATCAGCCTCCACAACTGCACTCACACCCGACATTACCACGACAACTAGCTTAGCCATGTCAGCAACAGTCTGAACACACACAAAACTGATTTGAGCATATTAAGGCCTCCAGTGTGAATAAAACTTGAATGTCACACTTGTTTACCTGTCCCTAGTCAGTCAGATGGAACACTACAGTGGCGTTGTTTATAGAAGCATGGTGCCACGCAGACAGTCTTGTGACACTTTGTCCTAGCTTTAGCTGCTGGGGGACAGTAGGAGAGGATGACATACAGATACAACTGAAAAATCAAGTCAAATGTTATTGGTGACATACACATGGTTAGCAGATGTTAATGCGAGTGTAGCGAAATGCTTGTGCTTCTAGTTCCGACAGTAATATCTAGCAAGTTATCTCACAAATCCACAACGACTACCTCATGCACACAAATGTAAAGGTATGAATAAGAATATGTACATATGAATAAATATATAGATGAGCGATGGCCGTGCGGCATAGGCAAGAGCAGTAGATGGCATAGAATACAGTATATACAGACGAGATGAGTAAGGTAGGATATGTAAACATTATTAAGGTCGCATTATTTAAAGTGAGTGGTGATACCATTATTAAATCCATTTATTAAATGTATTAAAGTGGCCAGAGATTTGAGTCTGTATGTTGGCAGCAGCCACTCTATGTTAGTGATGGCTGTTTAACAGTCTGATGGCCTTGAGATAGAAGCTGTTTTTCAGTCTCTCAGACCCACATTTGATGCACCTGTACTGTACCTTGCCTTCTGGATGGTAGCGGGGTGAACAGGCAGTGGCTCGGGTGGTTGATGTCCTTGAAGATCTTTTTGGCCTTCTTGTGACATCGGATGGTGTAGGTGTTCTGGAGGGCAGATAGTTTGCCCCTGGTGATGCATTGTGCAGACCTCACTACCCTCAGGAGAGCCTTACGGTTGTAGGCGGACCATTTGCCATACCAGGCGGTGATACAGCCCAACAGGATGCTCTCGATTGTGCATCTGTAAAACTTTGTGAGTGTTTTAGGTGACAAGCCAAATTTCTTCATCCTCCTGAGGTTGAAGAGGCACTGTTGCGCCTTCTTCATCATGCTGTCTGTGTGGTTGGACCATTTCAGTTTGTCCGTGATGTGTACGCCGAGGAACTTAAAACTTTCCACCTTCTCCACTACTGTCCCGTCGATGTGGATGGGGGGATGCTCCCTCTGCTGTTTCCTGAAGTCCACGATCATCTCCTTTGTTTTATTGATGTTGAGTGAGAGGTTATTTTCCTGACACAACACTCAGAGGGCCTTCACCTCCTCCCTGTAAGCCGTCTCGTTGTTGTTGATAATCAAGCCTACCACTGTAGTGTCGTCTGCAAACTTGATGACTGAGTTGGAGGTGTGCATGGCCACAAAGTCATGGGTGAACAGGTATTACAGGAGAGTGCTGAGAACGCACCCTTGTGGGGCCCCAGTGCTGAGGATCAGCGGGGTGGAGATGTTGTTTCCTAACCTCAGACCCAGGGTCTCTTCGGAGGGTAATATGGTGTTAAATGTTTCTGTAGTCAATGAACAGCATTATTACATAGGTATTCCTCTTGTCCGGATGGGATAGGGCAGTGTGCAGTGCGATGGTGATTGTGTCGTCTGTGAACCTATTGGGGTGGTAAACAAATTGGAGTGGGTCTAGGGTATCAGGTAGGGTGGAGGTGATATGACCCTTGACTAGTCTCTCAAAGCACTTCATGATGACAGAAGTGAGTGCCACGGAGCGAAAGTACTTTAGTTCAGTTACCTTAGCTTTCTTGGGAACAGGAACAATGGTGGCCATCTTGAAGCATGTGAGCACAGCAGACTGGGATAGGGATTGATTGAATATGTCTGTAAACATACCAGCCAGCTGGTGTGTTTACCATGCTCTGAGGACGTGGCTAGGGATGTCGTCTGGGCTGGCAGCCTTACGAGCGTTAACACGTTAAAATGTTTCTCACCGTGAAGGAGAGCTCACAGGCTTTGTTAGCGGACCGTGTCAGTGGCACTCTATTGTCCTCAAAGCGAGCAAATAAGTTGTTTGTTTTGTCTAAGAGCAAGACATCGATGTCCGCGACGGGGCTGGTTTTCTTTTTGTAATCCGTGATTGACTGTAGACCCTGCCACATACGTTTTGTGTTTGAGCCGTTGAACTGCGCCTCCACTTTGTCTCTATACTGACGCTTTGCTTGTTTGATTGCCTTGCGCAGGGAATAGCTACACTGTTTGTATTCGGACAGTCACACTGACAGCAGGCACAAGGACTGACAGACAGAGCGGTGCCTGGCAGAAATCCCACCCACATGCCACACAAAATGGCCAGAGAGAGTCTCAGTGAATGAGGCGAGACCAACATCCTGAGGGTACTGCAGGGGTAAACAACCGAGAGCTGCAATCTGATCTGCAATCAGACCCTGGATCAATCAGTCATATCTCTCTCACACACACACACACACACACACACACACACACACACACACACACACACACACACACACACACACACACACACACACACACACACACACACACACACACACACACACACACACACACACACACACACACACACACACACACACACACACACACACACACACACACACACACACACACACACACACACACACACACAATTAGCAGTCAAGGTTTATTATTTACACAGTATACCTGTTACCCCCTGTGATCCTGTCCACCATAGCAGCCAGCCTCTAACTGTAGGGCTGCTCAATAATGCTAACCTTTTTTTTGCCACAACAACAGTTCATGAGAAATTGGCAGCCTATAAGGCTTTAAATTATCCAGGACAACTGATTTTTGTTGGTTGTCAGGGAAATGAATTGCTCCTCTTGGCATAAAACCATGGTAAATTAGGTTAATGTCTCTTGAAGCAATGGTGTTAAAATGTTGGACTATAAACTTTTATGAATAGGATTTCAGCAAATGTAGCTCAACTAATGTAGTTCAACAAGTACGCCAGGCTTTCCTTGAATCAGTGAAAATAACCATTCCACCTGTCCTTGACCGCTGACCTTTTTATCCAAGCTGAAATTGTTCATTACAATTGTGAGCTGTCTTCCTTTCTACCTGAAGCTCTGCAGTAATAGAGAAAATCAAACCTAAAACAGCCAGTCATCACTAAAGAGTGCCCATGCTGTGAACAAACACAGGGGCTCTGCACAGAAGACACAGCCACGCAGGCTCACGGCATGCACACCAAAATAGGCTTTTTCTTTTCACACTTTTTTTCTCCCCGATGTACCCAGTTCCCTACTTACCTTAGCATTGGTGTTTGGGTTTATGTGAGCTGAATCGCCACAGTTCCCCTCACTGTGGGCGAGTGAGTGGTGTGTAAAGCTACATCCTTCTCCAGGTATAATACAACTCTTCTTCCTTGCTTCCAACACAATCCGGAGAGAAGCCTTCCTCTGTGCTCCAGGCTCCAAAACTTCAGCATTGAGTCTCCTTCTCTCACCCGCTTCGGGAGGAGTGAGATATACAATACAAAATACCCAAATTGGCCTCAAGGGGGGGACTTCCGGAGTTATGCGGCAAGTAGCCTAGCAGTTAAGAGCATTGGCCCAGTAACGGAATGGTCGCTGGTTTGAATCCCTGAGCTGCCTAGATGAAAAATCTGTTAAAAATCTGTTAAAATCTGAAAAGGCACTTAACCCTAATTGCTCCTGTAAATTGCTCTGGATGAGTGTCTGCTAAATGACTAAACTGAATGGGAAAGAAACTTAAGAACAGGAGACAGATGAGCTAAAGCAATATACAGTATTATAATAGTGGATATTATGTATGTACAGTATGTACCAGATGGTGAAATTAGATATGAGGTAAGTCTCTAGCTGAAATGGCTCTTATTATTGTCAGGGAACACATATTAAAAGTTTTTTTTAAATCTCAATATCAAATCATTTCTGGGTAACAACGAAGTACCTTTTTTAAATTAAAATGGGAAAAAAATAAACCAAAATAGCTTTTTGAAAAAGAGCCATTTCTAAAGCAAGAATTTTGTTAGGACTGTCTGGGAGTGGTCGGAGTTGGGGGGGAAACAGAAAATTAGCTGTCAATGGCATAAAGGTTTGGAAATCTTGCTTACTGGTCTATTAACTATACTGAACAAAAATATAAATGCAACATGCAACAATTTCAACGATTGTACTGAGTTACAGTTCCTATAAGTAAATCAGTCAATTTAAATGAATTCATTAGGCCCTAATCTATGGGTTTCACGTGACTGGGCAGGGGTGCAGCCATGGATGGGCCTGGGAGAGCCTGGGAGCCAGGCCCACTCACTGAGGAGCCTGACCCAGCCAATCAGAGTGATTTCCCCCCACAAAACGGCTTTATTACAGACAGAAATACTCCTCAGTTTCATCAGCTGTCCGGGTGGCTGGTCTCAGACAATCCCGCAGGTGAAGAAGCCGGATGTGGAGTTCCTGGGCTGGCATGGTTTCACGTGGTCTGAGGTTGTGAGGCCGGTTGGACTTACTGCCAAATTGTCTAATACAGGTATTCCCAAACTGTGGTACGCGCAATGCTGTCGGGGGTACGCCAAATAAGAATGTGATTCACATAAAAAATAAATGTATATCTTTTTTTTTCTTTTTTTTCCTAACATATATTTTCCTTCACATTTTCAAACAGTCCATTTATATTTTCCAATGGGGCTATACATTTGAGTGTTTTTTTCCTTGCCTAGGAAGCCTCGTTTCACTGCCAAAAATAAAATTCAACCATCTAGTGTTCAGTGAAATAACAACACAATGTCAAATACAGGTAGCCTAGTCAAATAAATAACATCCAATCACAGTAACCGTTACTCCGTTGTAGGAATTTCACTAACGGTCCGTATGTAGCCAAACGTAGTTGCTGCTCATGTTGGTATCTGTACTGATGGCACAAAAGCCATAACAGGGAGACATAGTAGAGTGGTAACGCGTGTGAAAGCAGTTGCTCCCGACGCCACTTGGGTACACTGCAGCATCCACCGAGAGGCTCTTGCTGCCAAGGGAATGCCTGACGTTTTGGACACTACAGTGAAAATGGTTAACTTTGTTAATGCAAGAGCACTGAACTCTCATGTATTTTCTGCCCTATGCAATGATATGGGCAGTGACCATGTAACGCTTTTACAATATACAGAAGTGCGCTGGTTATCAAGGGGCAAAGTATTGACATGTTTTTTTGAATTGTAAGACAAGCTTAAAGTTTTCTTTACTGACCATAATATTGTCTGACCGCTTGCATGTTGACTAGTTTCTCACACGACTGGCCTATTTGGGTGATGTTTTTTCTCGCCTGAATGATCTGAATCTAGGATTACAGGGACTCTCAGCAACTGTATTTAATGTGCGGGAAAAAACTGAGGCAATGATTAAAAAGGTGGAGCTCTTCTCTGTCTGCATTAACAAGGACAACACACAGGTCTTTCCGTCATTGCATGAGTTCTTGTGTGCAAATGGAGTCAAGCTTACGGACAATGTCAAATGATACATAGTGAAGCACCTGAGTGAGTTGGGTACACAATTACGCAGGTACCTTCCCGAAACCGATGACACAAACAACTCGATCATTATCCCTTTCATGCCCTGCCTCCAGTCCGCTTACCGATATCTGCAACAAGCTGGTCTGTGAAAATGTAATTTAATCAGCGCTGTTAAGACACTGACGCCCTTTACAACCACGTACCTATGTGAGAGTGGATTCTCGGCCCTCACTAGTATGAAAACTAAATACAGGCACAGACTGTGTGTGGAAAATGATTTAAGACTGAGACTCTCTCCAATACAACCCAACATTGCAGAGTTATGTGCATCCTTTCAGGCACACCCTTCTCATTAACCTGTGGTGAGTTATTCATATTTTCGATTAACAAATCAGGTTTTATATGTAAGATGGTTAAATAAAGAGCAAAATTATTGATTATTATTATTATATGATTATTTGTGCCCTGGTCCTATAAGAGCTCTTTGTCACATCCCACGAACCGGGTTGTGACAAAAACTCACACTCATTCTTATGTTTAATAAATGTATCGTATAGTGTGTATGGCAAGCTTACAACGAGAAAATTATGGTGTTGCTGTGTAAATATCTGAGAAGGCAGGAAAATACATATCAGTTGGATCTATCTGTTTGCACCCATAAATCAATTAGCCAGAGATACACATCTGTGTACTGTTCCCAACACTAATGTCTAGAGCCAGCCAGGTTGGACGGTGTGCACGCATCCTCCTCCAACAGACTGACCTGGTTTCCAGTTGTCTTGTAAACAGCCCACAGTTTCACACTGTCCTGTTCAATTATATAACTCAGTCAGTTGCATAAGAGAACACAGAGAGAGCAGTCCATCCAGCATGACAGGGTGAGCTTCTCTCATCAACACATCAACACCGTGGCAGTTATGTGTATCAGCAATCATCTGTGTCTTTAGTTGTGGCCAGTAGTGTCTCGGACAGAATATAGAGGGGACAGGGTGAACCGCACTATAAGCGTTTAATCAGTCAATCCCCTCAACATATAATGATAGTGTTCTAGGCCCAGTTTTTCCAAAGTTATGTATGTGGATTTTGCCTTTCGGGTTGGATTAAATGCAAAGAAATATAATGAATAGAAAGGATGAATAATTGACTTGAATGGGGACTCTCATTCTAACCATTCTATTTCTTTGCATTTAATTCTATTTCATTCTATTCTATTTCACCTTTATTTAACCAGGTAGGCTAGTTGAGAACAAGTTCTCATTTACAACTGCGACCTGGCCAAGATAAAGCATAGCAGTGTGAACAGACAACACAGAGTTACACATGGAGTAAACAATTAACAAGTCAATAACACAGTAGAAAAAAAAGAGAGTCTATATACATTGTGTGCAAAAGGCATGAGGAGGTAGGCGAATAATTACAATTTTGCAGATTAACACTGGAGTGATAAATGATCAGATGGTCATGTACAGGTAGAGATACTGGTGTGCAAAAGAGCAGAAAAGTAAATAAATATAAATAGTATGGGGATGAGGTAGGTAAAATTGGGTGGGCTATTTACCGATAGACTATGTACAGCTGCAGCGATTGGTTAGCTGCTCAGATAGCAGATGTTTGAAGTTGGTGAGGGAGATAAAAGTCTCCAACTTCAGCGATTTTTGCAATTCGTTCCAGTCACAGGCAGCAGAGAACTGGAACTGGAGCGCGTGCTACGGGTGGGGATCTGGATACATACATAACTTTTGAAAAACTGGGCCCTGGAGACTGAAATTGCGGGGTAAAATGGATAAAGTGAATTTGTTTGAACATGCGGTGTTAAATTGGTTTTAAATTGGATGGAATGGCCATGCTACAGTATCATAATCATAATTGTTACTGTTGATAAGCTGGGTGGTGAGATTACCCTGGCCTCCTCAGCGCCGGAGGAACTCCTAACCAATTGTGTTATTGTGTGTGTTTTTTCACATTATTTGTAACTTGTTTGGTACATAATGTTTCTGCCACCATCTTTTATGACTGAAAAGAGCTTCTGAATATCAGAACAGCGATTATTCACCTCGTACTGGAAGAAGATTTTTTCTTTAACAAGTAAGAGACAAAGGATTTACTTCAGACACCAGACAAGGCCCAAATCCCCAATATTCTCATGAAGAAGAGATGGAGATATAGGGGTCGTAGGTCAGGGTGCCTTGTAAGAATCCGACAGCAAGTGGGTAACCCGTCTCTACCATCAGTCCTATTAGCCAACATGCAATCATTGGATAATAAACTGGATGAGCTCAGATCAACACTATCCTACCAACGGGACATTAAAAACGGTAATATCTTATGTTTCACCGAGTTGTGGCTGAATGACGACATGGATAACATACAGCTGGCTCATTTTCCGTGCATTGGCAAAATAGAACCGCTCTACCCGCAGGCCATGAGACTCCTGAACAGCTAACCAAATGGCTACCTAGACTATTTGCATTGACCCCCCATCTATTTTCTTATTTTTTAAATTTTTATTTAATTATTGTTTACTTCAGTTTATTTAGTGAATACTTTATTAACACTTATATCTTCTTAAAACTGCATTGTTGATTAAGGGCTTGTCAGTAAGATCTACACCGGACCATGTGACAAATAACATAACATTTGATTTGGTTTTTATTTGAATGGAAGGTCTCTTCTCTGGCTGCACCACATGGTTATTGACAGTGTAAACAGATGGGCCAAGGCACAGAGACGCAGAGGACATGCCTTGATCGAGCGGCAATGCATTTCAGGCTCCATTTCAACTGAAATAAAAACCAAATGTTTTAATTTAGCAGTTATGAGCAGCACAGATATGAACCGCAGGAGAACCATTTAAAGCTTGACCTTGTTGTAATTGAGAGCTGAGCTGAACCTCCCTCTATGCATATGACTTCAGAAAGACGTTGAAAGGGGTATTTTTGGTTGAAAAGACGTCTTTCAACCAATTTTGATCACTGGCTTGTCTAATGTACAGTACTGTAGTTGAAAGCACAGTAAATCACTCTGCCTTTGACAATAACCTATAACGTTAGATTGTGATGCACAAAGAGACATATCTGCAGTGTATCTGCAGTGACAGTCTGTGTGTCCCTGAGCAGCATTTGCGCATCATCAGTTCACTCATTACAGCAGAGAGAGAAGCACTTACATGTCTATGATCCAGAAGAAAATAAATGTCCCTGTAATTGTAATCTAATTGTGCATCTCCTGACTAAAGGACATGGGCATGTGTAAGCACTGGAGGACTTACCATTAGGCAAAAGAGGCAATTGCCTCAGGCCTTACATCATCAAGGGGACTCATGAGCCGGGCTCTGTCTTGATCCACTGCATCTGCCAATATCGGCCTTCCACATCTGCGATGAAAGGTGGCCGAGCTACAGCGGTTTTTGTCAGACCAGGAGACATCCCAAAAATTGGTCTACTCAGGAAAATGTCTGTAGTGTCCGAACAGGCTAATATGCCCCCACGATGGAAAGATAAGACTCTCAAGAACAAAATGATGTTCTCCATTTTTCTCTACCCCCACAAGAGTGACGGGATTCTTCTGAAGGTAACCGAGTACCGGCTGAAAAAATGAAGGGAAGGGAATAGGGCATTTCTACAGTATGTAAAATATATACAAGTAATTCCACGATCCCAATGTAAACATTCCCTGTCTTAGGTCAGTTAGGATCACCACTTTATTTTAAGAATGTGGAATGTCAGAATAAAAGTAGAGAATTATTTATTTCAGCTTTAATTTCTTTCATCACATTCCCAGTGAGTCAGAAGTTTACATACACTCAATTAGTATTTGGTAGCATTGCCTTTAAATTGTTTTACTTGGGTCAAACATTTAGGGTAGCCTTCCACAAGCTCCCACAATAAGTTGAGTGAAATTTGGCCCATTCCTCCTGACAGAGCTGGTGTAACTGAGTCAGGGTTGTAGGCCTCCTTGCTCGCATATGCTTTTATATTCTGGCCACAAATTTTCTATAGGATTGAGGTCAGGGCTTTGTGATGACCACTCCAATACCTTGACTTTGTTGTCCTTAAGACATTTTGCCACACCCTTGGAAGTATACTTGGGGTCATTGTCCACTTGGAAGACCCATTTGCGACCAAGCTTTAACTTCACTTCACTTAACTGATGTCTTGAGATGTTGCTTCAATATATCCACATCCATTTCCAAGCTGTTTAAAGGCACAGTCAACATAGTGTATGTAAACTTCTGACCCACTGGAATTGTGATACAGTGAATTATAAGTGAAATAGTCTGTTTAAACAATTGTTGGAAAAATTACTTGTGTCATGCACAAAGTAGATGTCCTAACAGACTTGTCAAAACTATAGTTTGTAAACAAGAAATTTGTGGAGTGTTTGAAAAACGAGTTTTATTGACTCCAACCTAAGTGTATGTAACTTCCGACTTCAACTGTATTCCAGTCAGTGCTAGCAAAACAGTCCTGTACTTTAGCATCTGCTTCATCTGACCACTTTTTTATTGATCTAGTCACTGGTGCTTCTTGCTTTAATGATTAATTATAAGCAGGAATCAGGAGGATAGAATTATGGTCAGATTTGCCAAATGGAGGGAGAGGGAGAGCTTTGTATGCGTCTCTGTGTGTGGCGTAAAGGTGGTCTAGAGTTTGTTACCCTCTGGTTGCACATTTAACATGCTGATAGAAATGTGTTAAAATGGATTTAAGTTTCCCTGCATTAAAGTCCCCGGCTTCTAGGAGCGCCGCCTCTGGGTGAGCGTTTTCTTGTTTGCTTATGGTGGAATACAGCCCATTCAAGGCTGTCTTATTGCCAGCCTCCGTCTGTGGTGGTATGTAAACAAATACAAAAAATACAGATGAAAACTCTAGGTAGATAGTGTGGTCTACAGCTTATCATGAGATACTCTACATCAAGCGAGCAATAGCTTGAGACTTCCTTAAATATCGTGCACCAGCTGTTATTTACAAAAATACATAGTCCGCCACCCCTTGTCTTACCAGACGCCGCTGTTCTATCCTGCCGGTACAGCATATATCCAGCCAGCTGTATGTTGATAATGTCGTCGTTCAGCCATAACTCCATGAAGCATGAGATATTACAGTTTTGAGTGTCCCGTTAGTAGTTTAATTTTCCTCGTAGGTCATAGATTTTATTCTCCATGTTGATATTGATTGTGGCGAGAGTGGCCTGTAGATTGTCGTGGAAATTCAGTACTGAGAGAGACTTTTCTTCAAACAATCATCTTTATTTAATTTCAATTAATTATTGCAATAATGAGGCTGGTCGAGCCCACACCCTTGAGTGTTGGACCAAGTAACCTAACCTTTACACAAATGCAGAGTACTATATATAGCTGACACTAACAATGCTCAGTCATGGTTGGTTCAACACCCCTCATGCAGACCAAGGAGCATCATAAGTCACTCTGGGATCATCCTGTCGTTATCTGCACGAGGTCTGTTCTCTTAACCCCACCCTGGCTTAGTTTCCCAGATGCAAGGATGAATTTGAGACAATGAGGGATTGTTCTACTCCTAAGCTATCTCCCCCAAAAATATATCATATTACTCCAGTGCTAGCCTCTCTACACTGGCTTCCTGTTAAGGAAAGGGCTGATTTCAAGGTTTTACTGCTAACCTACAAAGCATTACATGGGCTTGCTCCTACCTATCTCTCTGATTTGGTCCTGCTGTACATACCTACACGTACGCTACGGTCACAAGACGCAGGCCTCCTTATTGTCCCTAGAATTTCCAAACAAACAGCTCGAGGCAGGGCTTTCTCTTATAGAGCTCAATTTTTATGGAATGGTCTGCCTATCCATGTGAGAAACGCAGACTCGGTCTCAACCTTTAAGTCTTTTTGAAGACTCATCTCTTCAGTAGGTCCTATGATTGAGTGTAGTCTGGCCCAGGAGTGCGAAGGCGAACGGAAAGGCACTGGAGCAAAGAACTGCCCTTGCTGTCTCTGCCTGGCCGGTTCCCCTCTACTGGGATTCTCTGCCTCAAACCCTATTACAGGGGCTGAGTCACTGGTTTACTGCTGCTCTTCCATGTCATCCCTAGGAGGGGTGCGTCACTTGAGTGGGTTGAGTCACTGAAGTGATCTCCTGTCCGTGTTGGCGCCCCCCCTTGGGTTGTGCCGTGGGGGAGATCTTCGTGGGCTATACTCAGCCTCGTTTCAGGATGGTAAGTTGGTGGTGGGAGATATCCCTATAGTGGTGTGGGTCGGTGCTTTGGCAAAGTGGGTGGGGTTATATCCTGACTGTTTGGCCCTGTCCGGGGGTATCGTCGGACGGGGCCACAGTGTATCCCAACCCCTCCGGTCTCAGCCTCCAGTATTTATGCTGCAATAGTTGTGTGTCGGGGGGGGCTAGGTTCTGTTATATCTGGAGTATTTCTCTTGTCTTATCCGGTGTCCTGTGTGAATTCCGTATGTTCTCTCTAAATCTCTCTTTTACTTTTTCTTTCGGAGGACCTGAGCACTAGGACCATGCCTCAGGACTACCTGACCTGATGTCTCCTTGCTGTCCCTAGTCCACCTGGTCGTGCTGCTTCTCCAGTTTCAACTGTTCTGCCTGCGGCTATGGAACCCTGACCTAGCCGCAGGCAGAACAGTTGAAACTGCAGCAGCGCCTCTTCAACCTCAGGAGGATGAAGAAATTTGGCTTGTCACCAAAAGCACTCATAAACTTTTACAGATGCACAATCGAGAGCATCCTGTCGGGCTGTATCACCACCTGGTACGGCAACTGCTCCACCCACAACCGTAAGGCTCTCCAGAGGGTAGTGAGGTCTGCACAACGCATCACTGGGGGCAAACTACCTGCCCTCCAGGACACCTACACCACCCGATGTCACAGGAAGGCCATAAAGACCATCAAGGACAACAACCACCCGAGCCACTGCCTGTTCACCCCGCTATCATCCAGAAGGCGAGGTCAGTACAGGTGCATCAAAGCAGGGACAGAGAGACTGAAAAACAGCTTCTATCTCAAGGCCATCAGACTGTTAAACAGCCACCAGTAACATTGAGTGGCTGCTGCCAACATACTGACTCAACTCCAGCCACTTTAATAATGGAAACATTTATGTAAAAAATGTATCACTTGCCACTTTAAACAATGCCACTTAATATAATGTTTACATGCCCTACATTACTCATCTCATATGTATATACTGTGCTCGATACCATCTACTGCATCTTGCCCATGCCGTTCTGTACCATCACTCATTCATATATCTTTATGTACATATTCTTCATCCCTTGTGTGTACAAGGTAGTTGTTGTGAAATTGTTAGGTTAGATTACTTGTTGATTATTACTGCATTGTCGGAAGTAGAAGCACAAGTATTTCGCTACCCTCGCATTAACATCTGCTAACCATGTGTATGTGACAAATAAAATTTGATTTGACCTGTTCACTGGACGTACTACCTGTCCCAGACCTGCTGTTTGATCTGAATGATCGGCTATGAAAAGCCAAATGACATTTACGCTTGTGGTGTTGACCTGTTGCTCCTTCTACAACCACTGTGATTATTATTTGACCCTGCTGGTCATCTATGAACATTTGAACATCTTGGCCATGTTCTGTTATAATCTCCCCCTGGCATAGCCAGAAGAGGACTGGCCACCCCTCATAGCCTGGTTCCTCTCTAGATTTCTTCCTAGGTTCTGGCCTTTCTAGGGAGTTTTTCCTAGCCACCGTGCTTCTACACCTGCATTGCTTGCTGTTTGGGTTTTAGGCAGGCTTTCTGTACAGCACTTTGTGACATCGGCTGATGTAAGATGGGCTTTATAAATACATTTGATTGATTAATTTGTTGCTAGCAAAATTATTCAGTCATTCTGATTAAAGAGCATCTCACTGTCTCCTCGTGCTCCACGAGGAGACAGTGAGATGCTTTAGTACAAGTACTGCACGGTAAGACCGGCTGCTAGTGCTGTTGTTGGAACTGCCCCAAGCTTCAGCTTCTATCTCTGAAGTGGCTGTTTTTTGGGGGCCGTGAAATGAGAAGCTACCTACTGTATCCTTGACCACCTTTATGGAGTGCCTTTACGCTATCTAGTGGCCAAAAGCTGACACAGCACCTCAGCTGCAAATATACTTCATTTAGGTAAGACAGGTCAAATATCGCTTTTCCCATAAACCAAATAACAATAAGCTAAGCCACATATGCCGAGTGTGCAAAACATTTAGAACACCATCCTATAGTGAGTAGCAGCCCTTTTGCCCTCAGAACAGCCTTAATTCATCAGGGCATGGACTCTACAAGGTGTCGAAAGTGTTCCACAGGGATGCTGGCCTATGTGGACTCCAATGCTGGATGTCCACAAGTTGGCTGGATGTCCTTTGGGTGATGGACCATTCTTGATACACACGGGAAACTATGAAAATCCCAGCAGCGTTGCAGTTCTTGACACAAACCCTTGCGCCTGGCACCTACTACCATACCCTGTTCAAAGGCACGTAAATCTTTTGTCTTGCTGATTCATCTTCTGAATGGTACACGTACACAATCCATGACTCAATTATCTCAAGGCTTAAACATCCTTCTTTACCCTGTCTCCTCCCCTTCATCTACACTGAAGTGGATTTAACAATTATTGCTTTACGTGTGTATCAAGAATGGTGAAATAAATAAAGGTTAAATAAAAAATATATAACAAGTGAAATCAATAAGGGATCATAACGTGGATTCACCTGGTCAGTCTGTCATGGAAAGAGCAGGTGTCCATAATGTGTTATACACTCAGTGTATGTCTCATAACAGACTAAACTATTCCCAACTAAAAAAACAACATCAATAAATGAAAACATTTGGGGAAATGTTTGACCATGCCACAGTCTTCGCTAAGAAATAGTAAACTGAACAGAGTGATATTTTCATTTAGATTTAATAAAAATGTATTACATACAATAAAATATCCAGTGGTACCATTTCGAAGACAATATATATTTTTAAGTTAATTAAAATCAGAACTCAGGAAAAAAAGACATTATTTTGTTATTTTTAATGTTTGGACTGTATGGACAATATTGTCAGCAGAGTCCACAACTGCCATCTGTGAGTAGCCTAGTCCATAAAACACCCACTAGCCTCTACCATCTAGGCATGTGTAGATCTGAAGAAATATGTATATGTATTAGCAGTGCAGTGAAAATTCCTTGCAGATTTTGATGAAGTTCCTAGGTCAGGGACAGGGGGTGTTTCTGGACCGTGCCCGTGCGTGTGTGTGTCAGGAGTGAGGGTGTAAGTACAGGATAGCCCCCGAATCCTCTAGTTTTTTTAAGGCTTCTGCTTCGTGGGTAAGGTCATGGTAGGAATCCTGGAACAGAACGAAAGCAGAGCCTAAACATAACATCACAGTGCACTGAAAAATCTACTAGCATGGCATATAACACTGAGTGTTGATCTGTCACAGGAGTTGAGTAAAATCCCATGCACACTCACCTTCATGGATTTCATAGTGTCATATCCATAGTAGTGTATAGGGTGCTTCTGGTTTTTGGATGCTGGATATCCAAACCCAGCTATGTGGACCACATCACAGTAGTTGAGTGCCACGAACACGGCAAGGATCCCTGTAGTGGGGTGTACCGGTTTCTGTAGGAGTGAGAACCAAAACCAATGAGACCTACAGTATATTATAAACTGCGTGGTTCCAGCCCTGAATGCTGATTGGCTGACAGCCGTGGTATATCAGACCATATACCACATGTATGATAAAACATTTAATTTTACTCCTCTAATTAAGTAGGTAACTAGTTTATAATAGCAATAAGGCACCTTGGGAGTTTGTGGTATATGGCCAACTTCGCGATGCTGTCATGCCTAAGAACAGTCCTTAGCCATGGTATATTAGCCATATACCACACCCCCTCGTGCCTTTTTGCTTAAGTAATATACATGTAGTATTATGTTTGACACAGTAGGGGGCATCCGAGACCAGTAAAAACTCCCATAGTCCTGCATTTCTAGTACATTAGTTGGCAGGACAAGTAAATTACAGAGCAGTGTACCCTTTTCTTAATGTGTACTTAGACAAAGCGAGATGGTACTAGGATTTTTGACTTTTTGTCTCCAGTACAATGTGAGGGGTGTCCCTGGTTTGATTCCGTTCATGGACACACATCCCTAGGTAGCTCCTCTTTTCAGTTCGCTGCAGCTAGCGACTGGAACGAGCTGCAAAAAAACGCTCAAACTGGATGTTTTATCTCCATCTCTTCATGCAAAGACTCAGTCATGGAAACTCTTGCTGACAGTTGTGGCTGCTTCGCGTGATGTATTGTTGTCTCTACCCTCTTGCCCTTTGTGCTGTTGTCTTTGCCCAATAATGTTTGTACCATGTTCGTGCTGCTACCATGTTGTTCTTCTGCTATGTTGTGTTGCAACCATGTTGTTGTCAAGTGTTGCTATACCATACTGTGTTTTCATGTGTTGCTGCCTTGCTATGTTGTTGTCTTAGGTATCTCTTTATGTAGTGTTGTGGTGTCTCTCTTGTCGTGATGTGTGTTTTGTCCTATATTTTTTATTTTATTTTGTATTTTTAATCCCAGCCCCCGTCCCCACAGGAGGCCTTTGCCTTCTGGTAGGCTGTCATTGTAAATAAGAATTTGTTCTTAACTGACTTGCCTAGTTAAATGAAGGTTAAATAAAACTGCTGTGTGTAAATAATGATTACCAATGTTCACAGAGGCAGCAGAGGGAAATTGTTTCTACATGAGAGCTGTGAGGGGGATTAAAATCCCCTTTTCCAAAGAGTAGGTTAAATTGAGCCTTTTTTTACATTCAGCATCACTCCCATCAAGGGAAATATAGTATACTTTCTAACAAAGATATCTACATATATTTCAGAATGTTGTGTATCCCTGGAAATAATCATAATTCATGTAAACATTACAGACCCACTCCAATTTGCTTACCGCCCAAATAGGTCCACAGACGATGCAATCTCAACCACACTGCACACTGCCCTAACCCATCTGGACAAGAGGAATACCTATGTGAGAATGCTGTTCATCGACTGCAGCTCAACATTTAACACCATAGTACCCTCCAAGCTCATCATCAAGCACGAGACCCTGGGTCTCGACCCCGCCCTGTGCAACTGGGTACTGGACTTCCTGACGGGCCGCCCCCAGGTGGTGAGGGTAGGTAACAACATCTCCACCCCGCTGATCCTCAACACTGGGGCCCCACAAGGGTGCGTTCTGAGCCCTCTCCTGTACTCCCTGTTCACCCACGACTGCGTGGCCACGCACGCCTCCAACTCAATCATCAAGTTTGCGGACGACAACAGTGGTAGGCTTGATTACCAACAACGACGAGACGGCCTACAGGGAGGAGGTGAGGGCCCTCGGAGTGTGGTGTCAGGAAAATAAGCTCACACTCAACGTCAACAAAACTAAGGAGATGATTGTGGACTTCAGGAAACAGCAGAGGGAACACCCCCCTATCCACATCGATGGAACAGTAGTGGAGAGGGTAGTAAGTTTTAAGTTCCTCGGCGTACACATCACAGACAAACTGAATTGGTCCACCCACACAGACAGCATCGTGAAGAAGGCGCAGCAGCACCTCTTCAACCTCAGGAGGCTGAAGAAATTTGGCTTGTCACCAAAAGCACTCACAAACTTCTACAGATGCACAATAGAGAGCTTCCTGTCGGGCTGTATCACCGCCTGGTACGGCAACTGCTCCGCCCACAACCATAAGTCTCTCCAGAGGGTAGTGAGGTCTGCACAACGCATCACCGGGGGCAAACTACCTGCCCTCCAGGACACCTACACCACCCGATGTCACAGGAAGGCCATAAACATCATCAAGGACAACAACCACCCGAGCCACTGCCTGTTCGCCCCGCTATCATCCAGAAGGCGAGGTCAGTACAGGTGCATCAAAGCTGGGACCGAGAGACTGAAAAACAGCTTCTATCTCAAGGCCATCAGACTGTTAAACAGCCACCACTAACATTGAGTGGCTGCTGCCAACACACTGTCAATGACACTGACTCAACTCCAGCCACTTTAATAATGGGAATTGATGGGATTGATGTAAAATATATCACTAGCCACTTTAAACAATGCTACTTAATATAATGTTTACATACCCTACATTATTTATCTCATATGTATACGTATATACTGTACTCTATATCATCTACTGCATCTTTATGTAATACATGTATCACTAGCCACTTTAAACTATGCCACTTTGTTTACATACTCATCTCATATGTACATACTGTACTCGATACCATCTACTGCATCTTGCCTATGGCGCTCTGTACCATCACTCATTCATATATCTTTATGTACATATTCTTTATCCCTTTACACTTATGTGTATGAGGTAGTTGTTTTGGAATTGTTAGCTAGATTACTCGTTGGTTATTACTGCATTGTCGGAACTAGAAGCACAAGCATTACGCTACACTCGCATTAACATCTGCTAACCATGTGTATGTGACAAATAAAATTTGATTTGATTTGTTTTGAAAAGAAAAGTTATCTCTTGGCACAATTTATAACTGGTATGGGGTTAATCCACCTACAAATGTCTGTACCGAATTAAATAATTACCACTTCCTTTCTAAAACCATGTCTACCTTTATTTCCAAAACGCTTTTTGTCTTTTAATCATTATAAGCATCTTTTAACACAGGCTTAAGACCTAACAAACAGTTTCTATTTAAAAAGAAAAACACATAGGCCAGGCCCTGTTGTTACCTCATGACTACCGACCTGTAGCACACCTGGAGCCATGAAGGGCTTTGAAAGGCTGCTCATGGCTCACAACACCATTATCCCAGAAACCCTAGACCCACTCCAATTTGCATACTGCACCAACAGAGCCACAGATGGTACTATCTTTATTGCACTCCACACTGCCCTTTCACACCTCAACCAAAGCAACACCTATGTGAGAATGCTATTCATTGACTACAGCTCAGCGTTCAACACCATAGTGCCCTCAAAGCTAATCACTAAGCGAAGGAGGTCAGAGACCTGACCGTGTGGTGCAAAGACAACAACCTCTCCCTCAACGTGAACCAGACAAAGGAGATGAGTGTGGAATACAGGAAAAGGAGGACCGAGCACGCCCCCTTCTCATCGACAGGGCTGCAGGGGAGCAGGTTGAGAGCTTTGTTCCTTTGGCGTCCACATCACCAGCAAACTAACATGGTCCAAGCACACCAAGACAGTCATGAAGAGGGCACGACAAAACCTATTCCCCCTTAGGAGACAGAAAAGATTTGGCATGAGTCCTCAGATTCTCAAACGGTTCTACAGCTGCACCATCGAGAGCATCCTGACTGGTTGCATCACTGCTTGGTATGGCAACTGCTCGGCCTCTGACCGCAAGGCACTACAATGGGTAGTGCGTACGGCCCAGTACATCACTGGGGCCAAGCTTCCTGCCATCCAGGATCTCTATACCAGGCGGTGTCAGAGGAAGGCCCTAAAAATTGCCAAAGACTCTAGCCACCCTAGTCATAGACTGTTCTCTTTGCTACCACAAGGCAAGCCGTACCGGAGCGCCAAGTCTAGGCTCAAGAGGCTTCTAAACAGCTTCTACCCCCAAGCTATAAGACTTCTGAACATCTAATCAAATTACTATTTGCATTGCCCCCCCTCTTTTACGCAGTTGCTACTCTCTGTTATTATCTATACATAGTCACTTTAATAAACTCTACCTACATGTACATATTACCTCAATTACCTCAACTATCCTGTGCCCCCGCATATTGACTCTGTACCGGTACCCCCTGTATATAGCCTCGCTATTGTTATTTTACTGCTGCTCTCTAAATTATTTGTTATTTTATGTATACTTTTTTTAGGCATTTTTCTTCAAACTGCATTGTTGTTAAGGGCTTGTAAGTAAGCATTTCACTATAAGTAAGCATTTCACTATTTCACTATGTATGTTGTATTCGGCGCATTTGACAAATAGCATTTGATTTGATTCCAGAGATAATGCCTTTAAGAACAATCTTAAAAGTATCTACTTTGGTTTAGATACAAGCATCGTGAAACCTCTAACACAATAAATCCATTTAAAAATCTGTTTTTTGGACCTAAGTTGTTTACCACTTTTTCCATGTGGTTTCTTCCTTCACAGACTGAAATGATGGGGTGACTTAACTTGTCCCTTTGGCTCAACTTACCCGACTCTCCCTTATCTGTTCCATCTAATCATTAACCTTGGTTTACTCATCTACCCACCATTTCCAAGGAAGCTTCTTGTTCAGGCACATTATTCCTGCCTACTGCTTTCTCAATTCCTTCCAATAAAACCCTACTGAGGTGCTGTGGGTCTGCAGTATAAATCAGCCAAATAAAATACAAATAAAACAACAATACATAAAACCTTCAAAATGGCCAATACTGAGTGCAGGAGCCTTTCCAAGGTAAATGTGAGTGAGTGAGTGAGTGAGTGAGTGAGTGAGTGAGTGAGTCAGTGAGTGAGTCAGTCAGTGAATCCTGCAGGGCTTTACAAGCATGCTGTCTGACCTGGACAGCCATTACTCGTGCCCTAAGGAGAGAGAAACTGGAGAAACCAAGTTCTCAAACCTATGCTTCTCCTCTCTTCATCACACTGTACAGGACATTCCTCCAAACCTGGTTCCTAATGCACTTAGCATAAGTGCCTTTTCTTCCTGAGCCTGGCTCTGCTAAATCTGACATTCTGTGTGCATTAGTCTCATGTGGTCGGTCACCGAGCGCTCCAACTTCGGTAGTGCCTCGCATAGTTTGGACATTGGCCCATGGAGCCTTGGTGAGGTGAATATTGTCACTGCTGTTCGCCAAGCAGACCAGATTGGTGGGAGTCGGACCTTTGTTTTGGAAGGGGGTGGCGGTGGGGGCTGTCTGACCGACAGGGGCATTATTTAGCCCTCTAGCTCTCCTCAGCTCAGTCAGCCTCTGTATTGTAACCAGGGGGACTGCCTGCTGCTGCTGCCTTCTCACAGGGCATGTGGATGACTGCCAACACGGCAGCCACAGGGAGGGGGTGAGAGTTTGGCATTGGGGATGTGGGGCTGCGGTCGGGCCCGTGACCCAGGAAAGTGACAGGGGAGAGGGGAATGAGGGCAAAGGGGCCAGGATCGAGTGCTCGGCATGGTTGCTGTTCCTGTTCTCGCTCAAAGTAAACAGCCTACGCCCTCCAGCCAGACACCCAGCCAGCCAGGAGACAGCCAGCCAAGGTTGAGCTCATCTTGCCTGTAGGGCCACGCAGATGGAGGAGTGCTATGCTCGGGCTGCCCCGCTGATCGCCTGCAGGACCCCTTCTTTCCCACTGTTCCCTCGGCACAGACACCAGCCAGTTGTGTTTGCATTTCAGCAGTCCGAGTGCACAGCCTCAGTCTCTGCCACAGGGGCTCACTGGGGGAACAAATTAAACCAAACTTAACCTGGCTTTGTTCCATCTCAAAGACATCTCCACCATGCACTGAACAAGCCCTCTTGGCAGATGGACCTCTTGGCCAATGAAAACACAATTCCACATTAGTTATAGCTCAAATCAATGTATCATGTATTTCAAAACCCAGAATTCCTCAGCCAAACAGAGAATTGTACTCCCAATTTGTGAACAGAAAACAGCTCAATGGCTTACTATTCAAATGTCATCCATCACAATATTCTATTCCGCAATCATTTTTCTTCATTCCATTAGTTGTGTTGTTCCATTCTCCATATGTTCTACTGTTATTTTGTGGAATTCCCTGCAGTATCGTTTTCTTCTTGCTCATCCATTTCTGGGTAATCAGTAGAGCGTTTGGGACTGACCTCCTTTCCAAACTGCAGCTGGTAGAAATGTATACAGACAGCACAACAGACAGCACAGAACACTGGCCACTTCACATGGATTTATTTTCTGCCCATTACCTGGTTCCCAACGTGGCTAGGAGTAAACAGAGCTGATCCCTTACCTGTTTGCTCTTTGGTTGAAGTGGGATTTGTAGCAGACTGCTGGCCGTCCCATGAAGAAAGTGAGGGTCCAGCACCCGGATGCGACTGGTCCTGCCCAGCCAGATCTGTGGAGGGGGCTTCCAGAAACCTTTCCTCACCTGACACACACACACACACACACACACACACACACACACACGGAGGAAAAGGTGTGTTGATTAGTGAGTGCACACACACAGAGCCCGTGTCTACACAATTGAGGCCCTGTTTAAGTCTCATTCTTCTCAGTTTCTCAGGGCGACCTACTCCTAAATGAAGGAGTAATGACCCTGTCCCTAATCATGCTAATAGCGACCATAGCAGCCTGAGCTAAACCAGAGAGTGGAGGTGTTTGGGCTGCTGAGACTACAGTTGGATTTTCAAGTATGTTTGGCAAGGCTGCCATTGATAATGTACATTTTGTCACTGCGTGGATGGATTGCAAGTACCAGGGAAGCAGCTAAAATGGAGGTGTGTGTGCGCACACATCCAGTACCCTCTTCTCGTCGTACAGGATCTCTTTGAGCCAGCGGAGGTCCTGCTGTTTGAAAGGCACTAGGACCATAAGGGTGTCGGGGTCGTTGTGCATGCTGGGGTTGTAGGAGGCCGACTCAGGGTAGAAGAGACGCATAGTGGTCTTGTTCCCCACGTCATCCTCATAACCTCTGACAGGGGCATCATTCAGCCTGCACATGGAACACAGAGAAAGATAAACCTTAGCCATTCATTCTATAAAAATAAAACAGAGTAAAAACACCAGCACACCATTCCTGAAGTGTAAATAGCAACACTCCAACCACAAAGGGTTTTCTTAGTGAGACTTCCTATTTATCTTATTTTCCCATGATGTTACTTGTACCCTGCACCTATGTAAGTTTGTTGGATTGTGTTTATTGCATTTGAATAAAAAAGCAAACAAGTAACAGTGCTACACTGGACAAAAATAACATGGAGGAGTTCATTCTACGCTTGCCACCAGTCACAGTTCCAGTATCCTTGCGTGCCAGGAATGCCATCGCTGGTGAAATTGACTACAGTTCAAGTAACCTTCATATTCTGAGTGTTCGCATGATAAGTTGAAAGCTGTTCTACCCTGCCTCTTATGTAACAGAATGCACTCCACTATTTCACCACCATGTATCAAAACAGGTGAAAACCCCTGTCTAGTTTATAGTTTTTAGGATTGTACACTTTAATGCAAGATTGCTCTAATTGTGTCTGCCATTGTAAGATTTTTCCAGCCTAATGCAAGCGTCGGAAACATCAGGCTTGGTAGGAGGACAGAGCACCAAATGTCAATGAACTCTATTTCCTCAGCCTATGAGATTAGATTCAGAGAATCGGAGAAGTAAGAGCTGAGCAGAACAGAACAAAGCAGAACAGACCAGAGTGCATTGTGCCTGGATATGACCAGGCAAAATTGCCTGGGCTGTTGGTAAGAGGCTTATAAAAAAAAAACTAAAAATGTATGTGTTCCTTCCAAGGCTATAAATCTGATTTGAAGAGGGCGCTGGGGTGTTTTTCTGCATGGTCGACCAAATCCCCCTTTTAAGCGCCTGAGTTAACCCAACAGTTGACTGATTGCATAGAGAAAGGCATTAAAGCAAGGTCACCAATCTGAGCTGGCCATTATAGTACAGCATTATGCTTCCATGGGCAAAACAAATTAGAATACCCCTCTTTAGAGGACAACGCATCATAGAAAATCTGGATTGCGGGAATTGCTATGGAAAAGGCCATTGTGGGACTGGTTAAATGCTATTGTGGCTATAGACTGTACCCTGAGCCATATTTCGATATCAAATGCAGGCCTGCCAACCCTGTCCATCTTTTTAGAGTACTAGACGGGCGCGAAAAATTGGAGATTCAACTCGCAAATCTAGTGCAAAGGCATTTTAGAAGCAATGCCTCTATAGCTAATACCAGACACTCATTCATTATTCCTCGTGTAGTCTTCTAAACTCACGACTCCATGTAATGCCAAGATGTTTATATTTCTTTTGATTATACTTTTGTAATACTTTGTGACGTGGATCATAATTACAGTTACAGTCTATCAGATTGCGTGATCCTCGTAATGTTACGTGGAAAATAGAACTGTTGGGACGCAGAATTAAATGTATATCACACTCGCACAAATGCGACCAGTTATTTTTCGTATTTGCATTTAATTTCTTTCACTAGCAAATGCGAGTGAACTGCTGGCACTTTAGAGCCCACTGAATGTTCATCCTATGTTCGCTAACGTTAGCTTGAAACAATTAGTGTTGACCTTTCCACAACACACGGAGTCGAAAAGGGATTTGTCCATGTGTTCACGTACAGCTGACAGTCGGCAAACTCAGCATCACAACAAACAGGTGGTGCAGACACAGGGTAGCTACGTCCAATAATGATGTATTCATCTCCATGTCTGTTGACACAAACTCTGTACATGTTTGTGTGTTGCAGCTCGATAATTGGGATGTTAGATATACTCTGTGGATTCATTTTTTAAATAAAATGTAAAAATAATAATAATCAGGCCCTATTCATTTCTGCTTACTTTTAACTCGGATCTCGTACCTGCGTACATGGACAGAGAATTGTGTAGCTGGTACGTAAAATGCGTGCATGTTGGCAGGTCTGCAAATGATATGGCTCTTGACTGTACTGTCTGCAATATAATGCACTCTATGTACTGATATTGATTAGGAACACCATTAATTGTCCAGGAACATCATTGGATAAAACAGAAATGAGGAGTCCTGGGAATAGTTCAACAGAAGAGGAGGGAGGATGGACTTAATGAAGATTTTTGTGGTAGAAAACAGGATGGAACCATTAGGCTTAATACTTACCGGATCACCACATCATACTCGTTGATGACGCCCCCCAAGGAGCTGTTTTTAATGGCAAACCCATTTCCTATGACTGCACATGTTCTGCAGTCTAGACTGAGGAAATACATCAAAATAAATTAAGTTCAGTATAATTCACTGCTTCCTATTATTACAATCCATTTGCTTTAGTGTTGCCTGTATTATCATTTTAGAGTTCAAGACCACTTTCAGAGGGGTGACTGTAACTGCACACTACAGTAGAACCACTGGACATTTTCCAACACTGCCATTGTAATAGTGACTGGTCACACTGCTTGGTTTGACAATTGGCATTCTTTCTTGAAATTAAGTAAGGCAGCTTCCTTGTCCACCCATTATACACACACCACAGGGATGATTTGAGTCATTATGTTAGCACAGCATTTACACTACAATACATTGTGGAGAGTTATGGGAAAAAAAGACCCTTGTGTAAATTGCTCTCAGATGCATATCACCCATCGGTGGTTCTTTGTGATCTTAACAATTATTGTAAGAAATAAAGTGGTTAAAACGGCACACCAGAGGTTAAAAACCTTGCTAATATGGCTAAGAAACACTCATCACACTTACCGATCAATGCTGGCCGGCATTTTGTAATTGGCAATAATGGCTAACACTCTCAGCAGCAGTAACTCTGGAAAGGAGAGAGGGATTAATAAAGGTGTGATCACTCAGACTGATAAAAACATTTATTTAAAATGTTTAAGAACACATTCTTATTTACAATGACAGCCTACCCCAGCCAAACCTGGGCCAATTATGCACCGCCCTATTGGACTCCAAATCACGGCCGGATGTGATACAGCCTGGATTTGAACCAGGGACTGTAGTGACACCTCTTGCACTGAGATGCAGTGTCTTAGACCGCTGTGCCACTCAGGAGCCCAGATGCTGAGGACAGTTTGTTTTCACATAGAGAAGTTCATATTGAGAGGGCCAATGACTCAATACTGTTTCCAGCTAACTCGTCATAAACTCAATAAATGTCACACACGTTTTCTGGCAAGTGGACATTGACTCCATAATGCTTCTCAATAAAATCTTATGATTTGAGTCATTATGTTATCAGCTGTCACAAAGTGCTAAACAGATACCCAGCCTAAAACCCCAAAGAGTACGTCTTACTTTATAGCAGGGGAAAAGTGGTGACTTTTACAGCAGTATATGCAAACGGCTGCTCATTCAAAAAGTAACTAGACCAAACAAAACAGGAAGGGACTCAAGTCAACTCTTGGTGAACTGACAGCGTGTAGAGCTTGGCTGAGAATGAAATGTACTGTATATGTATTTAGATGTCATTTTTCTTTTTCAGAGGAGCGTTACATGTACAAAAACAATAAAATGCATACAAATATAACCCTGACCCATTCCCCCCCCCCTAAGGCCCTATCCACCCACCCGCATCCTCCCTCCCCACCTAGAAACTACACTTCCCACCCTGCCTAACGGAGATTGTTCATTACAGAGTCAAGTATATTTTTCCAGGCCTCAATTGTTCCTTCACTAGCACCATTCATTCTCGCTGTCGATAATCCTAATGCAATAACTTCCAATAGTAACTGTATCCATTGGTTAAATGGGAGAGAGTGAGGTGGTTGCCATCATAGAGACAAAACATTTTTTTTTGCAGCATTGCTTCCTGCCAGCAGAAATCTTCTCTGATTGAGAGATTCAAGGGGCTATCATTGTTAAGTAACAAAATAAATGGAAAGCATTGAAAAGTTACATTTCTGCACTTCAAAATGTATTTTGTAACTTTTCCCCAGAAACATTTAACTGCAGAGGGTCATGTAAAAATCTTCCAAGCGTGACATAGTTCCCAATCGTTCTTCATTGTGACGTCATGCTGTAAAATTGATCCCAGCTTGAAAATATTGCCAGTTGAATAATTACACGCGCATCTCTTTATGTGGATGGCTGAGCTAGTCTTTTTATGCGAATGGCTGAGCTTGTCTCTTTATGCGGCTGGCTGAGCTCGTCTCTTTATGCGGATGGCTGAGCTCTTCTCTTTATGCGGATGGCTGAGCTCGTCTCTTTATGCGGATGGCTGAGCTCATCTCTTTATGCGAATGGCTGAGCTCATCTCTTTATGCGGATGGCTGAGCTCATCTCTTTATGCGAATGGCTGAGCTCATCTCTTTATGCGGATGGCTGAGCTCATCTCTTTATGCGGATGGCTGAGCTCATCTCTTTATGCGGATGGCTGAGCTCATCTCTTTATGCGGATGGCTGAGCTCTTCTCTTTATGCGGATGGCTGAGCTCTTCTTTTTATGCGGATGGCTGAGCTCGTCTCTTTATGCGGATGGCTGAGCTCATCTCTTTATGCGAATGGCTGAGCTCATCTCTTTATGCGGATGGCTGAGCTCATCTCTTTATGCGGATGGCTGAGCTCATCTCTTTATGCGGATGGCTGAGCTCATCTCTTTATGCGGATGGCTGAGCTCATCTCTTTATGCGGATGGCTGAGCTCATCTCTTTATGCGGATGGCTGAGCTCATCTCTTTATGCGGATGGCTGAGCTCATCTCTTTATGCGGATGGCTGAGCTCATCTCTTTATGTAGATGGCGAAGCTCATGCAGATGTTTCTCTCACACCATCCCTTGACCTCAAAAAACTGTTCTGTGGTCACACACATTTGCTTCACACATCTGTCAATCAATGGTTACCAGGAGTATTGACTCGGACCAATCAGAAGTTTGTTGAGGCATGAGGTCAGCATATAAATACCTGGACTCGCACATCAAAGTGCTGATGGATGGTGTAAGGAGAGATTTTTTGTGATTGCAAAGACTTGGGTGCTACGTTTTCGATTGACAGTGCATACATTTGTTTTTTAGTTGAGTTTGAGTTTATTCATTCTTACTCACAGATCAAACTGAAGAAATGCAGAATTTACATTACTAATAATTGCAAAACACTCATTTTGATTCATAATTACATTGTTTTTCAATTTTGCACCAAATAGAAAGTGTGAGCAATAATAAGACCAAAGCATAGTTTACATTGTCTTAAGGGATAAATCAATGAAGACCACCTCTTCCAGGGCCATAGGAGACACCATATTTCTCTATACTCAGCCGGTGGGGCAGAAGAATCATGTCTAAACCAATTTAGGATGGGGTGAAACGCTAGCGCCTGGAAATACAATTTAAAGTTTGGTACAAATAGTCCTCATACGTCTTTCCTTGCAATATACATTTTACAACCGCACAATGAATTGTATCCTAATAGCGGGATACAAAGAATAATTCAACTACAGAAATTTAGCCGTGGCAATATATTCATTTTTACGGTTAAAGCAATTGGGATATAATTCCATCTATTGAGGTCAGATTTAATTGATTTGAGCGTTCTGTTGAAGTTTCTGGCAATGGTTTTATATAAAGAAGGAAATATACCTTCTCCCAAATATTTCAAATGGTAAACGACCTGGATTCCATAAATAGAGATAGAGTCCTCCATCGGGTCTTGAGAGGCAGCAGCGCTGATTTGGTTAGACTAGTTTTATAACTTGAGATGAAGCTGAATTTATCTTCAATGCGTTTGGGAGCGATTGAGATACATTGTCTACATATAGTAAAGTATTGTCTGCATCTAATGAGATTAAGTGAACTGTAGATTTGCGAGAAATTTGTGTTAATTCCTACGATTGACGAATTGCCTGGGCCAGACGTTCCACGGATAATAAGATTTGCAATGTCAAAATTGGATCGCCTCGTCTGCTACTTCTAGTGATTCTGAATGGAACAAATGAGATATTGCCTATTATTACTATGGCTGAGGGATTGACATGTAGTATTTTAATAATATTCATGTAATTGGAGACAATTCCTATATGTTCCAAGACAGAGCAGAGATATGACCATTCTAGACTATCAAAAGCTATTTCTGCATCAAGAGGTAATGCAGCCCAAGGAGCTGTTGTTTCTGATGAAGCATCGAAGATATGTAATAGTCAATGGAGGTTATCCAAGGATAAACACTTTTTAACAAACCCGATTTGGTCCATGTGGATCAATTTGGGTAAGTAAGACAACATTTTGGAAAAAAACATTTAATATCGGTGTTTATCAAAGATAGGGAGCGATAGTGAGAACCTGGGTGGTATCAATACCTTTTTTAAATAAAAGTGTAATTAGAATTAAATATATTTTCATAAACATGTTCCATTAAAGTCTTTGTGCTTTGTGGGAAAGAGAGGAAAACAAAGAAATGACACAATGAAATGAGAGAACATACCACTTCCTTTAATACCGTAGGGCAACGCTAATGTGGACTGATGTTGTCGCCAGAAGAAATCATCCAGTTTGAAGAAGAGCTCTGTTTGTCTGCTAATGCTGTATTAGGAACAGTGGAGAAAATAATTCACATTACAACCTGGAAATATGCAAGGATATAGTGTACAGTTCCTACTAAATATTCCATACTGCCAATGGTATGGGGATATAAAGTACACACTGCTGACCTGGCAGTTTTAGTTTCAGTCATTAAAATGGAAATTAATTTAGCCATAATTCCTTCTCATAGTTCAGTCTAATCAACCCCCATGTCTATCAGGCAGACAAATTGTACGTATTATAAGCAAAGCCGATTTCAATAAAAATGTTCCCAACTCAACAAGTAATATGTTAACATGATGTCATTCAGCAAGCATGCCCCTCTATAAAATCAACTGTTGGCATTTTTACTGCCAAGAAGAAGAAGAAAACAAACAATGATGTACATTGCATTCGGAAAGCATTCAGATCCCTTCACTATTTCCATTTTACTTTAGAGTCTTATTCTAAAAGAGATTAAATATTTTTTTAAATCCTTTTTATCAAAAATAAAAACTGAAATATGACATTTACGTAATTATTCAGATCATGTCCAATCAATTGAATTTAACACAGGTGAACTCCAATCAAGTTGTAGATACATCTCAAGGATGATCATTGGAACAGGATGCACCTGAACTCAATTTTGAGTCTCATAGCAAAGGGTCTGAATACTTACAGTGGGGCAAAAAAGTATTTAGTCAGCCACCAATTGTGCAAGTTCTCCCACTTAAAAAGATGAGAGGCCTGTAATTTTCATCATAGGTACACTTCAACTATGACAGACAAAATAAGAAAGAAAATCCAGAAAATCACATTGTAGGATTTATGAATTTATTTGCAAATTATGGTGGAAAATAAGCATTTGGTCACCTACAAACAAGCAAGATTTCTGGCTCTCACAGACCTGTAACTTCTTCTTTAAGAGGCTCCTCTGTCCTCCACTCGTTACCTGTATTAATGGCACCTATTTGAACTTATCAGTATAAAAGACACCTGTCCACAACCTTAAACAGTCGCACTCCAAACTCCACTATGGCCAAGACCAAAGAGCTGTCAAAGGACACCAGAAACAAAATTGTAGACCTGCACCAGGCTGGGAAGACTGAATCTGCAATAGGTAAGCCGCTTGGTTTGAAGAAATCAACTGTGGGAGCAATTATTATGAAATGGAAGACATACAAGACCACTGATAATCTCCCTCGATCTGGGGCTCCACGCAAGATCTCACCCCGTGGGGTCAAAATGATCACAACAACGGTGAGCAAAAATCCCAGAACCACACGGGGGGACCTAGTGAATGACCTGCAGAGAGCTGGGACCAAAGTAACAAAACCTACCATCAGTAACACACTACGCCGCCAGGGACTCAAATCCTGCAGTGCCAGATGTGTCCCTCTGCTTAAGCCAGTACATGTCCAGGCCCGTCTGAAGTTTGCTAGATAGCATTTGGATGATCCAGAAGAAGATTGGGAGAATGTCATATGGTCAGATGAAACCAAAATATAACTTTTTGGTAAAAACTCAACTCGCTGTGTTTGGAGGACAAAGAATACTGAGTTGCATCCAAAGAACACCATACTTACTGTGAAGCATGGGGGTGGAAACATCATGCTTTGGGGCTGTTTTTCTGCAAAGGGACCAGGACGACTGATCCGTGTAAAGGAAAGAATGAATGGGGCCATGTATCATGAGATTTTGAGTGAAAACCTCTTTCCATCAGCAAGGGCATTGAAGATGAAATGTGGCTGGGTCTTTCAGCATGACAATGATCCCAAACACACCGCCCGGGCAACGAAGTAGTGGCTTCGTAAAGAAGCATTTCAAGGTCCTGGAGTGGCCTAGCCAGTCTCCAGATCTCAACCCCATAGAAAATCTTTGGAGGGAGTTGAAAGTCCGTGTTGCCCAGCAACAGCCCCAAAACATCAATGCTCTAGAGGAGATCTGCATGGAGGAATGGGCCAAAATACCAGCAACAGTGTGTGAAAACCTTGTAAAGACTTACAGAAAACGTTTGACCTCTGTCATTGCCAACAAAGGGTATATAACAAAGTATTGAGATAAACGTTTGTTATTGACCAAATACTTATTTTCCACCATAATTTGCAAATAAATTCATAAAAAATCCTACAATGTGATTTTCTGGATTTTTTCCCCTTCATTTTGTCTGTCATAGTTGAAGTGTACCTATGATGAAAATTACAGGCCTCTCATCTTTTAAGTGGGAGAACCTGCACAATTGGTGGCTGACTAAATACTTTTTTGCCCCACTGTATGTAAATAAGGTATCTGTTTTCTATTTGTAATACATTTAAAATATATATTTAAAAAACTGGTTTTGCTTTGTTATTATTGGGTATTGTTTGTAGATTGATGAGGAAAATTTTGTATTTAATCTATTTTAGAATAAGGCTGTAACGTAACAAAATGTGGAAAAGGGAAAGGGGTCTGAATACTTTCCGAATGCACTGTACCAGGCAGGGTTTTTACAGTGCTGATAGTCACTGTTTATTATATTTGCATAGTCACTTTACCCCTACCTACATGTACAAATTACCATGATTTCGAAGGAATTGTCAGTAGATCTGGGCAAGGGTACCAAAACATTTCTGCAGCAGTGAAGGTTCCCATCATTCTTAAATGGAAGAAGTTTGGAACCACCAAGACTCTTCCTAGAGCTGGCCGCCAGGCCAAACTGAACAATCTTGGTGTGTTTGGACCATAAGAGTTTGTTGGTGATGTGGACACCAAGGAACTTGAAACTCTCGACCTGCTCCACTTCAGCCCCGTCAATGTGAATGGGGGCGTGTTCGGCCCTCATTTTCCTGTAGCTCCTTTGTCTTGCTGACGTTGAGGTTGAGGTTGTCGGTAATCAGACCTACCACCGTTGTTGTCGTCAGCAAACTTAATGATGGTGTTGGAATCTTGCTTGGCCGCACAGTCATGAGTGAACAGGGAGTACAGAAGGGGACTAAGCACGCACCCCTGAAGGCACCTGTGTTGAGGATCAGCGTGGCAGATGTGTTATTGCCTACCCTTACCACCTGGGGATGGCGCGACAGGAAGTCCAGGATCCAGTTGCAGAGAGAGGTGTTTGGTCCCAGGGTCCGTAACTTAGTGATGAGCTTTGTGTGCACTATGGTGTTGAACGCTGAGCTGTAGTCAATGAACAGCATTCTCACATAGGTGTTCCTTTTGTCCAGGTGGGAAAGGGCAGTGTGGAGGGCGATTGAGATTGCATCATCTGTGGATCTGTTGGGGATATATGCAAATTGGAGAGGGTCTAGGGTTTCCGGGATGATGATGTCGATGTGAGCCATGACCAGCCTTTCAAAGCACTTCATGAATACAGACGTGAGTGCTACAGGGAGGTAGTCATTTAGGCAGGTTACCGTTGCTTTCTTGGGCACAGGGACTATGGTGGTCTGCTTGAAACATGTTGGTACTACAGACTCGGTCAGGGAGAGGTTAAAAACACCTGCACACCCATCCAGCATCACTACTCTGGACGGTTCTGACTTACAATATGTGGACAACTACAAATACCTAGGTGTCTGGTTAGACTCTAAACTCTCCTTCCAAACTCACATTAAGCATCTCCAATCCAAAATGAAATCTAGAATCAGCTTCCTATTGCGCAACAAATCATCCTTCACTCATGCTGCCAAACATACCCTTGTAAAACTGACTATCCTACCGATCCCTGACTTCGGCGATGTCATTTACAAAATAGCCTCCAACACTCTACCTTGCAAATTGGATGCAGTCCGTTTTGTTACCAAAGCCCCATATACTACCCACCACTGCGACCTGTATGCTCTCGTTGGCTGGCTCTCGTTGGCTGGCCCTCGCTTCATATTTGTTGCCAAACACACTGGCTCCAGGTCATCTTTAAGTCTTTGCTAGGTAAAGCCCCGCCTTATCTAAGCTCACTGGTCACCATAGCAGCACCCACCCGTAGCACGCGCTCCAGCAGGTATATTTCACTGGTCACCCCCAAAGTCAATTCCTCCTTTGGCCGCCTTTCCTTCCAGTTCTCTGCTGCCAATGACTGGAATGAACTGCAAAAATCAATGAACCTGGAGACTCATATCTCCCTCACTAACTTTAAGCACCAGCTGTCAGAGCAGCTCACAGATCACTGCACCTGTACATAGCCCATCCAACTACCTCATCCCCATACTGTTATTTATTTTGCTCCTTTGCACCCCAGTATCTCTACTTGCACACTCATCTACTGCACATCTATCACTCCAGTGATAAATTGCTAAATTGTAATTATTATGGCCTATTTATTTCCTTTACCTCCCTTATCCTACCTCATTTGCACACACTGTATATAGACATTTTCTATTGTATTATTGACTGTATTTTTGTTTATTCGATGTGTAACTCTGTTGTTTGTGTCGCAGTGCTTTGCTTTATCTTGGCCAGGTCGCAGTTGTAAATGAGAACTTGTTTTCAACTAGCCTACCTGCTTAAATAAAGGTTAAATATATATATATATATATATATATATATATATATTTTTTTAAAGGTCAGTGAAGATACTTGACAGTTCGTTCGTGCATGCTCTGAGTACACTGCCTGGTAATCCATCTGGCCCAGCGGCCTTGTGAATGTTGACCTGTTTAAAGGTCATACTCACTGCGGCTATAGAGAGCATGATCACACAGTCATTCGAGAACAGCTGATGCTCTCATGCATGCTTCAGTGTTGCTTTCCTCGAAGCGAGCATAAAAAGGTATTTAGCCCGTTTTGTAGGCTCGCTTCACTAGGCAGCTCGCGACTGGGTTCCCCTTTGTAGTGTGTAATAGTTTGTAAGCCCTGCAACATCCACGAGCGTCAGAGCCGGTGTAGTAGGATTCATTCTTAGTCCTGTATTGACGCTTTGCCTGTTTGAAGCTTTGTCTGAGGGCATAGCGGGATATCTTAGAAGCGTCCGGATTAGTGTCCCGCTCCTTGAAATCGTCAGCTCTAGCCTTTAGCTCATTGTGGATGTTGCCTATAATCCATGTCTTCTGGTTGGGATATGTACGTCCGGTCACTGTGGGGACGACGTCGTGGATGCACTTATTGATGAAGCCGGTGACTGAGGTGGTATACTCCTCAATGCCATTGGATGAATCCCGGAACATATTCCAGTCTGTGCAAGCAAAACAGTCCTGTAGCGTAGCATCTGCGTCTTCTGACCACTTCCATATTGAGTGAGTCACTGGTACTTCCTGCTTTATTTTTTTTTAAACTTGTAAGCAGGAATCAGGAGGATAGAATTATGGTCAGATTTGCGAAATGGAGGGTGAGGGAGAGCTTTGTAGGCGTGTCTGCTTGTGGAGTAAAGGTGGTCTACAAAATGGTAGAAATGAGGTAAAAACAGATTTAAGTTTACCTGCATTAAAGTCCCCGGCCACTAGCAGCACCGCTTCTGGATGAGTATTTTCTTGTTTGCTTATGGCCGTATACAGCTCATTGAGTGTGGTCTTAGTGCCAGCATCGGTTTGTGGTGGTAAATAGACAACCATGAAAAATATAGATGAAAGCTCTTGGTAGATAGTGTGGTCTACAGCTTATCATGAGATACTCTACCTCGGGTGAGCAATACCTCGAGACTTCCTTAATATTAGACATCGCGCACCAGCTGTTATTGACAAATAGACACCACCCCTCGTCTTACTGGACGTAGCGGTTCTGTCCTGCCGATGCACGGAAAACCCAGTCAACTGTATATTATCCATGTCGCCGTTCAGCCACGACTCTGTGAAACATAAGATATTACAGTTTTTAATGTCCCGTTGGTAGGATAGTGTTGATCGGAGCTCATCCAGTTTATTATCCAGTCATTGCACGTTGGCCAATAGAACAGATGGGAGAGGCGGGTTACCCACTCGTCGAAATATTCTCCCAAGGCACCCGGATCTGCGCCCCCTGTATCTCCATCTTTTCTTCATGTGAATGATGGGGATTTGGGCTGGTCTGTGAGCAACAGTATATCCTTCGAGTCAGACTCATTAAAGAAAAAATATTAGTCCAGTTCGAGGTAATTAATCGCTGTTCTGATATCCAGAAGCTCTTTCCGGTCATAAAATATGGTAGCAGCAACATTATGTCTAAACTAAGTTACAAACTATGGAAAAACAAAACACACAAAATAGCACAATTGGTTAGGAGCCCGTAAAACAGCAGCCATCCCCTGCAGCGCCATTATCTAAGTCTCATAGCAAAGGGTCGGAATACTTTTGTAAAAATGGAATATCTGTTTGTTTATTTTTTTATACACTTTTCTAAAAAAAACTTTTTCACTTTGTCATTGCGGGGTATTGTTTGTAGATTGAAAAAAAACATTCATTTTAGAATAAAGCTGTAAAGTAACAAAAATGTGGAAAAGGTAATGGGGTCTGAATACTTACTGAATGTACTGTACAGTACTGAGACTCCAAGGAAAGGGGTGAGACAAACATCACAAGCACACTAGTAAAATGTATTACTCTATTACTGTCTCCTGGTGTTTGTTCTCTGGTTGGAATTTAACATGGAGGATTATGCTTTGGATATCCGCTGTTTACGAGTAAGTAACAGTTAGTCATTGAGATATATTACCATGGTGTGCCAGTTGTAGTTGTCAGTGAAAGACTAAGGGACAACTTGGGGGCTTCCAATTAAGAGTGACATTGTTATTGCCTAGGAGGTGTCATGACGTTGGCCTCTTTGGGTATAGCAAGCCCCATCCCCCTCTCCCTGCCTCCCCCTTTCCTCCTTCAACTATGTTGCTGTGGTCAGAGAGATGTCGTAAATTCCTGAGGATCTCCTCAAGGACACACAGTATAGAGAGAGTCAATTTTCATAGAGGACAAAGGAAATCCTTCCACCTCACAGAACCTGAGGTACAAACAAATTTCATGTTCCGGAGAAAGTATAAAAGATCAGTGAAGAATCCAGCTACGAACTGGTCCGTTTGTCACAATTTGGGGAAGCTCATGGGAGACGGTGTGGCCACATTACCATAACACTGTTAATATAATAGCCTCAGATATGAGATTTACATCTAATTGTTGTATAAGATGAATGAGTGAATATGATACTGTTTGTATAATTGTGTAATATGATTTTGGACTGTTTAATGAAGAAAAATACAATTCCCTTTTGATTTGAACTAAATCAGAGGTCCGCCCCTGAGCCCAGTTAGGGTCAGGCCTCCTGGGACAGCCCTTTTTCGGCCCTTCCGAATAAAACCCCCACTCGGGTGGGGAGACAAAGGTTAGGGGAGACAAAGGTTGTAGACCATTGCTGAATCTTTTAACCATACCACGTGGTTAAACTCTTAGACTATCGATACCGACAGAATAAGAACAAGTCTTTGATATTAATTACTAGTCTGCAGCTAGGAATTCGGTATCATTGAACGCAAAGAACGACAACCGCCGACACATCCATTCTATAACAAATGTCACTCTGAACTATCCCCCCTAACCAAACCGAGAGAGAGAGGGAGAGAGACAGACAATTCTACAAAAGAAACAAACTTTTCACCAGCGATCAAGACGACACACTGAGCGTAAATATATATATTGATTGCAATTGTTCCCGAATGAGTGAGCGTTCATGTGCAAAGGATTAGCATTTCAATTGTTATAATTATCACTCTGTAGTGACTTCTTAGTCTTCAGTTAATGATAGTAAAGACACGACAGAGGCCTCCCAGTGTCTGATACTGTAATTAAGCATCTGTTTTGCATGTGAAAAATGACCTGACCTTCTCAACACATGAATCAAAATCAGTTGGTAAACAGTATTGATCTTGAGAAAATGGAGCATTGCTAATCTCTATATTTTGCAGGTCATGTCTGAGGGGAGCTGAGAGGAGGCCAACTGAACTCTATGGTCTAGTGGTCAGAGAAAGAAATGGCTGACCCCAAGGTTGCCGGATGGAGCATATCACTGTTGAACGCTTGAGCAGTGCACAGAAATAGAACAGCTCCAGTACATACTGATAATAGCACAGAGTAAAAATAAATAGAGGACCATTCAAGTGTCCTGGACAAAGGTACTCAGCAAGCTAGAGAAATACATTTGTCCATTGTCCTCCTGAAAAAAAAACGTTTAATTGTGTGAATCGAAAGCTCCTTTAAAAAAACAGACTTGACCTTAGGGGTCTGTTTTCATTGACGATCCATCAGCAGTTTCAACTTAAACAATTGTTCCAGAAAATGTACTTTACTGAGTCAATTTGTAGAAAATTATTTCCTTTCATAATACAATTGTTCCTACTTACAAAAAATGATTACATTTACTGGTGACCGGGTGAAAACAGCCCCCAAATGTCAAAAGAAGCTGGCACCTTGCATTCCAGTAAAAGCATTGGCAGAAATTAGTTAAGACTTAAACCCATCACCCCCACCCTCCTCGTTTTAAAGACAGACACTCCATTACTCACTTAAAATTGAGGCTCTCCCACTTCTTCTGCTTTAGCCAGCCGCCACACAGTGACTTGCTAGGAGTCAAAAGAGACTTGCTGGTGCCTCCATAACTGAAAGAAAAGCACACAAATCACCACAGTTGGGACAAAAACTGCTGACTGTTTAAACACTCACCGTGCCCAGTGACTTTAGTTTAAAAAATGTAAAGGGTGGGTATCTATTGAAGGCCTAAATTGACTGCCGTTTACCCACTTAAAGCTGTGGGTAGACAAGATGTTGGCTAGGTGAATGGAGTGGGCTGTCAACATGTTGTGATTCAGCAGCGGGCCTTATTTCAAGGTTTCCTTTTCCTTCAGTAAAGCATAGATGAGCATCTACGTGATTGCTCTGCCTGCTGCTCCAGAGAGGGAGCTTCCAGGCAGTAGACCAGGGCTGAGGCCTGAGGGCCGAGCAGGAGAAGCCTTACCTCTGAAGGAAGACGTGGGAGCAGTAGTAGGAGACTAAGAACAGTACAACAGCGAACAGTCTAAAGCACCATCCTGGAGAGGGAGAGAACAACCACATGTAATAGATTAGAAACTAACATAATGCTTTTCTTGTATAGCCTGTGGTCAAATCCTAGTCTATGATATTTCAAATTGCTGCTAATTATGGCATGAGATTGCATGAGATCCAATCTGCAGGCAAGCAGGCAGGCACGACTGCAGGCAGATCTTCACATCCACTGGAGTGGAACGGAGGAGTGCTATTACTTGAGCAGTAAATAAATAAAAAACAAAGCAGCCCCTAGAACTTTCAGTTCCCACATCAAACAACTCTGCCGAACAAAAGTCTCCTCTACCTCCACACTAGCAACATGTCAATGACCACAAACATTCTCTCGTCTGGTAGATAAACACTCCCCCAGCCCAGACAGTGGTCTACATGTACAGGGGCTTAGGAGGGAGGGAGGGCAGTCCTCCAGCTCATAGACATACTCCCCACACATTTGTTCCAGGAATACAAATGGCTACTTATACGGTAAAGGCAAACATGTAGTGCCAAACTAAACATGGTCTCCATCGAGCTGAATCTGCTTTCTGGTACTGCCATTAACGGAGTCAGAGAAACCTTGGACTGGCTTTTCATTTTCAACACAGCAGCTAGGCAAACTGAAATGAGCTGGTATGTGAGAGCTAACATAAGGATGTCATTGTGTAACACTACATCTACCAAAAGCTTGAGTGAACTGAAAGAATGAAACTGTACTAGGCTAGATTTGTACAAATACTGTAAACCTTCTATAAAAAGAAAAGTAAAGAAAACAGTAGAAAACAAAACTATCCCATGTTTTTCATTTCAAGAACAACAACCACAAATGAAGACAGGAGTTAAATGTCTGATTAAAGTATTGTATGTGCAGGGGTGTATTGACAACAACTCCTGTAAGGAAGCAGCGGGGAGCTTACTTTTAGCAGTCTTTAGGGACATCTTCACATGCTCCTTCGCCCTCTCATCTCGGTACTGCGCATGATGTTACCCTGAGGGGGAAGGTGAAGGAAGAACTGCATATTAGCACCTCTAACATCAGGCTCAATCGGACAGGAGTGGCACCAGCAAATTAAATTAACCATATGCCTTAAACGGCACAATAAATGACATCTTTCTCCACCAGGATGATAAAATGAGAAACTGGGATTGAAATGAAACACCAAGACAATACGTAGATTACACAGTCACTTCAGGGGACTCTGGAGCACTGACTGATGGTAATAATTGCAGTGTTTCTCTGGCTTTGTGCTCATTGTGAAAAAAGTGGAATTGGCTGTCTCCAGTGACTATGCACCAGACAGTGTGGGAAAGAGCCATAGAGATTAGAGGTCGACCGATTAATCGGAATGGCTGATTAATTAGGGACGATTTCAAGTTTTCATAACAATCGGAAATCTGTATTTTTGGGCATCGATTTTGCAGATTTTTTTTTACACCTTTATTTAATCTTTATTTAACTAGGCAAGTCAGTTAAGAACACATTCTTAGTTTCAATGACGGCCTAGGAACGAGGCAGAACAACAGATTTTTACCTTGTCAGCTAGGGGGATCCAATCTTGCAACCTTACAGTTAACTAGTCCAACGCTCTAACCACCTGCCTCACGAGGAGCCTGCCTGTTACACAAATGCAGTAAGCCAAGGTAAGTTGCTAGCTAGCATTAAACTTATCTTATAAAAAACAATCAACGGATGTCGTTGTTCCAATGTGTGCTTAACCATAAACATCAATGTCTTTCTTAAAATCAATACACAAGTATATCATTTTTTTAAATCTCCGCTTATATTTAGCCAATATTGATCAGAGTTACCTTGTCCTATGGATATCTACACAGTTATACAATTGGCAAGGTGGTGTAAGCCTACACGAAACACAGACCTTATTTTAAGTGAATCTAAAAATATCCTATGGAATAAATGAATGAAGGAACCGCTTTTCAGATTTGGTAGGTGTCATGTGAATTATGACTTGCACTTTGGTGGTCAATTCTACCCATGTCCATTATTAAAATAGGATTTCCTGCATATAGAAATTACAGTTTTTGTTTTCAACATTCATCACAGGTAACTTAAACTCTATTTTTATTCAAACAGTTGAGAGTATTTGTCTCCTAAGCAGACTCTTCAGTATCATTGTCACTTCAGAGCTGTGTGTGTGTTTTACAGATGGCAGAGAAAAGCAGAGCACCAGTGTGGGACTATTACATGGAATTGGCACCAGGGAAAGCAAGGTGTCTAATTTGTGATAAAGATGTAAGCATGGGGTCAGCAACGGCTAAATCAAAAAATACCACCAACCTGTGGAATCACCTTAAGAACACCCATCCAAAAGCCCATATGTATTATATTAAGGTAAAATAAAAGTGTCCATTCAGTATTGTTGCAATTGTCATTATTACAAAAATGTGTGTATATATATATATATAAAACTTTCGGATTAAAAATCGGCCGATAAATCGGTATCGGCCTTTTTTGACCTCCAATAATCGGTATCGGCATTGAAAAATCATAATCGGTCGACCTCTAATAGAGATAGCAAGAGAGAGGCATAGAGAGCGAGAGAAGGAACATAAAATTTGACATACCAATGAAAAATACTTTAATCAGTTATAGAACCCATTGCCCTTTATGGCTGTGAGGTCTGGGGTCCGCTCACAATCCAAGAATTCACAAAATGGGACAAACAGCAAATTGAGACTCTGCATGCAGAATTCTGCTAAAATATCCTCGGTGTACAATACCAAATAATGCATCCAGAGCAGAATTGGACCGATACCCGCTAATTATCAAAATCCAGAAAAGAGACGTTCAATTCTACAACCACCTAAAAGGACGCGATTCCCAAACCTTCCGTAACAAAGCCATCACCTACAGAGCGATGAGAGTCCCCTAGTATTCACAAACAGAAAATAAAGTACATATTTACCTGATCTATTTGATATTAATGGTTAACAATTGATATTTAAATAATAGTCAGACATTTCTATCCTTCTAGTGTCTGTGTTTTTATAGTCTCCACTCATTCAGCTAATCTGGGCGTATGGTCACTAGAGATTGAGCTGAGAGATTGAGCTTGAGCTGACAAATTAGTTAAAGACTGCATTACATAGACAATAATGTGTTTTACTAGAGATAGCTTATGAGTAGAACCATCCCTCATTGTCTCAAAATCATCCTTGCAACTGGGAAACTAAGCCAGGGTTGGGTTAAGACAACAACCCCATGCAGATAACAACAGGATGAACCCAAAGTGGCTTATGATGCCCCAATCTGCATGGGAAGCCTGGAAACAACCATGACTAATTATTCTTAGTGTCAGCTATATAAAGAACTCTGCATTTGTGTAAAGGTTAAGCTGCTCGGCCCAACTTGACTAGTCTCATTATAGCAATAATCTATATTAAATAAAGATGATTGTTTGAAGATATTACTGTCTCTCTCAGTTATAATTTCCACGACAGACCCCACAGAGCCCCAGGACAGAAACACAATTAGACCCAACCAAATGATGAGAAAACAAAAAGATAATTACTTAACACATTGGAAAGAATTAACAAAAAAACTCAGCAAACTAGAATGTTATTTTACTCTAAACCAAGAGTTCACAGTGGCAGAATACCTGACCACTGTGACTGACCCAAAATTAAGGAAAGTTTTGACTATGTACAGACTCTGTGACCATAGCCTTGCTATTGAGAAAGGCCACCGTAGGCAGACCTGGCTCTTTAAGAGAAGACTGTGCATACTGCCCACAAAATGAGGTGGAAACGGAGCTGCACTTCCTAACATCCTGCCAAATGCATGACCCTATTAGAGACACATATTTCACGCAACACGCAAAATAAGTCCAGTCCAATTAATCCCCCAAATGTTTTAGAAACCTCCACTGGGAGTCCATTGAGCCCTGGTGCATGGCCGGGGGACATCTGGGTTACGGACAGAGGAATGTCCATTTCATCCCACTGTGCCAGAGAGAGCATAGGGAGTTCTGCAAACAAAATCTGAGCACACATAGGATCACACAGTTCTGCCCTATACAACTCAGTATAAATCTCCACAGCCCGCTCCCGCATCTCCCCACCACAGAGGTCACCTGCCCATCAGACAGCCGTAGATAATGCATACCCTTTGCTTCACCGCTCTGTCTTTCCAAACAAAAGAAGAAGAAGCTGGGAGTGTCCATCTCTTACAAGTGCTTCCTTTGCTTTAACCTGGAAAAAACTGCCCAGGTCCCTACGTAATTCAGCTAAATTAGCCTGGAGGACTCCATTGCCTTGCCCCACCATCTCTACCTCCATCTCACTAATACAACGCTCGAGTTCCCCCAATACTCTCCTAGCCTCTGGAGGATGAGAGAGCTGTTTACTGTTGACAGAAAAGCCGAATTTGGACTTTCCCCACATCCCACAATTGATTCAGAGACTTATACTCCTCTCTTTGCTGCCCCCACCTTTCCCAAAAATATCTGGAAACCTAAGCAAAAAATGTGAACCTTGTAAGAGCTTTACATTAAACTTCCAATAAAATGCATGCCGAGGCCCTGATGAAATAGACAGCTGAGCCATGGTTATGTTGTGAGCCGAAAAACCCACCGGGAGAATGGTAGCATCTAACAGCCTATTGCTCTGATTCCTGGACATGTAAAATCGATCATGTCAGGCTGCACTCACTCTAGCCCCAAAGACCTTCACCCATGTATACTGTCTTGTGTCAGGATATCTAGTTTTCCAAACATCCACAAGGTCGAACTGATTAATGATGTCCCTTAACACTCCCACTGAATGAGGCTCCCCATTTCTGTATTTCGTAAAAACCATTGTACAGTTCCAGTTCCCGCCGACCACCAGCGTCTCCTCAGGCGCTACCTGTGAGAGTTCCTGTCTAAGACACCCAAATAGAAGCCCCCCTGTGTTAGACGCATACACATTTATAAAGGCAAAATCCATGTTGTTAATTTCTGCTTTTACTACAAGCAACCTACCCCTACACAACTCATTTGAGGAGCAAATTTTTACAGATAGACCTGGTACAAAAAAGACTTCCAACCCTGCATTAAAATATGTCCCATGGCTCAACACACTTGCCCCTTTCCACCTGAGCCCCCAATCGACTTCATTCACCACATTACTATGCGTCTCATAAAGAAACAACACATGTACTTGTACTTTGTTTTACATATTCACCCAACACACTCCTCTTTCCTGCATCTCTGGCGCCATTTATATTAAGCGATCCAACCCAAAGAGCCTCCATTAGAAGTGGGAGAAAAGCCAGCAAAGAAAGAGTCCAATAAAATGCTCAAAAAGCCCAAGTGTCAGAAAAAAAACTATTCATTTAAACAGCGTCTGAAGGTAGACTTTTACGCACGGTTGTGACCCACTTACTCAACTTAAACCGTTTCCTGGGTGAGAGGACACCATGCCCCTCATTTTTCATAGCATGTTGTACTGATCTTACAAACTCTCATATCGAGAAAAAAAGCCTCAAGATGAACATTTTTCCCCTTAGTCTCATTCAGGAACCTTGTCAGTTCCCTCACTGAGCATTTTGACCCCTCTGCTTGACTGGCTGTCAGCTCCGGACCCATTGAAGAGGAGTCTGACAACAAAAACTTCTCATCATCCTCTTCCTCAGACTCACCTTCCTCATTGCCATCTCCCATCCTGACCACCTGCCCTTCCTCTCTGGTAGGGGGCCTCCCACCAAGCACCAGGCAAAGGTTCCATGGTGCCTTTGACCACCCCAGCCGTCTCCCCTCCCACCTCCTTTCATCTCCCCATTTTCCCTCTCCCGCTTGACACCCTCCTCCTCCCCCCTAGTCTCTTACACTGCCCCACTATGCTCTCCTCATCCACTAGCATAACCTGACTAGACCCGCCTCATCTACACCACCATCTATAACCTGACTAGACCCAGCCTAATCTACACCACCATCCCTGACCTAGACCCAGCCTCATCTACACTACCATCCATAACATGACTTGGCCCAGCCTCTGCTGCCTGCATCTCATTGCCCCACCTGCACGTTGACCTCGAAAAATCGGCACCAACACATTCCTTGCAAATATTTCGCTAGCATTGAGCCTACCCACCAAATCCACTATTTTCATGAACACAACCACAGTGTTGTTCCTTCATGTATAAGTTCAGCTCCTACCTGCTCACCGATGGCGAGCAGGACCTCTTCCGTCTTACTTCCGTTCTCTGGAACACACCTGACGTGCGTCTCCTCCACGCTAGGCAGTGAAGCCATCGCGGACACCACACCTTCCAAGCCCCAGGAAACTAAAAGTCTGTCCTCATCCTCCTTAACTTTGAAAAAAACAGTGGGTACCGATAAACGAACAGTGTGTTAACCCTCCACCATAGAAAATAAAAATGAAAAGAAAGCATCAATAAGAAAAACGCAGCTCAACTACACACGGCTTCTCAACTACCAAACACTACCAGCATACACTGCAAGAGAGAGAGAGAAGCATAGATATATATGTATATATTAGAGGTCAGAAATCAGTATTTTTAGACATCGATTTCGCAGTTTTTTTTTTACACCTTTATTTAATCTTTATTTAACTAGGCAAGTCAGTTAAGAACACATGCGGCGTATCGGCCGGGCTAGAGTGGGCATCGAGCCAAGTGCCATGAAGCCGGCTCTACGCAGCTGGTCTCCAGTGTGTCTCCTTGGGCCGGCTTACAAGGCACCAGCCTTGCGCACGGTGTCCCCGGTTCGCCTGCATAGCCCAGTGTGGGCTATTCCACCTCACCGCACTGGCAGGGCGACCGGGACCATTCAACCGGGTAAGGTTGGGCAGGCTCGGTGCTCAAGAGCTCCAGTGCGCCTGCACGGTCCGGTCTATCCGTCACCACCTCCATGCACCAGCCCTCCGGTGGCAGCCCCCCGCACCAGGCTGTCTCTCCGGCTCATCCTTACAGGTGCTCCCGCCTGTCCAGCGCTGCCGGAGCCTTCCTCCTCTCCAGCGCTGCCGGAGTCTCCCGCCTGTCCGGCGCCCCTCTGCCCAGAGCTGCCGGAGCCCCTCTGCCCAGAGCTGCCGGAGCCCCTCTGCCCAGAGCGGCCGGAGCCCCTCTGCCCAGAGCTGCCGGAGCCCCTCTGCCCAGAGCTGCCGGAGCCCCTCTGCCCAGAGCTGCCGGAGCCCCTCTGCCCAGAGCTGCCGGAGCCCCTCTGCCCAGAGCAGGCGGAGCCCCTCTGCCCAGAGCAGGCGGAGCCCCTCTGCCCAGAGCAGCCGGAGCCCCTCTGCCCCGAGCAGCCGCCCCTCTGTCCCGAGCAGCCGCCCCTCTGTCCCGAGCTGCCGCCCCTCTGTCCCGAGCTGCCGCCCCTCTGTCCCGAGCTGCCCCGCAGTCCAGTGGGGTCATTAAGTAGGGTCGCCGTGGCTAGGAGGCCACGGAAGGGGACAAGGTGGGGGACTAAGACTACGGTGAAGTGGGGGCCACGTCCAGCACCAGAGCCGCCACCGCGGACAGATGCCCACCCAGACCCTCCCCAATAGGTTCAGGTTTTGCGGCCGGAGTCCGCACCTTGGGGGTACTGTCACACCCTGACCATAGTTTGCTTTGTATGTTTCTATGTTTTGGTTGGTCAGGGTGTAATCTGAGTGGGCATTCTATGTTGGATGTCTTGTTTGTCTATTTCTATGTCTGGCCTGATATGGTTCTCAATCAGAGGCAGGTGTTAGTCATTGTCCCTGATTGGGAACCATATTTAGGTAGCCTGGGTTTCACTGTGTGTTTGTGGGTGATTGTTCCTGTCTCTGTTTTGCACCAGATAGGACTGTTTTAGGTTTTCTCACGTTTGTTGTTTTTGTTAGTTTATTCATGTATAGTGTCTTTATAAATTAAACATGAATAACCACCACGCTGCATTTTGGTCCGCCTCTACTTCACCCCAAGAGAACCGTTACACAGTTATAGAACCCATTGCCCTTTATGGTTGTGAGGTCTGGGGTCCACTCACCAACCAAGAATTCAAAACATGGGACAAACACCAAATTGAGAATCTGCATGCAGAATTCTGCAAAACATCCTCTGTGTACAACTTAAAACACCAAATAATGCAGGCAGAGCAGAATTAGGCCGATACCCTCTAATTATCAAAATCCAGAAAAGAGCAGTTAAATTCTACAACCACCTAAAAGGCAGCGATTCCCAAACCTTCCACAACAAAGCCATCACCTACAGAGAGATGAACCTGGAGAAGAGTCCCCTAAGCAAGCTGGTCCTGGGGCTCTGTTCAAACACAAACACACCCCACAGAGCCCCAGGACAGAAACATAATTAGACCCAACCAAATTATGAGAAAACAAAAAGATAATTACTTGACACATTGGAAAGAATTAACAAAAAAAACAGCTTTGACTCTGTATAGACTTAGTGAGCATAGCCTTGCTATTGAGAAAGGCCGCCGTAGGCAGACCTGGCTCTCAAGAGAAGACAGGCTATGTGCACACTGCCCACAAAATGATGTGGAAACTGAGCTTCACTTCCTAACCTCCTGCCCAATGTATGACTATATTAGAGACACATATTTCCCTCAGATCCAAAGAATTCGAAAACAAACCCGATTTTCATAAACTCCCATATCTACTGGGTGAAATACCACAGTGTTCCATCACAGCAGCAAGATTTGTGACCTGTTGCCACAAGAAAAGGTTAACCAGTGAAGAACAAACACCAATGTAAATACAACCCATATTTATGCTTATTTATTTTCCCTTTTGTACTTTAACCATTTGTACATCACTACAACACTGTATATATACATAAAATGACATTTCTAATGTCTTCATTCTTTTGGAACTTCTGTGAGTGGAATATTTACTGTTCAATTTTATTGTTTATTTCACTTTTGTATATTATCTACCTCACTTGCTTTGGCAATGTTAACATATGTTTCCCATGCCAATAAAGCCCCTTGAATTGAATTGTGCGAGAGAGGGGCATAGAGAGAGAGAGAGAGAGAGAGAGAGAGAGGCATAGAGAGAGGCATATAGAGAGAGAGATAGAGAGTGAGAAAGAGGGAGAAAGAGGGGGGCATATAGAGAGAGGCTAAGAGAGAGAGAGAGAGAGGGGGGGCATAAAGAGGGAGGCTGAGAGAGAGAGGCTGAGAGAGAGAGAGAAAGAGAGAGGGGGGGACAGAGAGAGAGAGAGAGATAGAGAGAGATTCATAAAGAGAGAGGCATAGATAGGGAGAGGTAAGGTACTAATCACATTTGGCTAAAACTTAACAAAAGATACAATCTACTGTGACAATGTATTCATATGTGCATCTTATGCTCCTCCTTCAGATTCATCATATTATGATGATCAGTTTTTTGACAATCTCCATACAAAAATCATTCTATTTTCAGGCAGAGGGTAAAGTGCTTATTTATGGAGATTTCAATGCAAGAACAGGTTCTGAGCCTGAATACACTGATGCAGGAGGTAACCACCATATATTTGGACACTCCTTCTTGTACAATAGCCATATTATAAATAATAGAAACAGTCCTGACCAAATACTGAACAAAAACAGTTCTTATTTACAACTGCGACCTGGCCAAGACAAAGAAAAGCAATGCAAGACAAACAACAGCACAGAGTTAAACATGGAATAAACAAACATACAGTCAATAACACATTAGAAAAAAAGTCTATATACAGTCTGTGCCAATGAGGTAAGACAATGGGGGTAAAGGCAATAAATAGGCCACAGTGGCGAAATAATTACAATTTAGCAATTAAACACTGGAGTGATAGATGTGCAAGTTGAGATACTGGGGTGTAAAGGAGCAAAATAAATAACAGTATGGGGATGAGATAGTTGGATGGGCTATTTACAGATTAGCTATGTACAGGTGCAGTGATCTGTGAGCTGCTCTGACAGCTGATGCTTAAAGCTAGTGAGGGAGATATGAGTCTCCAGCTTCAGTGATTTTTGCAATTCATTCCAGTCATTGGCAGCAGAGAACTGGAAGGAAAGGCGGCCAAACGGAGGAATTGGCTTTTAAAGAATAACCAGGCATCTTCTACTGACGGAATGAGGTCAATATCCTTCCAAGATACCCAAGCCAGGATGATTAGAAAGGCCTGCTCGCTGAAGTGTTTTAGGGAGCGTTTGACAGTGATGAGGGGTGGTCGATTGACCTCAGACCCATTACGGACGCAAGCAATGAGGCAATGATCGCTGAGACCCTGGTTGAAGACAGCAGAGGTATATTAGGAGGGCAAGGTTGGTTAGTATGACATCTATGAGGGTGCCTGTGTTTACGGATTTGGAGTTTTACCTGGTAGGTTCATTGATAATTTGTGTGAGATTGAGGGCATCAAGCTGAGATTGTAGGATGCTCGGGGTATTAAGCATGTCCCAGTTTAGGTCACCTAACAGCACGAGCTCTGAAGACAGATGGGGGTCAATTAATTCACATATGGTGTCCAGGGCACAGCTGGGGGCAGAAGGTGGTCTATAGCAAGCGGCAACGGTGAGAGACTTGTTTCTGGAAAGGTGGATTTTTAAAAGTAGAAGCTCAAATTGTTTGGGCACAGACCTGGATTGTAAGACAAAACTCTGCAGAGTATCTCTGCAGTAGATTGCAACTCTTTGCTTGCCTTATTGACTTTTAAAAAGCATTTGATTCTATTTGGCAAGAAGGGTTATTCTACAAATTTCTCCAAAGTGGGCTTTGGTGGTAAGGTGTATGACTTAATAAAATGTATATAGACAGAAAACAAGTGTGCAATAAAAATCAAAAACCAAAGAACAGAATTATTTTCGCAAAATCGAAGTGTGAGACCTTGGCTGCAGTTTGAGTCCAAATCTTTTCAACATTTATATCAATGAATTAGCAGACATGTCGGACCATTCTCCAGCCCCAGGACTCACACTATTTGACACAGAGGTAAAATACCTCCTATATGCTGATGATTTGGTACTTCTTTCACCAACCAAAGAAGGTCTTCAACTGAACCTTAACATTCTACAGCAGTATTGCCATAACTGGGCCCTGGCAGTAAATTTCAAAAAAACTAAAATCATGATTTCACCCCCCCAAAAAACAGATGTCAGAAACACAAATATAAATTCACCCTGAACAACACCATAATTGAACACACTAAAAATGACACATACCTTGGTCTGACCATATCGGCATCGGGAAACTTTAATATGGCAGTGAAGGCACTCAAAGAAAAAGCCAGCAGAGCATTGTATGCAATAAAAATGAAATTATTCAATATCAACATCCCAATTAGAATTTGGACCAAAATATTTGACAGTGTAATGCTACACTGGGGCATAGCTTTTTACGGAAGTGAAGTTTGGGGGCCACTCAATAAACTGGACTTATATGTGGGAAAAACATCCAATTGAAGCCCTATATGCAGAATTCTGTCGGAGAAATCTACAAGTCCAGAGAAATACACTAACTAATGCATGACGGGCAGAATTGGGCCGCTTCCCAGTGGTAATGAAAATACAGAAAAGTTCATTAAAATCAACTGGTGTTGGACATAACAAACCAAGCTGACACCAGCACTGCTTCAAAAGAAAGAATTCCAATAAACAAAAACATGAACCAATCAAAGGATTCATATTTACAACATTGGAAAAACGAAACAAAATCCCAAAGCCGACTAAATTGCTATCTGGCCCTAAACAGAGAATATGAATTGGCTGATTATCTCTACTCTGTTAGAGATATAAAGCCGAGACAGATCCTTACCAAGTAAGTGAGTGACCACCGATTGATTGGCAATAGAAACCGGCAGACATAAAAAAGACATGGTTACCCAAAGAGGAGTGTGTATGTGGTCACTGCACGACAGGGGAGGTAGTAACAGAGAGGCAGTTTCTCCTTTACTAAATATTCCTCACCAAGTGATTCATTATTCACAGAAATTACTACATTTATTCCAAATTTTAACTTATTAAACCCAGAGGAAAAACTAAAAATACTCATAGGGAAGGAGCAATGGCTCCTCTTGCAGCCAAATATGTATTTGTCTGCCATAGCCTGAGGGATACTGGATAATAACATCTGCATAGTTTTCACAGATCCCTCTGGAACTTTCATTGCGCACACCTGGCCCTTATTCCCACTAATTGTATTTGTATATATATGCCCTTTCACCATGGTCTGGTCAATTATTGTTACAATGTCCGTTGGTGCGTGTGAGTACGTGTGCTGTGTGTTTTGGGCTTTCGTGCCATTGTGGATTGCGTAGATGATTACGGATATCGTCCCGTGTGTTAATCATTGTGCGCGTGTGTTATTTATTCGAAGTACTCCTCACTCTTTTGTTTGGGTATCACCATGTGTTTTTGTATAGTGTTTGTTTGGTCTTTGTCCCCGTGCCTTTACACGGTACGCCGTAATTTGGGTACAATAAAAAAACTATTATGCATTCCTGTGCCTGTCTCCCGAATCTCTTCATACCAGCATGACAATAGTATACAGTAACTTCCTTATTATTACTATTATTGCTATTACTATTATTGATGTTGTTGTGATTATCATTCCAAATAGTAGGGGTGATGGTAGTGATAGCAGTTTAGTGATGGTGGTGGTAGTAGTAGTAGTAGTAGTAGTAATAACGATGATGTTGGTGGTAGTAATGATGAAGATGATAATGGTGGTGGTAGTAATGATGATGATGGTGAAGATGACAGTTAGTTAGAGTTTAATTTTCCATGTTTAGCTTTTCATATTTATTACATTTCTACTACTTACTGTTACCATTTAATTGTTGTGTTTTTTTGTATTATTATTTACTACCATTGTATATTATTATTTGTTATGCTTTATAATTGTTTTACAATGTATTTTGTATACATTGTTGCTTTGGCAATATTGACACAATATTTTTTATGCCAATAAAGCAGCTTGAATTTGAGAGAGAGAGAGAGGCATAGATAGAGGCATAGAGACAGAGAGACAGAGGCGTGTAGAGAGAGAGGCGCATAGAGAGAGAGGCGCATAGAGAGAGAGGCGCATACAGTGGCTTGCGAAAGTATTCACCCCCCTATTTTGTGGCCTTACAACCTGGAATTAAAATACATTTTTGGGGGTTTGTATCATTTGATTTATACAAAGTGCCTGCCACTTTGAAGATGCAAAATATGTTTTTATTGTGAAACAAACAAGAAATAAGACACTTTTTTTTAAAACTTGAGCGTGCATAACTATTCACCCCCCCCAAAGCCAATACTTTGAAGAGCCACCTTTTGCAGAAATTACAGCTGCAAGACTATTTGGGTATGTCTCTATAAGCTTGGCACATCTAGCCACTTGGATTTTGCCCATTCTTCAAGGCAAAACTGCTCCAGCTCCTTCAAGTTGGATTGGTTCTGCTGGTGTACAGCAATCTTTAAGTCATACCACAGATTCTCAATTGGATTGAGGTCTGTGCTTTGACTAGGCCATTCCAAGACATTTGAATGTTTCCCCTTAAACCATTGGAGTATTGCTTTAGCAGTATGCTTAGGGTCATTGTCCTGCTGGAAGGTGAACCTCAAACAGGTTTCCCTCAAGAATTTCCCTGTATTTAGCGCCATCCAAAATTCCTTCAATTCTGACCAGTTTCCCAGTCCCTGCCGATGAAAAACATACCCACAACATGATGCTGCCACTACCATGCTTCACTGTGGGGATGTGTTCTCGGGGTGATGAGAGGTGTTGGGTTTGCGCCATGCATAGTGTTTTTCTTGATGGCCAAAAAGCTCCATTTTAGTCTCATCTAACCAGAGTACCTTCTTCCATATGTTTGGGGAGTCTCCCACATGCCCTTTGGCAAACACCAAATGTGTTTGCTTATTGTTTTATTTAAGCACTGGCTTTTTTCTGGCCATTTTTCCATAAAGCCCAGCTCCGTGGAGTGTAAGGCTTAAAGTGGTCCTATGGAAAGATACTACAATCTTCGCTGTGGAGCTTTGCAGCTCATTCAGAGTTATCTTTGGTCTCTTTGTTGCCTCTCTAATTCCCTCAATTGCCTGTTCTGTGAGTTTTGGTGGGCGACCAACTCTTGACAGGTTTGTTGTGGTGCCACATTCGTTCCATATTTTTATAATGGATTTAATGGTGCTCCGTGGGATGTTCAAAGTTTAGAATATTTTTATGACCCAACCCTGATCTGTACATCTTCACAACTTTTTCCCTGACCTGTTGGAGAGCTCCTTGGTCTTCATGGTGCCGCTTGCTTGGTGGTGCCCCTTGCTTAGTGGTGCTGCAGACTCTGGGGCCTTTCAGAACAGGTGTATATATACACTGAGATCATGTGACAAATCATGTGACACTTAAATAAAGTTCACCTGTGTGCAATCTAACTAATTATGTGACTGCTGAAGGTAATTGGTTGCACCAGATCTTTTTTAGGGGCTTCATAGCAAAGGGGGTGAATGCATATGCACCTACCACTTTTCCGTTTTTTATTTTTTAGAATTTTTTGAAATAAGTATTATTTTTTTCATTTCACTTCACCTATTTTGACTATTTTGTGTATGTCCATTACATGGAATTCAAATAAAATACAGCTTTTAATTATAGGTTGTAATGCAACAACATAGGAAAAATGCCAAGGGGGGTGAATACTTTTGCAAGGCACTGTAGAGAGAGGCACATAGAGAGAGGCGCATAGATAGAGAGATGAATAGAGAGAGTGAGGCATAGAGAGAGAGAGATGGGTCAGATCAGTAAGAGGATGAACGGGAGAGATGACACTTCATCACCATCTAGGGACATTTTCAATCCCACACCGTCACATACAGCTCACCACAATCTGCTACTTTAAATTTTGCTTTGGAGTGGCCGAGTATAAATTACGGATTAGATGAGATTATAGGTCACTGATGTCAATCTCAGACAGACAGACAGACAGACATCTTCCACGGACTCCCCGTCTCTGGACAAAATCTGACCACAACCCCCCAATGTCATTGTCCAGAATCATGACGGTTTGCCCAGCCTGACAGGCCGTTCATTTTGACTACAAAATAAACACTTCACTCAACTACAGATGTTTTTACATTTGGAACAAAACATTGAAAACTAAATATATCCATGTAAACTGCTAGTTTCTATTTAGCAACAACAGTTAAATTGACACCAGGTCTATCATGCATGCCCAGCCTGGCAGAGTGTGGTGGATCAAAGACCACATTATCTTTTAAAACCACCACAGGTTCTGGTTGTGGATTCAACCCACCAGCAAAACAATCTGTGCTGTCACAGCATTAGCACTGATAAGCTATTCCTTTGGGGAGACGGTCTCTCCTTCAGTTCACCTTAATAGACTGGAGCTGTTTTGAAAATAGGATGGGTGGGGTAGGATTAGTATGTGTGGTCACTGTGTGATTGATTGCGCTAGCGAAACCCCAGTCCTAGACAGGTTTAACTAGGTAGGCCAGTTGAGAACAAGTTCTCATTTACAACTGCGACCTGGCCAAGATAAAGCA